>NC_077237.1:34253022-34853855 GCF_947179165.1 Solanum dulcamara | reverse complement strand
CACTCACTCTCACAAACGAATTCAAGTATACATACATTGATCCATAGGCTTGCCCTGTATGTAGATCGCCACTAATGTTGATTGACAAGACTCAAAGTTCCCAAGGACTTGCGAGTTTAGCTTAGGCTTGGAAAAAGGTAGGGTATTATTTGATCAAGTGACTAAGATGCCTCCCTAATGCTTTCACTTCTCAGTTGAGCACACCAATCATATTTTTTATTTTTTCTTCCACATTATTTCTTCCTTTTTATGATATTTACTTATTTCAACTTTCATTCTTCTTTTCACTTGAGACATGTGCATGCATTGAGATAGCACCTACATTTTTATTTTCCTTCATTTATGGAATCATTTCAACACTTTTCATTTTAAAGCTTATGGTGCTCTATGCTTTTAGCTCAAACCTCTTTATTTCATTGGTGCACAAACCTCTAAACTTAGGCTTTTGCCTACATTTAAAATCATTCACTTTTTCTCCTTTTCTCCCTCAAACATAGACTTTTAGCCTACATCACATATCATTAGCAACTAGGAAGACATGAGGTGTCAAGATAAAGGATTACAAAAGTTCAATGTATGCGACATAGTGGCTAAAAAATTCAGTTTAAGCTTAATGGGGCTGACTAAGATTACATCATTGGAGGGAAAATTTGGGATAGAGTGGCTGATCAAAAAAGACCTAGGTTCATCTATCAAGTCAAGTCAAATCTAGAATTTTTCCTTGAAATATATTTTGGAAAAAGTTTTAGACAACATGCATATACAAAACTGAATCAAATTCTTTCCACACATGGCACTACAATCCAATGAAATCTCAAGCTAATCTTTAAATCAATTAAATCGAATGACTTTTGAAAAAATACAACAGGAAGAGTTTTATGTCATGCCCCAAACTCAAAGGGCGCAACTGTCACGGTCCAACCCCGTAGGCCGTGATGGGTGCCCGAACTGGGCACTCACGTATATCCCTGCTATTTGTAAGTAAATATGTCCCCTATTTAAGTTATAGCACATCAACATACAGGATAACATATAAGCCGGCGAGGCTTATCATAGGCACCACTGTACATACATGCATATACAACCCATACACAACCCACATACATGTTCACGAACCTCTAAGAGTAAGAATAGTAGCATAAGGCAGGACAAGGCCCCCGCCGTACCCATGAATAAATAAATATATGCATTGAAGGTTAATACCAAAACTAGGCTCCAGCACAATGGAGTGCTTCTGAACTGCTGAGTGGAACTCCTATGCTGACGAATCCCCAAAGTGTGTATCTGTATCTGCGGGCATGAATGCAGCCTCCCGAGAAAGGGAGGGTCAGTACGACATATATACTGAGTATGTAAAATATAGACATCATAATAAAATTACAGTTGGCATAGGGATGCAAGGGATATATATATCATTTAACCATTTACCGTACTCGCATCGTATAAAAGAAAGTCATACATATTACCATCACGTATTGTGCCCGGCCCATTTTGGGGACTTGGTGTACCATCTACATCATTCTGTCATCATATGCACATATATATTATTAGCATTGTGGAACGTACAGCCCGATCCATGTATATAGTAAGTACATGCCGAGGAACGTACAGCCTGATCTGCACATCGTATAATAATACTGAGGAACGTACGACCCGATCCGCACATCGTATAATAATGCCGAGGAATGATGGCCCGATCCACATATCATATAGTAATGCCGAGGAGCGTTTGGTCTGATCCACATATCATATATCATACCCGACTTTTTATGGGACTCAGTGTCATCATACCATCATATACCATACCCAACCCTTTATGGGACTTGATGTCATAATCATCATATACTGCACCCGATCTTTTATGGGACTCGGTGTCATAATCATCATATATCGTACCCGGTCCTTTATGGTACTCGGTGAAAAATATATTACAGTATACACAAATCAAGTAGTGAGTAACCATATACAATCTAAATTATTATCAGAGACTCGACAATGTAAGAAGATTAAGCTATTGTCCGTGGACCAAAATAGTAGTGTAGCCATCGCGAGTGCCTTCTAAATGCCATTGAGGCCTATATCATTTAGGATCTCGGGGACCCTATACATGTACTAAAGTAATACTAATAATTCATAGAATTAGGGATACCCATTATCACATAGTCCTTAGGACTAGGAGCTTATGCATCTAGTACTTCTCAACCTATGGAGTTCAAGGAAAGTAGTTCAACTTACTACAAGAGTTTGACATTCAGAAGTGAATAAGAGATACGAATTACATTTAGGACTTAAAAGTGGAGTTACCCCAGAGCTCGTATCACATTTTACTTACAATTAGGACATGCCAAATGAAGAGAAAGAATAAGCTTTACCTATTCTCTACTTTTTCTCAAGGAGTCATCATTTACATATATCGTACCCGGCCCGTCATGAGCTCGGTATCATAACCTTATTATTGCATTACCTTACTATCATAGCACCATATTTATGTCAAAGACATATCAAAAGGAAAGAAGGATAGCTCTACATACTTATGCCAAAATATGCCAAGAGAAAGGAGATAACTTCACATACTTACTACTCTCCATCATATAGAAGCGTTGAGAGGTAATAACTCATCTAGTATAGGAATTCTACCATCGAGAAGTGAATAAGACTTATGAGTCATACTTGGGGTTCTATGAATGAAATTATCTCCACACTTCATATATCAATCACTTAAGGCTAAGACATGCCAAAAGAAAAGAAGGATAACTTTACATACCTCTTACGGATTACTCTTACACGTTCGCCTCGTCGTCTCTTGAATCTATTTAACATGAAAGTAATACTAAGGTTAATGACCTTTCACTTTACAATTTCCAACTCTACACCCAAGTAATCATAGGAGTTATTTCCTTATCCATTACTCTCGACTAGTTTGTTACTAGTTCCGAATCTACCGAAAATCGGGTCACATCTCCCCTAGAACTTCAACATCCTCGAGATTTCAACTCAGCCACAGTGTCAATAACCATGCTAACAACAACAACCAGCAGCATATATACAAGTAAACTACCTCAATATTACACAATACAACTCCAAATAACTAGCTCAAAACTACGGTACGAAAATAGAGTTTTTAATCTTTATTTCACAAAATCTTTAACCATACCAAACGGAGGGTCGTGTGGCTGCAACCATAAGAACCCACACCCTTTTTAAAACACTTTAAATCCCTACAACATGCAACCCAACTAGCTGCACCTGCAGCACCACAACGATAACCCACTACTCGACTTTGATTTAGCTATAACCACTTCAATTTAGTTTGTTTCTAACGTCAAGCATCCTTATGCAATTTTTCCACTTCCAACCTTATTTAAGACATGTAATATACCTCATAACAACCTCATAAACTACAATTTGAAAGGGAAGCCCTTACCTTGCCTAAAATGCATCAAACTAGTTGAAACTTGCCTTGAAAGTTCCTTTAGCGCGCCTACAACTTTGTGGTTGCTTGCTAACATTTTGGTGCTGCTCCAAACTATAAATTTTCATTACTAATACCTTCATAATATCGTGGTATACCCTAGATAATTAATTCACAGAGCGAAATCAAAGAACTCACCGTTTTTTCCTTTCAAAACCATGGCTCTCTCCTTCTCTAGTTTTTTCTCTTCTCTTTTTTCTTGTTCTTGGATTTTCTAGAGGAATATAGAACTTAGTGAGTCATAAGATATGTATATATATAGGATAATTTAGGGGGGACACATGTCATCCCCTAAGTGGTGACATGTGTCAAGCTCTAAGTGGTGACGCGTGTCAAGCCCTCATTGGGCCAACACATCCCTTCCTCCAATCACGGGCTACCATGTGGAATGTAGGGCCCACCCTCTTTGCTCCAGCTGCTGCCACGTAGCACTCTCCCATGCTTCCACGTGGCACTTTCTTTTCCTCTTTGTGGGTTTGTAATCTCGTCTAGTTTTATGAACCTATGTAATCCTTGCTACGTAAGCTTGGTATGTACTCTAGTAGCTTAAGTATGTAAGATTTCCAAGTTGGAAGCTTACGTAAATAAGTCGAGTCCTACGACTCATTGTTTGGTCTCCAACTTCTTCCGTATTCTTCTAACTCTATTTCCAATCTTCTCTACTATGGGTAGCGCATTCTCCTTTTCTTAGAGTTGTTTGATAGCGTTATAGATTACCCGACTCACATGGTAACTCTTAAGAAGCTTAAGAGTTTTCTTAAAAAGGCTTAAGAAGCTTTAAGAAACTTTGGGAAACCTTAAGAAACTTAAAAGGCTTACGATCCTTCTAAGAACTTAAGAGCCTTTCAAGAGACTTAAGAATGCGTTCCAAGGTACAAAAGTACGGGTTGTAACATCTGACACCTAATGTCAAAACTCAGGTCTAGACTGACCCTGCTGAACCATTTGATACTAGAGCATAGCAGCAACAAGTAATTAAGAAAACAAACAAGTTTATCCCGGCTTAGAAATAAGCCCTCGACAGGCAATGCCCCTGTCAACATCTCTATAAAGTCAATAACTACTCCCAATAGTTCATATAAAAAAATAGCCAACTAGCACACAAGTCCTGTTTGGGCCGTAAAGCCACCATGATCTCTATACAGACGTTGAAAGGAGATATATATTAAGAAAATACATCGAACAATTATCAAACTTCAATAAACCAACCAACCAGGCCAACATGGCCATAACGTAGCTAAACAACCAACACATTAGTTTGCAAGCCTCTAAGAGTAGTAAAGCTTGGCGAGATAGGGCCCCGACCTACCCAAAAAATATATACAACAAAAGCTAACAAACCTTCAGACTGTGGCAGCTCCAGAAGAAAGGGGCTAGCAAACTTGGTAGAAGTTAACCCTGCTGTTAAGGAGGTCTATCGAGTCGTCTATCGGGATCGCACGTATGAATGTAGTGCCCCTATGTAGCGACCCTCCAGGGAGGATGCTACTACTTTAAAAAAAGCGTATATAAAGCTCGTGACACAAAAAAAAAGCTAAAGGTGTAAGTTTTTTTTTTTGCTAGTTTTAAAAAAATTCTTTGATTCCAATTAAATCAAATAAAAGCTCTAACTTAGGATGGGGCGACGTTTCAAAATAATTTAATAAACTAACTTACGAGACATTCATGTATTATTCCTTATAACTATAATTCATGCTATAAATTATTACCAACAAATAAGTACACAAGGTTAGCTAACTCATGCATCATCCAAATATTCCGACTCCAAAGGTAATTTAGTACATCATACTTAGTAATTTTACATGCCCCAAAATAACCAAACAAGCAACCAACTTTAAGTTACAATCCATGGTGTCATGACTGGGTCAACCTCACAAATAAATACATAAATACATATACACAAGCACCCCATAGATCATATACATGTCCCAACATATTACAAAATATAGATGCCTATATGAAAATGTGATCTTCCTTTAAGCTCCCAAAAACTTTATCTCCAATGGCCAACCTCAAGCATCTTCTCGGACATTTCCTACGATAGAAACAACTATCGCTAAGCATAAAGCTTAGTGGTGCAAAACTACAAGTTTTAAGCCTTTAGGTTCTCCACCATATCCTTTTCAAGTCATGAGCCGCACCAAAGTACAATAATAATTAAATCAAGCCAACAACTATATCACGAGTATCAAGTTCTAAATGTAAAAGCTTAAGTGTAAATAATTCATAGAAGTACATTTACAAGATTTAGCACCAAGTTTCGCCCAATATGTACGTCATGCCGTCACACCAACATGATCAAGTATCAAGAAGGACCGGAGCCCTGTATCAAGAAGGGTAAAGACCCAATAATCAAGAGAACCAAGAACCATATTAAAAATGTCTTCCTAATTCGTACTTAAAATGGACAACTTCCATACTTAAGACGAACTAAAAATCCATAATCAAGATGGCAAAGGGTCCGAAACAAAAGGCATGCCAATAGTGACACAGTCACAGCCACAAGAAGGACAAGGTCCACAAGAATGTCAAGTGATCGAGCAATCCGTACAAGTGGGCGAGTTAAGCAAGTGTCTTGCAAATTTCCAAAAATACCAACATGACAAGACAAATTTCAAGGCAATAGCAACCATACCAAGATAGGCTTTCAATATACTAGTAGGAAACAAGAGTTTATACACAAACCTCAGCCTTTTAGAATACCATAATCCAATACGACTTCAGGAGTTCAAACCGTAGACCAACCTGTGTCTCAAGTTCCTCAATTTGTACACGATATAAACAACCTTAGATGTGCAGCAAATACGACAACACCCTCCTTACTAGCTGAATTTTAGCTCAAAGTGAAGACAACGTAACGTGCAACGCCTTTCTCTTCACGAGCTTCAGAATTCGGGACTCGGATTTGGGTAGAAAATGGCTTCTTAGCCTAGAAGCTCTCTCTTTCCCTCTTTCTCTATGATGTTCTAGAAAGTTATGGTATACAATGGAAGAGATAATATGAACTTATCCTTTAAATGTCAAAGAAAATGGGCCTGACCCGACTTGGATTCGGGTTGGGCCCAAAATCATCACCCTGCTTGACCTTTCTGCATTAAAATGTCCATAACTTTTTATTTTGATGTCGCATATAAGCCCACGACCTATGGTTAGAAAGGTATTTCAATTATCTAGAACTTTCATTTTATAAGAGTTCCCAAATTTCCAAATTATTATGGGTTTATGGCCTCCCTAAGTCTGATCACCCGAAAACATAGCTAAAATAAAACATTTTTTTTCCCCGTAACAAAATTCGAGTCAGTAGCAGTTGATCATATCATTAAGAAATAATCACTTTAATGCGAAAATTAGCTTAAATAATTAGGGGCGTTACACCCTAGACAATAGAGCTTCAGTAAAAAATAATGTAATGAGTATGAAAGACAATGGACTATGTGCAGGTATCATAATATACTAAGAGTAATCAGATAAATAAATCAAGAATAAAAAAAGCATATTGACCTGCTCATGAATCTAAACATATAAAAAATAAGTAAACAACAACCTAACCAAGCCCCTATAAACTCGGCAGGCATAAACAACAAAAAAGACCATATGCCTAGGCCCCAATAAGCCCAAAAGGTGCCAATTCAATCTATATACTCCTTATGGTAGTCTGCTAACCCCATAGGAAATTACATAGCCCTCTTAGGCAACAACGTAACTGCGTAGGCAGCGTATATCCCTCTTAGGCATATATATAGCCTCGTAGTAAACTCATAGCCTTCATAGGCAACAATATAGCCCTGTAGGCAACACATAGCCTTCTTAGGCATCAATATAACCCCGTGGGCAACTCATAACCCTCTTATGCAACAACATAGCCTTGTAGGCAACACAAAGACTTCTAAGGCATCAGTATAGCCCCGTAGGCAACTTATAGCCCTCTTAGGAAAAGATCATGTTCCTATAGCTAACCACAATAGTCCAAAGGGAAACAATAACAATTCAATAGGCTAAAAGTGAGCAATTTAACTATAAGCAACCTATACAAATAGCTAATTGAATTAGGATCCCGATAAGGGAGGATAATATCCACTCGAGCAGCCAACAACCAACAGTCATGGCTACAAGTACAACAATGATACCAATAACCTTCTTGTATTACTCCTAAGCTTTAAGGAAATATGTCGAAAGAAGGGAATAACCTTAACATACCTTTTTTTGATGACTTCACGTGGCTTATTGAATTATTTCTAAATCTCTCCCTGATACTACAATATGACATATTTAAAATTAATCCACGAATATGAGGTACCATGATAATTTGACAAAAGATGTGGATTTCCGTCATTGCAAATTACCATTTGCGACTTATCAAAGCTAAAATCAATAAAAAGAGGGTCTTGCTATGGTCTTAGGCTCCTAATACAACTCTAACCCTCACAACATAGCAAAATCTTACTACTACAACCCCCATAGATCTACGCCATATAATCCACAAAGAAAACTATACCAAAATAATAAGCTTACGATGTAGAGCAACTTTTCTGAAGCTTGCAAGACGAGATAACCAAGATATAAAGAGTATTTTATGAATTTGGAGGGAAACTTTCTGTATTTTCGTTGATGGAGTCGTGGAAATGAAAAAATAAAATGGAGGTGTCTGCTTAAATAAAGTTCCTACTGACCTTAGCTTGTGTCACGTGCCTATTTTCATCATCTCATAAAAACATGAATATCTCTCTATTATGAAGTTGTATGGACAAACGGTTTAATACGTAGAAAACTAGACTCGTAGACCTTAGATTTAATAGGTTTTGGGACCCATAATTATTTATATATTGGGAGAAAAGCTCAAAGACATTTGGCCCAAATTTTAGAGAAATCTCAAAAATGGAACTTGCGATAACTTTTGCCAACTTTTATTTTGCAACCCGCTTAACTTTAAACCTTAAAAGACAAACCTTGAACACTTAAAATGTGACTTACCAAGTAATTCTTAATTTATTAATCACTCTTCATCTTACCATTAAGACATGGGTTAATTTAGACATTTCAAAAAATCAGGGTATTATATCCTTCCCCTTTTAGAAACATTCATCCTCAAATAAAAAATCTAAGTCACGCGGTTAAGTCCTTAGGAGTTACCAAAATTGGCAGAGTCTCCTTTGTAAATGTGACTATCCATGAACCTAAAACACAGAAATTCCAACCTAGGCATCTCACAGGATAAATAACAGTGCGATAAAAAAAATACAACAATATCAACCATAATAATAAGTAACAATATAAAGACAAAATAGGTATCTTACCTCACTATACCAATATAAATTGATATGCCATCACCCTAGGGTATGAAATAAGTGAGGATATTTGGACCTCATGCCATCCTCTACTTCCTAGGTCACCTCTTATCTATTCTTATTTCTCCAGAATACTTTAACTGAAGCCACATATTTGGCCCTTAATCTTCAGACCTGTCGATCTAATATGGCATCTAGAGCTTCCTAGTAGGAAAACTCCTCTGTGATCTGAACATCCTCAACTGGGACTACCCGAGAAGGGTCTTCTATGCACTTTTGTAACATCAATACATGGAAAATTGGATGAACACATTTTAGCCCCGAAGCAACTCTAACTCATAAGTCACTCATCCTACCTTTCGAAGGATTCATTATGGACCAATGAATCTTGGACTAAGCTTGCCTTTCTTGCCAAATATCACAACACCCTTCATACTCTAGACTTTTAAGAATACCCAGTTATCGACACCAAACTCTAAGTCCCTTCATCTCATTTCTGAGTATGACTTTTGTTAGCTTTGAGCTGTCAATAACTACTCTCCACTGAGCTTAACTAGCTTTACTGTCTGTTGTACTAAGTCGGGTCCAACAATCCTGATTTACCTGCCTTAAATCATCCAATGGGAAATCTACATTTTCACTCATACAAAGCCTCATAAGGAGCCATCCCAATGTTGGAATGATAACTATTATTATATGCGAACTGAATAAGAGACAAGTGGTCATCCTAACTCTGGAAGTCTAGCACGCACGCCCGTAACATATCCTCGAGTATTTGAATTGTGCGCTCAGCCTGGACATCTGTTTGAGGGTGAAAGGTTCCACTAAGATTAACATGTGTCCCTAGTCCTTTATAGAAAGACTTCCAAAAGTTAGTGGTAAATTATGCCCCTCTATTAGAGATAATATATACTGGAACATCGTGCATCCTAACAATCTCTATAATATAAAGCCTTATATACTCTTCGCCTATACAAGTAGTCTTGACTGGTAAGAAGTGGATTGATTTTGTCAGTCTATCAACAATTACCCAAATAGAGTCAGACTTACATCGCGATTAAGGTGGCCCAGTAATAAAATCCATATTAATTACCTTCCACTTTCATAAAGGAATGATGTTTATTTAATCATCTTACCAATACTTCTTTATGGAAGTGGGAAGCAATTAATATGAATTTTATTATAGGGTTACCCCGATCACGTTGTGAGTTTGATTCTATTTGGGTTATTATTGTTAGGCTTACAAAATCAGCTCACTTCTAACCAGTCAAAACTACTTTTACAACTAAAGACTATGCAGAGCTTTATATTAGAGAGATTGTTAGGCTGCACGTTGTTCCAATATCTATTATCTCTGATAAATGAGCATAATTGATTGCTAACTTCTGGAAGTCTTTCTAGAAAGGACTGGCGACACAAGTTAATCTTAGTACTATATTTCATCCTCAAATAGATGGCCAGGTTGAGAGCATAATTCAGATGCTCGAGGATATGTTATGAGCATATGTACTTTACTTCAAGGAAATTTGGGATGACCACTTACCTCTCATTGAGTTCGCATACAATAATAGTTATTATTCCAGCATCAAGATGGCACCTTATAAAGCTTTATATGGGCGAAAATATAGATCCTCTTTTGGTTGGTTTGAGGTAGGTGAGTCTGGGTTGATTGGACCAGACTTAGTATAGAAGACAATGGAGCAGGTTAAACTTATTCAGGAGAGGTTGTTGATAGCTCAAAAGCTGACAGAAGTCATACTCAGATGTGCGGCGAAGGGACTTAGAGTTTTGTGTTGATGTCTGGGTATTCTTGAAGGTATCATCTATGAAGGGTGTTATGAGATTTGGAAAAAGGGCAATCTTAGCCCAAGATTCATTAGGGCATATTGGATCCTTCAGAGTGTAGGACAAGTGGCTTATGAGTTATAGTTGCCTTCGGGGTTAGAATTGGTTCATCTGATTTTTTTATTTATCGATGCTACAAAAATGTATAGGAGACCCTTCTCAGGTTGTCCCAATTAAGGATGTTCAGATCACAAAGGATTTTTCTTACGAGGAAACTCCAATTGCCATATTAGATCGACAGGTCTGAAAATTGAGAACTAAAGATATGTCCTCGGTTAAAGTTTTATAGAGAAACATGAATAGAGAAAAGGTGACCTTGGAAGCTGAGGATGACATAAGGTCTAAATATCTTCACTATTTCATACTCCAGGGTGATGACATCTCAGCTTATTGTAGTGCCGTAAGGTAAGACACCTATTTGGTCTTTATATTATTGCTTAATATTATAGTTGTTGTTGTTGTATTTCTGCTAGCACTGTTATTGCGGAGCTATGGTGCTTAGCTGTTTATGTCGTACTGTGAGATGCTTAGGTTGTAATTTCTACATTTAGGTTCCTAGATAGTCATGTTTACGGAGGATATTGTGCCAAAAATTTTGGCCACTCCTAAGAAATTAACCACGTGACTAAGTTTTTTTCATTCGAGGATGAATACTTTTAAGGGGGAAGGATGTAACACCCAACTTTTTGAAATGTCTAATTAACCCACGTCTTCGTAGTTAGATAAAGAGTGATTAATAAATTAAGAATTATTTGGTATGTCACATTTTAAGTGTTCAAGGTTCGTATTTTATTTTTTAAAATTTAGCGGGTTGTAAAATAAAAATTGGCAAAAATTATCGTAAGTTCATTTAAAAGATTTCTTTGAAATTTAGGTCAAATGTATCAGAGCTTTTCTACCAATATATAAAGAATTTTGGGACCCGTGGCTTATCAAATCAAAGGGCTAAAGCAGCCTCCTCAATTTCCTTTTTCATTTCGATGAATCCAGTAGCCAAAATACAAAGAATTTCCGTCCAAATTCATAAAATACTCTTTAGATCTTGGTTATCTTATCTTGCAAGCTTTAGAAAAGTTACTCTATGTCGCGAGCTCATCATTTTGGCATAGTTTTATTTGTGAATTATGAGGCGTAGCTCCATGGAGGTTGTGGCAGTAGGTTTTTTTTTCTATGTTTTAAGGGTTTGAGTTTTATTCCAAGGTTAAGATCAAGGTAAGACCCTCCTTTCACTTATTCTAGCTTCGATAAGCCGTAAATAGCCACCTATGATGGAAATCCATATCTTTTTGTTATTGGATTGTCATGGTGTCTTATATTTATTATGTTAATTGTGGTACTTCCCTATTGTAGTATCATGGGGGGTTCGTTAAGAAGTCCATGGGCAGATTGAAATCATTGAAAAAGGTATTTTAAGGCTCTTTGCTTTTTCCAACATGTTTCCATAAAGCTTATGAGCTACAAGAAGGTTGTTGTTATCATTATAATATTTTAGCCAAGATTTGTAGTTGTTCACTGCCTGAGTTATTGTAATACTCCCTTGTCGGGATTTATATTCTATTAGTAGCGACCCTAGTTGGGCATGGCTTAGAGGTTATTCGTATAGGTTGCTTATAGCTAAATTACTCACTTTTAGCCTATTGAATTGTTGTTGTTTCCCTTGGGGCTACAATGGTTAACTGCAGTAATGTGATCGTTTCTTAAGAAGGCTATGTATTGTCTATAGATCTATGGTTTTGCCTAAGAGGACTCTGAGTTTTCTACAGGGCTATATTGATGCCTAAGAAGGCTATGTGTTTTCTATAAGGCTATGTTGTTGCCAATTGGTCTATGAGTTAAATATGAGGTTATATTGATGCCTAAGAGGGATATGTTCTATCTACAGTGCTATACTATCTCCTAAGAGAGCTATGTGACTGCCTACGGGGTTATAGGACTACCGATAAGGGTATATATACTAAATTGTCACCTTCTAGGCTTATCGGGGCTTAAACATGTGGTCTTGTTTTCTGTTTGTACCTGCCGAGCTTATGGGGGCTTGGTTAGGTTGTTGTTTGATTTTTTTTTGGTATGTTTAGATTTTGGAGTAGGTCAGTACACTTATCCTATTCTTGATTTCCTTACCTGATTACTTTCAGTATGTTATGATATTTGCTCATTTAGTATATTGCCTTTCATACTTGATACATTATTTTGAACTGATGTCCTATTATATGGGGGAGCTATATTCATGCGTGCAGATCCTGATAGACGGCTCGATAGACGTCCCCAACACTACGATTGAGTTTTAGCAGGTTGGCTAGCCCCTTTCTTCCGAAGCTGCCAAATTTCTAATGTTTGTTAGGTTTTGTTGTATATAGTTTTGGGTAGGATGGGGCCCTGTCCCTAAAAGCTTTACTACTCTTAGAGGCTTGCAGATTAGTGTGTGGGTTGTATAGCTACCGAGCCTCAGTTTTGACATTAGATGCTAGTTGTGCCCCTTGAGTTTGGGGTATGACATATCTCCTTATATATTGGGAGAAAAGCCCAGAGAAATTTGACCCAAATTTCAGAGAAATCCCTAAAACAAAACTTGCGATAACTTTTGCCAACTTTTATTTTGCAACCCTCTTAACTTCAATACTTAAAATACAAACCTTGAAAACTTAATATGTGACATACCAAATAATTCTTAATTTATCAATCACTCTTTGTCTTATCACAAAGACACGAGTTAATTTAGATATTTCAAAAAGTTGGGGTGTTATATTTTACTCCCTTCTGTAAATCACAAAGTCAAAACAAGAATGTATGCACCATGAAAAGAGATTTCTTTTAATTCACATTTTTCCATTTCAAAATTATTTTGAACCTTCCTTTGCCAATTAAAATTTTTGGTGGTCCTAATTGCAGGAGGTGCGATACAATACACAATTTTGATTAAAACTTGGCAGTTTCCCTTAAGAAAGTTGCCTCTCATTCTATCATAGGGAAACTCCAACCCGGTTCGACATAAAAAAGACTCAATAAAAATAAAAATAAAAATAAAATATTTTTCTCCTCGGGAAAGAATTGTGGCATAACAAAAAACCCTCAGATTTTATTCAACTAACTACTATTCACAAAGACGATAGTGAATCATGCGCCATAAATTCATTGAGAGAACAAGTGTGATCTCAACAGAGCGCCTGTTCATGATCCTGAATACTTGTATCTGCATCATAAAATGATACATCATCGAGAGACGTCAGTACATGAAATGTACAGTATGTAATATAATTGATTGAAACAATAATTGCACTGAATACTCAACTGAAAGAAGTGCTGAAAACAACTTGACTGAAAGTAAAATATGCAAGTGTAATGAAACCTCAAAGCTCTACAAAAGAAATAAGATAATAAATGCAACTTTTAAAAATAGTATTTTTCTTTTTTTGGGGAGTTTATCTAACCGACAACCATCACTATGAGCCTCGTGATACCAAAGATATTTCTTCATCAATACACAACCAATTCCAACTCTGGATGCATCACAATATACCATAACGTCTTTTGTACCCTCGAGTAGGGTCAACACTGGAGCAGTAGTCAATTTGGTATTTAATTCCTGAAAGCTTTTCTCATAGGCCATATGCCATTGAAATTTATTCTTCTTCGGGGTCAACTTAATCAATGGGGATAAAATAGATGAAATTTTTTCTACAAACCTTTTGTAGTATCGGCCAAACCTAAGAAACTCTTTATGTTAGTCGGGGATGTAGGTTTTGACCAATTCTTTTCTACCTCTATCTTCTATGAATCAGCCCGGATACCTTTTTTGAATATTACGTGGCCCAAGAATGCCACATATGCTAACCAAAACTCACACTTCAAAAACTCTCCCAGTCCTTGAGAGTCTAGAGAATAATTCTGAGATGGTTAGCATGCTCTTCCTCATTTTTAGAGTAGTTCAAAATGTCATTGATGAAAATGATAACAAGCATGTCCAGATACTGTTTAAATACTCAGTTTATGAAATCCATAAATACTGCAGGACCATTAGGCAAACCAAAGGATATAATAAGGAACTCATAATGACCATAACAGATTTTGAAAGCTGTCATTAGGATATCACTTTCTCTCACTTTCAACTAATGATAGCCAGATCTGAGGTCTATCTTGGAGAAACATATAGTACCAGAAGTTGGTCGAAAAAGACATCATTTCTAGAAAGCGGATACTTATTCTTTATGGTGACCTTGTTCAATTGACGGTAGTCCATACACATTCTATGGGAACCATTGTTTTTGCATGTATAGGACAAGAGCGCCCTACGGTGAGACACTCGTTCTGATAAAACCCTTATCTAGGAAATCTTTCAACTGTTCTTTCCACTCAGTTAGAGCCATTCTATATGGCAGAATAGAGATAGGTTACGTATCAAGAAGAATATCTATCCCAAAGTCTATCTCTCTATCCAGAGGGACTCCAGGTAGATCATCGGAAAAGACTTCTAGAAAATTATTCAAAACTGGCACTGACTGAAGGGATGGTGTCTTAACACTAGAGATTCTAACTCAGACGATGTGATAAATACATCCCTTGGAAACTAACTCTCTGTCCATAAGGTATGAGATAAAATGACCCTTAGGCACTACTGGACTATCTTTCTATTCTAAGACTGGCTTATTAGGAAACTGAAACTTGACTACTTGGGTTCTACAATCAATGGAGGCATAACAAGCATGAAGCCAATCCATGCCTAGAATGACATCAAAATAAACCATGTCTAACTCGACTAAGTCAGTTATGGTGTCTTTATGATAAATTGAGATGGTGAAATCTCGATAGACTTTGTTAGCAAGAACAGATTCACCCATTGGAGTGGATACACTGAAAGGTTATAGAAGGTGTTCGGGATCAATCCCAAACTTCATGGTTATATAAGGAGTCACAAAAGGCATATTTGTACCTGGATCAAGTAAGGCATAAACATCAAGGAAAAAGACTTTAAGCATACCAGTGACAACGTCTAGTGAGTTCTATTGATTTTGGTGATTGTCCATAACATACAAACGATTTTAACCTCTCTATTCCTAAAGTAGTGCCTCTTTGGTCAACCTTACCTGATGGTGTTGCCGATGAAGGCGGAGCCTTATTGCCCTCATTACCTTGATTTCCTATTTGGCAATCTCTCTTAAAGTTACCATTTATCCATTATGGTAAAAAGCACTTATGCCATCATGACACTCCCCTAGATGGAGTCTCCCACACTTACCACAAGGCACTTTTTGAGAAGAACCTTGAGCCACACTATGCTGAGATTGAGAACACTGAGCTTTGAAATTTTTATTATTTTGGTACCGATGATTATTTCTGTTACTCGATGCAAGTGCACTTGCTGATGATGGCGTATGACCAGAAGACTTTTTTTGGAAGAATGAATGGTTACATTAATATTTCTCCACTGACTAGGCTCATGCCCTACCAACTTTGCCATCTCATTCCGATGCTTTTCCCAACTATTCTTCTTATCTTTCTCAACCTATTATGCATTGACCATAAGCCTAGAGATATCTATATCATAAATCAGCAAAATGTCCTTGCATTCCTTTTTCACATGTTTGTCCAATCTAGAAACAAAATTCCTCATCTCTGATTTCACTTCTGAAACCATCTCCTAAGAATGTCATGACAACGAGATGAACTTGAGACTATACTCTTTCACCGTTAGCCCATCTTTCTTCAAATTCACAAATTTTCCTACTGTCGCTTCCCTTAGCTCTCAAGGAAAGAAGCGATCCAAGAATACCTGCTCGAATTCATCCTATAATTCTGGCTCAATATCCTCACCCTGACTCTGCTCCCACTGAATGTACCATACGCTGGCTACATCCTTGAGTTGATAAGAAATAAGTTTGGTCTGGTAGTAAGAGTAGTGGGGTAAGGAAATACCCAGCAAATTTTCTTGTTGGGATTTCAATGGCTTTTTGAGTTTACCAATATCCGCTTGATGCAACTACAAGTTTAAGTTTATTATCACATTGCTTGTTGTAATTATAATACTCTTCAGAAGTATTAAGTACGTATTTGGTAATGATAGAATCAGACTTGTTCCTTGACTCTTGGAGGGCGCATAGGCCAAGAGAGCTGCAAAAGCCCATGTTATGTCGGGAAAAGTTGTTCCATATATCATACAGTTTACTTCCTAAAATTAAGAGAGTTATTATGGTTGGAATCTAGTCGACTTTTGATGGCTCCACCTATATGGACGTGTATCACCTACTAACTTATTGTTATAGTTGTGTTCTTGCTGGTTTTGCATGGCATATGGTTCGTAACCGCCTACGTCAAACCTAAAAGCTATTGGGGTCTCCAATCTTGCGTGGTTGGCCGGCTGTCTTCTTGTTCCCCTGCTCGCTCTTTACTTATTTGGTATTAGAGCCAGACTGTCCTCTCCGAATAGAGGAGCAAGGTTTTGCATAATGTCTATTTCTCATGTTCTTTCGCCAACTTTTATATTCAGTCTTTTTTTTTGAGTCTTTAGTTATAACTCTGTTCATATATAGTTGTAGTCTCCTGCATAACCTTCAAAATTTTCAATATCTCATTAATGAAATTATGGTATTTTTCTCTACCTTGGATCCGGTGAATAGTAGCAAATTCATTCTTAAGAAATCCCTAATCCTAGTCGCAGCTGGCGACTCTTGGGAACTGGAGTTCATGACGGAAGTGCTCTAACAGCCTAACTAGGCAGCCATCAACTAAGTGAGCATCATAATAGCTCTCCTAAAATCTGCCTCAGAGGTGGGGGAGGGCTGAGGAGTATGCCGATGGATGGAGTTGTAGTGGAAGTTTCTGTTATTCCTTGTACGGTAAGTTCTAGTCTACATCCATGAAGGTGGAGACATAGTAGTCGTTAAGGCATCAATGCTGTCAATGTTTCTTTAACTGATGGTATGTTTTAAAGGAATGATCTGAAAATATTTGAACGCACGAGTTAGATTTTTTTTTATAGAGTTAAACTCTATCACACAAATTTAGAGTATAAAAAAATATTGAAATTTCCTAATGTAATGTATCCTCCCTATTATAGATGTAGCGTGCTTCACACTAATAAGAAGGACTCTACTAGACACGACTTCATAGACATCCTAGGACTTTTGAACTCTATGCTCTGATACTAAGTTTGTCACTGTCCGAGTCTACATCCTAGGCATGATCGACACTTAGAAGCCATTGCTGGTCTCAAGTAAACCTGCCTGGATGACTAATAAGCAGAAGACTAAACTCAAATGCGGAAGCTAAATAAGATGAGCATTTAAAATATTTAAAAACAACTCAAGCGTCTCGATTATTCTTAAAAAACATTTAAAAACAACTCAAGCATCTCAATTATTCTTAAAATAAGAATCTATAAATAACTATGAAATAGAAGAATTAATGTTTAAACAACAAACTGTAATAACTGAATTGACTCTCTAACTTTGTCCATGAAGCCTCTAATAATTAAGGATATGTGCTGGGACATGACCCACGGCTACCTCAAAAGAACCACTAAGTATTAAAAATAATAACCATAGAGCTGTCCATCTAAAGCAAGAAGGTCTCATCAAAAGCTGACAAAGTGTTATCTCAATGAAGTGCCTAACGATGATCGTGATTACATGTATTTACATCATAAAATGATGCAGCATCGAAAGATGTCAGTACATGGATGTGCGGTATGCAATGTTGTTGAATGAAACAATAATTGTACCGAATACTTAAATGAAAGTAGTGCTGAAAATAACTTGACTGAAAGTAAAAATGTAAGTGTAATGAAACCTCAAACCTCAAAGCTCTAACAATGAAATAAGGTGATAAATGCAACTCTTAAAAATAGTATTTTCTCTTCTTGGAAAATTTCTCTAATCATAATCATCACTATGAGCTTCGTGATGATACGACGTACTTCTCATATTGACACAGTCGTTCAATACCTTGCCAGGATAAGAGACGCAAACTCAACTCATGGATCCATCTAAAAGTCCTTGATATTGTGAAAACTAGACTCAAAGACCATTAGGAGTTGTTTGGTAGGGTGTATAAGGAGAAATAATCCATATATTATGTATGATATTGTTTTTCCTTGTTTCTCCTCCCTTGTTCTTCTCTCTTAAGCCGAGGGTCTTTCGGAAACAGCCGCCCTACCTTTTAAGGTGGGGGTTAGGTCTGCGTACACTCTACCCTCCCCAGACCCCACATGGTGGGATCACACTGGGTTCGTTGTTGTTGTTGTTGTTGTTGGTATTATTTAGTACTATGTTTGATAGCAATTTTGGGCCTATCTATTACTAATACATGTATTGGTTATACATCCTACATGGTATTATAGGGTGTATAACTAATACGTTCCATTTGGTGGTATCAATAATACATAGAATTTAATACCATTGGATTAAATATGTATATAAAAAAATACCCCTCAAATCCTCTTAATCATTTTTTTAATTTTCTTGATTTTATGTTTTATATTTGTAATTTTGTGCTAGTTAATTTCTTTAAATAAATTAGCTTATAATTTTTATTTATTTGTGGGTTCATATTTACATAATAGATTAAAAAAATCTAAGTTAAATTTTTAAATTTTATTTATTTGTGGGTTCATATTTACATAATATATAAAAAAAATTATTTTACCATGTCAATTTATTTGTGATAATTAATTCAGTTGAGTGATTTGTGATTACAAAGGCTTAACTGGTTGCTTTTATTGATACAAAACAAAGTTTAATGACTTTGCTAGATAAATATTCAATGTTGAGTGGCTTTTTAAGATATTAACTCCATATTAAACTATAACTTGCAATTTATATGTGCAAACATAGATGATTTATTTAATTTTACTATTGTTTACAGTCTTTTTAATTTTTAAACTAGATGGTCTATCTTTATTAAATTAAAAATTGACGTTTTGTGAGTGATCAATTTATAAAGATGAAAATTATTTACCCTGAAATAATTCAAGTGACAAAATAGTAAATATGGCGATGAAATTATTCTTCTCCTGGCTAGTTAGAAGGACACAAAAAAATAATATTGCCCGGCAATTATAAGACCCGGTATTTGGAAACTCGAAACAAGGATAAAATGTTGCAGAAATGATATGGTGTAGACCCTTACGAGCCGACCTACGGGCCGTAGGAAGGCATCCGTAGGTGTCCTGGACAGGTTGAAAATATTGAAGTTGGGAGACGAGCCCCTTTGATGGACAGTGGGGACTTTGAAGAGCCATAGGTAACATCCGTAGACTGGGTCTGAGAGTTGAGAAATTTTACTAAGTGTTGGACCATTTGACGAGAGGGTCCTACAGATCGTAGAAAGTTCTACGATCCATAAGGGCCACCCGTAAGAGAGATTCAAAGACCTGAGTTTTTGAGATTATGTAAGTTAGCAGGATGTACTGGTCCTATGACCCATAACTCTTCCTACGACCCGTAGACCCCAACCGTAGGTCAAACTTCAGAGACTTGGTTTTTACCTCTGATTCAACGAGCCCATGTTATGACCCAAGTAAATTCTACGATCCGTAGGTCACTACGACAGAAACTAAAGAAGGGTATTTTGGATGTTTTCCAGTTAATATACACCTAAACTACGTCATTTGGGACTATTTTGACATCCTATAACTATCCAAACCCTTAAACTTTCCCCATTCGCTCTCATTCTCTCAAAATTACTCTAAGGCATCAAAGATTCTCTCTCAAAGGATTTATTCTCTTCCAAGCTAGGGTTTGAAGGTTTTAAGTTCTTCCTCAAGATTAAAAGCTTGATCTTCATCAAGGTATGTAGGAATTCATTCATGGATCCCTTTCATCCATGGAGTCCCAAAGGTTTTCTCAATTATCTACCCTTTGAAGTTATTTTCTAACCCTAATTTGATGAAATTGTATTGGGTCAATTCAATTAAACTTTTACTTGATTTCAATTATTCAATTATTCATGTTGCAATCTTAATTGCATGATTTTGATATGTTTTATAAAGACCCATGCATTATGCTATTTTCAAGTATAATTATGAACTTATGATCAACGATTTGATGATGAACTATGTATGACTTATGACGATGATGAATTATGCTTTCAAGTATATTTTCAAGCAAGTCTCTATGTATTTTATGAAAGGTTTTCTCACAATGTGAATAAATCATGATTTAGATGCTTATTAAGGTAAGTGTCTATATGTTTATGTTATGATCAGAATTTTCAAGGAGCTATTCTTATGATGTATTTTATGGTGAGGATTGGTTTATTTTGCCTTTCCCAATGACTATGATTTATGTATTCCGTTGGGATTAAGTTAGCACTGAGAGAACTATGTGGTGAGGGCTTGGTAAGGGAGTCGATACCAACCTTTAGTTCCAAACTATGTGCCACCGTAAGTGCCCTTGTCGGCCTAGCTAGTGGATCCATATATAGCTCATGTTTATATTTATATGGAGTCTACCATGACAAGTAGCCTCTCTCTTCTTGGTGTGGGAGTTATTTGGATTCAACTTTATAGCTCACATTGTCTTAAATAGGGGTGGGCGTTCGATATTCGGTTCGGTATTTTCAAAGTTCGGGTTCGGTAATTCGGTAATCGGTAATTCAAAGTATATACCAAATACCGAACTTTCAAACTTCGGTTCGGTAATTCGGTAATCGGTAAATAAAACTTCGGTTCGGTACGGTATTCGGTAATACCATATTTTTTTAATAGTTAATATAAAATAAAAATTTATCCGCATTTAATATTTACATTAACCTAAAGAATACATATCTTAACTTACATTTTTATTATTGCACCATAATTAAGTAATATATGCATTTTAACTTGCCGAATATCGAAATCAAAATTGCTCGTAAGCCACATTCTACGGAGGAGAAATGATATATCGTAAATAAAGAGAAAATAATTTATGAATCGATATAGAATAAAAAAAATATTACCATGTAATAAAAATAATGAAAAAGAGTGAAAACAAAAATCTCTAATATATCATACATAATTTTTATACATATGTTTTTCTTTGAATTATCCAAAAACTCTACATCACTGCACTAATTATTAATTAGTTCCTGCAAAGATATGAAAGAGTTGGAATCTTCCATTTTCAATGTAACTACCAAACAATTTATGTAGATAACTAACGTGGGAATCATGCAAAGTGAAATTAGAATTCTTAATCAATTGCATAAATTTGAAATTAGAATTTATAATTTTTACATGTACATGAATTAAATTTTAGCAGTTATCCATAATGTACGTGTAAGTGTGCATATAATGATATAATATACGGTAAACGTGGGAAAATTGAAATGAAAATGGTAAGGGAAATGAAAAAATGAGATAGTTTCCTCTTACTATACTCTTATTTTTTGGTAATTTTTTTTCCAGTTTTTTTGTAAAAAAAAAAAAAAAAAAATTTAAAAAGTTCGGCATTCGAGAAATCCCGAATACCAAAACCGAAATCCCGAATACCGAAACCGAAATACCGAAATATCAATTTCGGTACCGAATACCGAACCGAAATACCGAATTACCGAATACCGAAATACCGAAATAGCCGGTTCGGTTCGGTAATTCGGTTTTTGGTATTTTATGCCCAGACCTAGTCTTAAATATCGGTTAAGGTTAATATACCACAAAGTAAGTTTGTTTTACTATAAGTTATTCCTTATGTCATTTCAAATGATGCTTTGACCATATCATATGATTTTACTATTTACTCACAAGTTTTAAAGAATGTTGTTCATGCATCTCATATTCATGCTTATCATGTCGTCTTAAATGTCGGTTAAGGTTAATATCCCACAAAGTAAGTATGTTTTACTACAAGCTCTTCCTTATGTCATTTCAAATGATTCTTTGACCATATCATATGATTTTATGATTAACTCACACATTTTAAAGAATGTTGTTCATGCATCTCATATTCATACTTATCATGTTGTCACGTTCACGATTATGTATGCTTCTGACATACTTAGTACTTTCTATGTACTAATGCATACTCTTGCCTACATTGTATCATAATGTAGGGTTCGATGATCATCCATCTCATTCCATTCATGGCTAGATTGGAGCTTGCTATCTACTTGTTAGTGAGTCATCATGCTTCGAGGACACAACATTTATGATCTTTCCTTTATGATTTATATGACTTTTATTCCTTATGTTGGTCTTCTAGGACTTGTCCTACACCCCGTATAGACTAGTAAAGGCATGCTAGATGTGATGTCTATGTTATCCCATTCATTCAGAGATTTTCTTTGATTTTCTTTATATGTGAGATGTTTATGTTGGGCCTTATCTGCATTATTCTTTTCATTCGTATCTTTTACTTACCTTATGTATGCAATGTATACTAAGAGTCTTGGTTGGAGTTCCTCGGAATTTTAATCATCGTGTCACATCTAGGGACTAGCTTGGGTTATGACAATAATTATCTACCTTAACCCAATTACAGAAAATAGAAAATATCATAATAATTCAAAGGTATAATTGGAAAGAATCTTTTTGTAGAGTTTTAAATCAAACACAAGATTAGGTTGGAAACAATGAACCAAACACTTGATAAAAAATAATACCGACATTAGTAATTCCTGTATTACTAATTCATGCGTTATTAATCTTTGTACCAAACGACCCCTTAGTTTGATACACAATAGGACATCAACCTCTTTATATATTGGGAGATATGCTTATCCCTAGTCCCACTGGACTGGATACATGTTAGTTGTAGGAAGTATGATTCCGAAAGCCAGCCCATAAATAAGATTATATCAAACTTTCTTATAATAAAACCATCAGTAACATATTCATTTCAACTCTTCTTTTGGCCTCTAACTTCCGTCTAAGAATTTCAAGTGACTTAATATAGGTATTCCTTGATATAATCACCCAATTATCATTATTCCCCCGATATCTCAATGACGTTTGGCGTGTAATACAATAAATCGGCTCGTCGAATGATAATTTATTATTTTAAAGGATAGAAACTTATGGGGTATTACAAAAAAATGAACAGGAGTCCTCTCTTGTGAAAGCTTGCCCAAATTTCCAAAAATTCACTTAAAGTTATTTTTCATCTATTCTGACTTTAGGTTGGTGCTTTTCCTTTTTAAAGCTTTTGTACCAATTTTCAGCCATGAAATTCAACATGTTTCATCCTGTATTTGCGTAGGACAGGGTTTTTTTGGAGGGATTAAAGTAGGACGAGCTTTGTTGCCAGAGCCTAGACCTGTACGGGGTCTTTTACGTGTTTGGCCATTAGTGGGCTTAGCTTTGCCTTGTTTCCACAACTATAGTCTTCTCAAGACTAAACATTGTACCTGCATGTGATTAAAAACAACAATTGTAAAAAGGTAGGTTAACTCCCACCCAATACCTTAGTTAAGATTGTGACATAACATATTTTTGTATAATTTTTTCTCTTTTTTTAATTGCTATTACGAAACATGGGTTACCTCTCGAACAATTCTTGATTTAACTTCTGGCATGATAGTTCACCTCATCATTCATCACCCAACCTCACTTTGTTCTTTTCTTAGACAATATCTTTGTCCCAATAATAATTCAACCGCTGACCATTTACTAATAAAGTTCTTTTCTCACCTAACTTTCTACAACTACCCGCTAAATTATTTTCTCCTTATCTATGTATTTTTGGCATTTAGTTCTTTTCTATAGAAACTCAAAGTTATTTATGAATTGCTGGACTGATAATTCGGTCACCTGATCATTTGTTTGGTTTATGAAAGTTTTATGTTTTGAAGCTTTTAAAGTTTGAACGGTTGACTTTGGTCAAACCTTCAAGTAAACGACCTCAGAATGTAATTTGATGATTGCATTAGCTCTGGAATATTGAGTTTGGTTTAGAGAGACCTTTGGTGAAGGAACCCAAGGCTTTTAGGCTCATTTTGACCTACCTAGTGTCTTTTGGCTAAAATGGAGCTTAGGTGTGAGATCCACTTTTTGTCAAGACGGCCTCCATTGAAATTTTTGACAGCTCCATTGAGTTTGGAATGTCGTTTTGAATAGGATAACATATTTGGTTTGCATTAGTGGGACCAAAATCTGATGCACCAGCTGCTGGTACAGCCACTCCTACAGAGCCTATGCTCACTCCTGCGGAGTGATAGCTACTCCAATAGAGTTGCCATGCTAGCAGGCCTTACGCCTGCAGAGCCTTGGTCGCTACTATGACCTCACGCCTACAGGTCTAAGGCCATTCCTAAGGAGTTGTCCAGTCTATTGACCCTCGCACTGGTGATCTACTCTTCACTTCAGCAATATCGCACCTGCGATGTTCGGTCGCCAGAGTAATAATTACAGTGATTAAATCACTAAAGTTCCTTTGTTATTTGATTTTATTTTGGAGAGTTGGGAGCTTGTGTCTTTGTGAATTCTTGTGAGAATTATTGGTTGGAGCTGGGAGTGGTGTTGGGACATTATTAGGCTCATTGATTATGCATTTGAACCAGTAAGTTGCCTTTGATTCCTCCTTCTTAAGTCCTTAATTTGTGAATTATATCATTTGATACATGAGCTATTTCAGCTCATTTTAAAGCTCAGATTGTTTTTTGACGCACAAATTCTTTGAGCTGAATGGGATCTATTAGCCGAGTCAATTTCAGAATTTCTTGTACGGGTCATGCAATGCCATTTTTGACTCTTTTTCAGTCTTATTTTCAATTATTGCAAGTAAATTATCAAAATATTTGTATTAACATTGTGATCATTTATTTAATAGTGTGGTAGTTATTGGAGGCGGTTTGGAAGGATAAAGCTCTAGATGCGTAGACTTTAGAGTGCGCGCGATAAGCTTCGAGGTAGGTTATGCCTTACTGACCATAGTTTGAGCTTGTGCTAGCATTTTCATGGTGCTTAGCTAGTTTTTGGAGGGTGTTTAACATGATTCATGTTTAGTTGATAGAATTCCTACCTTAACTTCTATTTTTGGGTATTTTTTGGGGAATTAAGTATGTTTTACCTTGCCTGCGATGTCTATCATGCCCTGTTACTTTATGCTTTTTTTAACTATTGTTTGTGAGTATTCTTGGCCTTAGTCTAGGCGTAGACTAGTGATTTCTATAGAAATTGTTATTTGGAGCCATGTGTCTTAGAAAATCCTCTGATGTCGATTTTCGATAGTTCTAGCTCCTTGTAGACTAATGTAGCGGATTTGGGTCTGATAATATTAATCCTTATCTCCATGACTACTCTTCTCTTATTGGACTTTCATCCATAACTTCCCTATGCTATGGCTTCGACGTGTTTCGGTTGTGAATTTGGGCCTTTTTGGTTACTTTGGATTAGGTTATGGGTTTCGGGCTAGAGTGGTAACTTGTGACTCTGAAAGTCATCTTATTCCATGGTATTTACCGTATGATGATGCGAGTGTGATTATGGAGTACTTTGGGGTTCCTTATTCATGGGTTGAGGTATGGGCGTATGTTTACTATCCGTGATTTAAGGTCTGGGCGCAACTCTTGATAGTATGGTTCTGTTGGGGTCTTTGGGATTCCTTAGCCAAGGTTTGAGGTCTGGGTTTCATTTTCTCTAGTTCCAGAATATATCTAATCTTAGTTAGGAATAGCTTTTGCTTTTCTGTGTACTCATCAGGCTTATGGGAGTCCATTTGGTTTATTTGTATTTCAATTGCACATGAGTGTACCTTCTGAGCTTATGAGGGTCCAATTAGATTATAGTTATCTATTTTACTTTATCACTCTATCCTTCTAGATTATTGAGGCGGCTTGTTAGACTTTTTGCTATTATTCCATTTTATGACCCTTACTATTGCTTATTTCTTCACTTTTTTGTATTTGCTTTCCAAGCTTAGTCGACCTATGATGCCTATTGGGTACCTATTGCAATAGTACTCATGCTATATTCTACATCTGTTTTTCCTGATGCAGATTTAAGAGTCAACCGACAATATTGATCCTATGTAGCAACTGGGACTTTTGGAGATCGAGGGTGAGATGATGAAGTATTAGTTTGACCATCTCTATTTGTATATAATTTTTGGATAGTCTTCAGTATCGAGACAAGTCTGTACTTATTTTTCTTGTTTCAGAGCTTGTACTTATTTTAGTAGCTTTCTACTATCATCCACCAAGTCATGGGATCGGATCATGTATTATTATATACATTTATGTCATTCCTTATTTCTGTTGTTTACTCCTCTGTTATGTTTATTAAATTTATGTTTTTTAAGGTTTTTGCCGAGTATGTTGGTTACTTACCATTCTGGGATATTGTAAAACTCCAGAAGTTAGAAAGTCAGAAAGTGGAGATTGGGAAAAAAAATTCAGAAAAGGCTTCAGGTGTTACTGTAAAGACCCATCTACGGATCGTGCAAAGTTCTACGGTTCGTAGTGGGATATCATAAAGTGGTCAGGAAGTGGAAACTTGAGGATCGATGTTCACAGACATTTGTATGATCCATGTAAGGGTCTACGGATTGTATAAAGGCCCGTGTAAGAAGGTTCTTAGGAAAGATGTTGGGATGCTTCCCATGAGCCAATTCAGGGCCCTTGGAGAATCATACGGCCCGTTGTGGGGTCCATGTAAGTTGTCCCTCCAGGAGCCCCAATCCATTTCCCACCACGGACCTTTGAATGGTACGTGGTGCACTGTACGGGTCTTCTAGGTCATCCATGACAGAGGCTCGATAGTTATTTCCTATGGGTGTTTTGGGCATTTTCCATTCATTAAATACCAAAACTATGTCGTTTTTAGGTTTTTGCCAAAGCCTATAACTACCCAACCCTCCAAATTCCTCCCATTCCCTCCCAACCACTTAATACAAAAATCATCTCTAGAAATTTTCTCCCAAAGGTAATCTTCTTCCCCAAGACAAGGCTAGGGTTTCAAGGTCAAGATCAAATCTCCATTGATAGAGCTTGATTTTTAGGGCTTTGATTACCAAGGTATGTGAGAATTCATCCATGGGCCTCTTTCATCCATGGAGTACAAAATATTTTCTCAATTATTCTCTCATGAATTACTTTCTAGCCCTAATTTTGATGAAATTATATTGGGTAAATTCAATTATGCTTGATTCAATCTTCATTGCATGATTTTGACGTGATAAACAACGACCCATGCCTTATCCTATTTTCAAGTATAAATTTATGGAATTTGATCATGGATTTGATGAAGGATTTATGAACGATCTATGCAAGTAATGAATTACATTTTTAATGATGTTTTAAGTAAGTATAAATGGTTGTGAAAGGATTTCTCACACATTCATTTAACGGTGAAAGGTTTTCTCACCTACCTACGGATTTATAAAGTTGAAAGGTTTTCTCACATTTGTATGAATCATAATATTAAGGAGCTATTCTTATGACTATGTTATGATATGGATTGGTACTTACTCTTGCCATTCCTAATGATATGACTATTCCTTTGGAATGTTTTTTTTCCTTTGGAAGATTGACTTAGCATATAGAGGACTTTGAGGTAGAGCTTGGTCAGGGAGCTCTAGTAGTAACCTAAGGGAGCTCTAGTATCAACCTCTAGTCCCAAACTACGTGCCCCCGTAGGTTTGCCTTAATTGGTCTAGATAGTGGATCCACGTATAGCTCATGATAAGAAATAATGTCACTCACAGAGTCTACCTTGGCAAGTAGCCTATCTCTTTTTGGTGTGGGAGTAACACCAAATTCCATGTTATATCTCACATTATCACAACCCAAGTTAGGCCCTAGACGTGACACATCAATTAGAATTCTAAGGGGCTCCAACCATGCCTCTTATCATTCATCGCAAACATAAGGTAAGTAAAGACATCAATGAAAAGCATAATGCAAAATATAAGCCTAAACATCGAAAGTAATCAAAGTAAAGCTCTGAAGGAACGGGACAATAGAGATATAACAAATCTAACATGCCTCTACTAGTCTAGATAGGGCATAGGATAAGAACTAGCTCACAAACATAAAGGAATAAAATTCATAAGGAAATCTCAAATGTTGTATCCTCAAAGCATAAGGACTCACCAACAAGTGGAATGAGGCAAACTCGAACTTAGCCACGAATGGGATGGGGATGATCGTCGAACCATATATTATGAGACAATGTAGGCAAAAATATGTGTTAGTACATAAAAAGTACTAAGTATATAAGAAGCATGCATAAATGTGACTATGATAACATGATAGGTATAAACATGAGATACATGACCAACATTCTTTAAAAAAAGAGAATAATACTTAAAATCATATGATATGGTCAAAAAATCATTTGAAAATACATAAGGAAGAACTTGTAGTAAAACATAACTTACTTTGTGGGATATTAACCTTAACCGATATTTAAGACCATGTGAGCTATAACATGAAATCCGATGAAACTCCCACATCGAGAAGACAGAGGCTACTTATCAAGGTAGAGTCCGTATAAATATAAACATGAGCTATATGTGGAGCCACTAGCTAGGACAAGAAGGGCACCTATGGTGGTGCATACTTTGGAACTAAGGGTTGTTACTAGGGTTTCCTCATGGATCCCCACCACAAAATTCCCTCAGTTTTAAGTTAATCTCGACAGAATACATAAATCATAGTCATTACGAAAGGCAAAATAAACCAATTTCCATTATAAAATATATCATAAGAATATATCCTTGAAAATCGTGATCATAAAATAAACATATAGACACTTACCTTTCTATGCATCTAAATTATGATTTGTTTTCATATTGTGAGAAAACATTTCACAATTCATGAATACTTACTTGAAAATATACTTGAAAACAAAATTCATCATCATAATCAATTACACATAGTTCATCATCAAAATCCTTGATCATAAGTTCATAATCACACTTGAAAGTTGCATAATGCATGGGTCTTTATAAAATATATGAAAATCACGCAATTGGGATTGAAACATGCATAATTGAATAATTGAATCAAGTAAAAGTATAATAGTGTTTGATCCAATGCAGTTTCATCAAAACTAGGGTTATAAGATAATTTAGAAAACCTTTGGTACTCCATGGATGAAAGGGATCCATAAATGAATTTTCACATACCTTGATGAAGATCAAATTTAAAATCTTGAGGAAGAACTTTGAACCTTGGAACCCTGGAACCCTAGCTTGGAAGAGAAGAAATCCTTTGAGAAAGAAACCTTGATTCTTTAAAGTAGTTTTGAGAGAATGAGAGGCAATGGGGTGAGTTTGAAGGATTTGGGTAGTTATAGGATGTTAAAATATCCTCAAATGACGTAGTTTAGGTGCATATAAGATAGGAAATACCCAAATTATCCTTTATTAAATTATACCAAAGTGACATACAGATTACTTTCTACTGATCATAGGATTTACTATGTGTCCTGACATTGGCTCGTTGAATCATAGGTGAAAACCTAGTCTCTGAAGTTTGACCTACGGTTGGGGTCTATGGGTCGTAGCTAGAGCTATGGGTCATAGGGATGGGCTCGTGTAATCAAAAATCAAAATGGGTCTTTTAGACTTAATATTACGACACTGTCTTATGGGTCGTAGGACCCGTCCATCCTACTAACTTCTAAAATCTCAAAACGTAGGTCTCTGTATCTCTCTTACGGATGGCCCCTATGGATTGTAGAACTTTCGATGGTCTGTAGCACCCTCTTGTCAAAAGGTCAAACACTTAGTCAAATTTCTCAATTCTTAGACCTATTCTTCGGATGCCATCTATGGCTCGTCAAAGTCTCTCGGTCCATCAAAGGGGCTCGTCCCCCAACTTTAAAATTTCCAACTTGTCCATGCCACCTACGGATGCCTTCCTACAGCCTGTAGGACCTCCTACGGGTCGTAGGTTGGCTCATAGAGCCTTGTACCAGTCCATTTCTACAAAATTTTCCTTTTGTTCTGACTTTCCAACTTCAGGGGTCATACAATAGCTCCCCCTTGGGAATATTCATCCTCGAATGAGATTCAACTAGGATGACACTTTAAAAATGCATAAACAATGAGATTTTCAAAGTCAACATACAACATAGCTTCAAATCATCTTAATGAACATGCGTGCATATTAAAAGAAATGGAAAAGATGAAATGTAGGAATTTGCAGGAGTAGATCATGAGGAAACTAGATACCTTGGGATAAAACGGATGGAAAGAGATGAGACAAGGATAATGCGTCATCATATCAGCCCCGGCCTCCCAAGCAGCAACTTCACCTCTTGGTTCTTCCATAGCACTTTAATGAATGCAACTTCCTTAGTCCTCAATTTTCTTACTTATCGGTCTAGAATATCAATCGGAACCTCCTCATAGGATAAACTCTCTTTTACACCTACACCCTTCAAAGGAACAATAGACTTAGGATCACCAATACAATTTTTCAATAATGAGACATGAATCACCGAAAGCACCGATGCCAACTCCAAAGGCAAATCCAACTCATCGGCTACCTTGCCAATACGTCTCACTATCTTATAAGGGCCAACCAAATAGAGGACTAAGCTTCTGTTTCTTGCCAAAATGCGTCACACCCTTTATGAGTGTGATTTTAAATATAACAAATCATTAACTTCAAACTCAAGTTCCCTTTTCCTCACATTGGCATAAGACTTTTGTCGGCTTTAAGCAGTGTTCAACCTTTCTAAAATGAGTCTAACTTTTTCCATAGCCTCAAACACCAACTCAGGTTCTATCAAAGCGATCTCACTAACTTCAAACCACCCAATTGGGGATGTCCATTTCCTACCATACAAAGCCTCAAATGGAGCCATTTGGATACTAGAATGGTAGCTATTATTGAAGGCAAACTCAATCAATGGTAGATGCTCATTCCAATTTACTTTGAAGTCAGTGACACATGCCCTCAATATGTCTTTCAAAGTTTGAATTTTTCTTTCAGCTTGGCCATCCATTTGAGTGTGAAAAACAGTACTAAGCTTGAATTTTGTACCAAGACCCTTTTGGAAAAACTTTCAAAATTGTGAAGTAAATTGAGTACCTCAATCCAAAATGATAGATAATAGAACACCATAAAGTTTAACCACTTCTCGAATATAGAGCCTTGCATAATCCTTGGCGGGGTAAGAAGTCTTAATGGGTAGAAAATGCACTGCCTTAGTCATTCGGTCAACGACAACCCAAATCGAATCATATTGGCGAGAAGTACGAGGTCAACCCGTAATGAAATCCTTGTTCAAGTCTTCCCACTTCCAAGTAGGAATCTCAATATCTTGAGCCAAACCTCTTGGCTTTTTATGCTCAACCCTAGCTTTTTGACAATTAGGACATTTAGCCACAAACTTTTCTATGTCCCTCTGCATACCCATTCGGATATTCGACCCTTGTGGTTGGGCCCTTCCCAGACCTTGGTAAAGTTGCTGGTAAAGGCTTGAACCTGTGACCTCCTGGTCAAATGGCAAACTTTGCTATGTCCACTAAGGTAGTTAAGAATTGACCTAGAACTTTATCTCCTTCGGATATTCAAAGTTTCTTGGGTTTGACCGGTTATTCTGGAAGATTTGTAGAAGGGTTTTCTTCTATTGCTTTGCCTTTGACCATATTAACTCAAAAGAAGGTTAAAGCAAATACAACCATCGCTAATTCCAAATCATGAGTCGGATAGTTATTTTCATGCACCTTAAATTGCCTAAAAACATAGGCTATAACCTTACCATATTGCATTAACGCATAACCAAGTTCAATCTTAAGGCATCACAATACACAACAAAACCATCAGCCCCTTCCGATAAAATCAAAATAGAGGCAAAAGTAAGCTGATCTTTCAACTCTTGGAAGCTCTTCTAACATGCTTCAGACCATTGGAATTTAACCTTATTTTGAGTTAATATGGTCAAAGGCGAAGCAATAGAAGAAAACCTTTCTATAAATATTCCATAATAACCGGTTAAACCCAAGAAACTTCGAATATCCGAAGGAGATAAAGTTCTAGGTCAATTCTTAACTACCTCAGTGTTTTTAGGATCAACCATGATACCTTCACCAGACATAATATGGCCAAGGAACACCATCGACCTCAATCAAAACTCGTACTTGCTAAACTTAGAAAATAATTAACGATAATTAATCATTTGCAAGACAATCCTCAAATGGTCAGCATGTTCATCGTCACTCGAAGAATAAACCAAAATATCATCAATGAATACAATAACGAACATGTCCAAGTATTGCTTGAATACCCTTTCCAACAAGTCCATAAAAGATGCGAAAGCATTTGTTAGTCTAAAAAAAACCAATAATTTAAAGTGACCATACCAAGTTCTAAAAGTCATCTTCAAAATGTCACATTCCTCACTCGAAGTTGATAATAACCTGATTAGATATCAATTTTGGAGAAATAGCTTGCACTTGAAGTTGATCAAATAAGACATCGATCCTTGGGATAGGATACTTATTATTAATGGTGACCTTGTTCAATAGCCGATAATTTATACACATATGAAGAGAACTATCCTTATTTTGAAAAAAAGAGAATCGGAGCACCCATGGTGAGAAACTCAGTCTAATAAAACCTTTATCTAACAAATGCATTAATTGATCCTTGAATTTTTTAAGTTTCGATGGAGCCATATGATGAGGAATAATAGAGATAGGTTAGGTATTGAGAATATGGTCTATGCCAAAGTTAATTTCCCTTTTAAGAGGAATACCGGGAAGATCATCAGAAAATACATTCGAAAACTCATTAACAACAAAGACTAACTCGAGAGTAGTGGCTTTGGAATTCGTATCCCTAACCCATACAAGATGATAGATACAACTTTGGAAATCATTTTTCAAGCTTTAAGGCACGATATGAATTGACCCTTAAACACAAAATTACTACCCTTTCATTCTAGGATTGACTCATTAGGAAACTGAAACTTAACCACTCAGGTTCTACAATCGATAGAAGCATAACATGCATGATGCTAATTCATACCAAGGATAACATTGAAGTCATTCATATCAAGATCTTAAAGATCATATGAGGTAACTTTATGGAAAATAGAGACTAGACAATTTCTATAGACTTTCTTATCCAACATTGACTCACCTACAAGAGTATAGACTAAAAAAGGCTCTACTTCGGGGCTAACATCAAATTTCATAGCAAGATAAGGAGTAGCAATGGAAAAATTTTCTCCGGATCAAGCAAGGCATAAACATCATAGTTAAAGACCAGTAACATATCGGTAACCACATTAGGAGACTCCTCCAAATCCTGTTGGGTTTGTAAGGCATAAAATCTATTTTCGCATTAACCGCCATCGGAACTTGAAGTAGTACCATACTGAGTTTGAGTCTGGTGTCGACCACCTCCTCCTCGAGTAGAATTCGAAGGACAATCCTTCACTTGGTGACTCATCTTGACACATCCAAAGCAAGCACCCGAACCTGCCAAACACTCTCCAAGATGTTTTTTCCCATACTTTTGATATGCAGGGATAGGTTGACCACTCGAAACTCCTTCTTGAGCCTTAAGGTTAGACACTCTATCCTTGTTGAACTTTGGAGTTGGAGTGTTTGAAGAACCTTGTCCGAAGAACCTTTAGTGAAATTATTGATGACCTCCATTCCCAAACTTAGAATGTGAAAATGCACTATCATTAATCCTTGTGCTTTTCGACTCCCTAGACTTCTCCCTAAGCTTATCCTCCTAAATTTGCTCGACATGAATCATGACCTTGAGATATCCATTTCCTTGATTAACATAACAGTTTTTCACTCTTTGTACACCAAAACCAAAGCACCCAAAACAAATTTGCTTCTATGAGCCCTAGGATCAGCAACCATAAAAGGAGCATACTTTGACAATTATTTAAACTTGAGGGCATACTCCCTCACACTCATATAACCTTGCTTCAAGTTGATAAACTCTTTAATGCCTTATTTAACTCAAGGGGAAAGAAAAGGTCAAGGAATACTTCTTTAAACTCTTCCCAAATAATGGGACCCGCATCCCTAGGAACTCTCACCTTTCCATTGATCAAACCAAATACATGCAATCCCCTTTAATTAGTTAGTGGCTAACACTTCCCTCTCCACCAGACTAACTCCCATGATCTCCACAATCTTTCAAATACCCTTTATGAACTCTTGTGGATCCTCATCCGTCTTAGGTATATGAAACTCCAGAGGATTCATCCTCATAAAATTATAAACTCTTGTTGCTTCTATACCCACATTTGGGTTCATGAGAGAAATTACCTCTCGGTTAGCTTGTGTCGCCATAGCTTGGGCAAGCACTTGGAAAAATGCTCGAAACTTGACATGTGAAACTTGTTCGGCAATGGATCATTTAGAGCTTGTTGCTCCTTATTGACATTTGTTCTCATGGGAGCTCTTCGTGGAGGCATATTTCTGAAATCACAAAGAACAATCATTAGAAGGGAAAACCTTAGAGTTCAACTCTACCGCATAATAAGATCATGAATGAAATGAACATTTTTCCTAAAATGTCTCATAGCCTCCTATTCGTATATGTGGCGCATTTCACAGCCATGAATAAGACTCTACTTGACACAGAATATTGGACTCTATAGGACACTAAAACCTTGTGCTTTGATACTAAGTTTGTCACGATAAAAGCTAGTCCATAGACGTAAAACGATGACTACAATCCCAAGGAACTCCAACCAAACCTTTTAGCATACATCACATACATAAGGTAAGTAAAAACATCAATGAAAAGCATAATGCGGAATATAAGTCTTAACATAGAAAACTCGATATATGAGTAATCAAAGTAAAGCTCTGAATGAACGGGACAACACAAACATAATAAATTAAACATACCTCTACGAGTCTAGACAGAGCGCATGACAGCCCTAGCTCACCAACATAAAGGAATAAAATTCATAAGAAACATAAGAAAATCTCAAATGTTGTGTAACACCCCCCAAAAACGTTGTATATGATATTCCAATTCTCGATGAAAATAATATTATTTCTGTATTTTGAGCATAAATTTTAATAGGTTGGTCCAAATTAGGTGATTCAAATTTTTGAATAACCCAAACATTATTACCTACAACCTTTTTCAAGACCATATTTTAAGTTTTAGAGGTTAAGTAGGTCAAATTAATTAATTATTGCAAGATATGGTGTTGTGATGAAATGGAGTATTTATAGAAGAAAAGTCATATCTCACTGTAGGATACTCCAAATCAGTTTATTCTTGAACAACATAAAAGTAGACTTCTAGAGAAACAATTTATATGAGACACCAAATCCTAATGAAGAAGCTATCTTTTTCAAACGCAACTCCGAAAAAGGGTATTCTGTTAAAAGATGGTTCATCACATCAACCACGGAAAGATCTAGATCCATTTGACAACACCCATGACATCACAATATTTCATTAAATTTTTAGATTTTTCTTTATAATTATTTTAATTATTGTTAGGTCCTCCTTCAAACTTATAAATACCCACCTTATTTCATCATTTTGTTCATCAAGCTTTCTCAAGCAACTCTGCTCTTTATATTCTACTTTACTCATTCTCAAAATATAGTTTTAGTTCTTAGTAGTTTAAAAATATTATTGCGGTAATTCATATACTCCGAGTAGTACACAAAATACTTCAGCGAGGAGAAAATGCTAGGATTCAAGAATGTTTATTAAGTCCTTTGATTCTGAGTAATGCTTCAATTCTGATAAATTATGTTTATTTTTTTTAAGCTTTACTCTAATTTATGTGGGTGTTTATCCATGGATTCGTCCACCTATGCAGTTCTAAACTCTTTCAACTAAATCTCTTTATTTCAAATAAGATTTTCTTATGGGTAAATTCTTATTTTTACTTAATAGCATGAATCATGGTTAAACTAATGATTATTGGGCTATTTTGATTCAAAATGATTTCATATGTATGAACTGATGGTTTGCAAGTATTTTCTCTATTTAGCTCTTTAAAGGTTCTTGAAATTTATTGTGAGTTGTTTAAAACATAATTTTCTAATTGATGGATTTCAAAGTATTTATGTATAATTTCATTTACATTTATGTTTGAAAGTTGAAGTAATTTAAACCCACCTAGTTTTACTATATTTTCAATGAAGTTTGACTTGAAAGCTTTGACTCCAAATGAATGTTTATAAAAGCAACGTCTATAATCAAAAAAGAGTCTTATGAAATGAAAGAATGATGAAATGATATGACTGATGAATTCTTTATGCAATAAGAACAATTCTTGCATATTTGAATTACCAAAGGTTTTAATAAGTTATTCTACTGAATATGATGTATTGAATTCTCAAGCTATATGCTATGACTATTTTGAAGTATTAATTATTCCGTGGAATTGACTTAGCACTAAATGGGTCATTGAGGTGGGATTTGGTAAGAGAATCCTAGTAGCAACCCTTTATTTCATTAACTATGTGCCAACATAGGAGCTTTTGTAGGCTTAGGCTAATGGATCCACAAAAAGCCCTTAAAGTTAAAGATAAAGAAATGAATGAAGTTGACCGAGTTTTACCCGGCAAGTAATCTCCCCGGCCAATGTAGGGGTTATGTTGGATTTTATGTAATAGTTCGCATGGTCTTAAATATCGGTTATGGTCATTTTCCCATAAAATGAATATTTTTAAAGATATCTATATGATTAATTATGCATGCATTGCATTATATTTCATATTACATAAATTTTTTAATGTTTCCTCAATGTTCATACATGCTGACATACTTAGTACATTCAAAGTACTAACGCATACTCTTTTGCCTACATGATATCATCATGTAGGAACCGGTGCTCCTCCTCGTTCTCCTCCACGTGGCTAGTTGAGATTTCATTCGAAGACTACTTTTGGTGAGTTCCTATATTTCGGGAATAATACTTCTTTATCGTTCTAGCTTATGATATGTTAAGATCTTTTGACACTTACTATGACATTTCTTTCTATTATGATTGAGGGTGACCTAGTGCCTTGTCCTAGCCCCATTAAATCTAAACGTTAGAGGTATTGTTGTACATATATAAATTGAAGATTTACTATTATTATTTTTACTTGTTTATTTATTGTCATTACCTATGAAAGGCTAAAATAATTATAAGAGGCTTATTTGAGGTACTTTTGGGTTTCTCATTTGCCATGCCACATCTAGGACCTAGGCTTGGATCGTGACATGTTGTGTCCTTGAAACATGAGGATGCACGAATAAGTGGAATGAAGCAAACTTGAACCTAGCCATGAATGAGATGGGGATGATCATCGGACCCTACATTATAAGATAGTGTAGGCAGAAGTATGCATTAGAACATCAAAAGTACTAAGTATATGAGAAGCATGAATAAGCGTGAATATGACAAAATAATAGGTATGAACATGAGATGCATGACCAACATTCTTTAAAATAAGAGAATAAAACTTTAAATCATATAATATGGTCAAACAATTATTTGAAAAGACATATGGAAGAGCTTGAAGTAAAGCATAACTTACTTTATGGGATATTAACCTTAACTGACATGTAAAACCATGTGATCTATAACATGAAACCTGATGTAACTCCCATACCGAGAAGAGAGAGGCTACTTTCCAAGGTAAACTCCGTATAAATATAAACATGAGCTATATATGAATCCACTAGCTAGGCCAGCAAGGGCACCTACAGTGGCACGTAGTTTAGAATTAAGGATTGCTACTAGGGTTCTCTCATTGATCCCCACCACAAAGTTCTCTTTGTGCTAAGTTAATCCCAACGAAAAACATAAATCATAGTTATTAGGAAAGGAAAAATCAACCAATCCTCACCATAAAATACATTATAAAAATAGCTGATGAGTCAGAAATTTGGACTCATTTAAAGTTCCAAACTCAATGAATTAGTATCCTCTCTACCTATATTATGTCTAATACTGACCTGAAAGTGATCATTTGCAGATGTGAGGAGAGGACAAGGAATAAGCATGATATCGAAGAAAAGAGCTAAAAAGTAGCAAAAAATAGGCAAAATACACTCTGGAGCTTACAAAGAGCCTTGGTGACTCGTTAAGAGGACCCTGAAGCTTGCCCAAGATACATGAAACCAAGGACAACTGCCAAGGCAACTCAGTAAGATAAAGGTAACTTGGTGATTAGCTGAGTACAAAAGGCAAGGCACATCGTGCCCGCCTAAAAGATTTGAAAGATTGGTTTGACAGAAGGCCCAAAAAGGGAGATAAAAGGGTGAAGAAGGCGACTCGCTGATCGGAAAGGTGAGCTCAACTGAGGTCGCCCAAAAGATCTAGAACTCCTGAAAAGTGGGTGACTAAAAATTGAGGCAAAAAGTCAAAACAGGACTCACTGAATTAATATGTGAGGCTGGTTTATATCACCAAATGGTCGATGTGTAAACTAAAGAAGTGAGGTGTTGAAAGGAAAGAAGACTATGCCGACGAAGATTTGCCGACCACTTCGGCGAGCACGACTAAAGTTGCCGAAGTGGTCCCCATCGGGAAATTTGCCCTATGCTTTGAACAAGTATAAATTGATTTTCAAAGTCTAAAAAGGAATGTTTTTACACTGCAAAGAATTTGAGAATTGAACATTTCAGTTAGCTTGGAGTTTTAACTTTGTTATTGGGTAAATTAGTGGGAATTTAGACTTTGGCCTCAGAAGTTAGAGGTGATACGTTGCTAAATTGAATGAAAGACAATTAATTTGGTAAAAATACTTTTAAATTTTCAATGTGTAGCTAAACCCCATCCTTCTAGAGGAGTGCTTATGTAATTAATTGGTTGTTTTGGATTTGGGTTTTTGTATCAGCTCAAGAATTGTTAATTTGATATAGGTTTTTTAATCTGGCATGTATTCATATATGATTTATAGTTTCAAACATACTTCTGTAATAGATCTTCATCTTAGCTTGAAATGGTGACGTAAAGTGGCTAAATTAATAAATAGATATTGATTTAAATTTATCAATCGTAATCTCTCCCATGAGAGAAAGTTTTGCTAAAGATCGGGTTAGTTTTGTTAGTACACATGTTTAGGCTCAAAAGTGCTTGCATGGATAGATGAATAGTGGTCAAAAGATGTTTTTGATGTAATTGATTAACCTTTGCCTATCCATTGATCATTAATGATATTGAGTTGTGCATTTACCCTTATCTGGACGACATTTTTAACTAAGAACCTACCCTAGGAGTCATCTCTACCTTGTTACAACCCATTTTTCATTGATCGTATTAATTCTAATCTAGTTAACTCCTCTAAGTTGATAACCTGAAACTATTAATTTAATTTATGTCACAATTCACTTATTTTTATGCTACAAAAGTCTAGAATACTCTCTTACTTCTTGATCAAATTCGTTTTCTATCCATTCCTTATGGGATTCGACCTTGACCTTATATGTTGGGTTTATATTGCTAAAAATCACCTACACTCTTAGTCTGAGCATTATCAAAAATGGCATTATTGCCGGGGAACGGTGATTAGAGTTCTTTTATTAAAGTTGTTCGTGATCTAGTTAGTTATAGTAGGACTCTTTTACAATCGTTTGCTTGTTTTTGTCTTTGCTAGGTGAAGAAATGAGAATTCATGAAAGTAAATTTAGGGTTATAAATGATGACATTGGGAACATGAACGATGTCAATTTTGACCAACTGGGTAGTGTCGGAGCTATAAGGTAACCCTCAACTGTGGGTAATGCAATCTTTTACGTGACTGGCACTATGTTGCAACTACTGCAGATGAAGGACTTCTTGGGGCCCTTGATCGCGAGGATCCTCTTGACCATATCTTGAACTTCACGGATGTGTGTAGCCCTTTCTCTTTTAAGAACATATCGCAAGAGTCTATTCTGCTAAGGTTATTTCCCTTTTTTATTATGGGAGAGGCAACCAAGTGGTTAGTGGAGCTACTGAGGGATTTTATTACCTCTTGGGATGAGCTTATAACCACATTTTATGAGAGGTGTTTCACACCTTCCAGCATGCTAAGTTTGAGAGATATTATCCAAATCTTCAAGAGGGTCGATGGGGAATTAATTCATCAAACGTGGCTTTGGTTCCAGAAGTTTCTCTTGTAATGCCCTACCCCACGAACTATCGGACAATGTGTTGCTATAATATTTCTATCGTAGTCTTGATACAGTGAAAAAAGGTGTAGCAGAGCAGCTTACTAGGGGTGGTATCATGCACCAACCCTTTGTTGTTGCTTGATAAAATGACGAAAATCAATCGTGCTTGGCATACTCGCGAAGACCATGTGTCTTCTTTTCATATTGGGACGACTAAGGAGAAACTTGAGAAGAACCATGAACGGGATGAGAATATGGAAAAAATGATGACTCAACTTGATTTGATCTCCAAATATGTTATGGGTAGAGAATACAAAGCCGTGAATGCGATAGATGCGAATTTTAGGTTGAACCCAAAAGATGCCAAGTTTGATGTCATGTACAACGAGGATGTTTAATTTCTAGAAAATCCACTAGGGGTTCCCGTCTGACCTATCCAAGGTCGGGTGAAAACTAAGGTTGGAACAAGGATTGAGAGAGCGGTTGGAGAGAGAGGGATTGGTGTGGTCGAGGTAATACTTGAGGGAAGGTCATGGTGGTAGTGATAAATATGTCCCTCCTCATCAAAATCCTAAGGAGGCAAAAATTTTTGAACAAAAGATATGCTTGCTAGAATTCAAAATAAGGTTAAGGGCTCAAACAAAGTGTTGAAGGAGATGAAAGCTGATTTTTGCTCGTTAAACCAAATAGTCACTTCACAGTCAGTGTGAATTAAACATCCAGAGGCTCAAATGGGTCAGATTTCATCTCATCTAAATTTGAGGCCTAAAGCTGGTCTCCCAAGTTATACCATGGCAAATCCTAAGAATGACAATGCACAATGTAAGGCTATTTCGACAAGCAGTGGCAAGTTGTCGGTAATAAAGCACCAATTGATAAAGCGATAAGTTCAAGCAAGGGTAAAACCATGGTAACAAAAAGTGATGAGTTAGACAAAGAGCTAAATAATGACCAATCCAATTAAGTGAATGATGCACAGATGTAACATTTTTAGACAAAGAGCTAAATAATGACCAATCCAATTAAGTGAATGATGCACAGATGTAACATTCCCTAAAAATATTGCATACGATGTTTCAATTCCCGCCTAAAAATAATATAGCCTCTGTATTTTGGGAATAACTTTTCATAGGTTTGTCCAAATTGGTGATTCAAATTTCTGCGTAACCACACAATAATTACCTACAACTTTTGTGAAGACTATATTTTATTTTTCGGAGGTTAAGTAGGTCAAATAAATTAGTTATTGTAAGATAGGATGCTATGATAGAATGGAGTATTTATAGAAGAAAACTCATATCTCACTGTAAGATTATCCAAATTGATTGATTCTTAAACGATATGAAACTAGACTTCCATATCTATAATTCTTATGAATATACTAAATCCTAATAAGGAATTTATCATATTCAAACGCAGCTTCGAAGAAGAGTATTCTGTTAAAAAGAACTCATCTCACCTACCATGGAAAGATCTAGATACATTTGACATCACTCATGACATCAATTGTCCTCCATTTAACAACACCCATGACATCACAATTTTCCATTAAATTTTTAGATTTTTTCTTTATAATTATTTTATTTATTGTTAGGTCCCTCCTCCACACCTATAAATACCTACCTTATTTCCTCATTTTATTCATCAAGTTTTTTCAAGCAACTCTTCTCTGTATACACTTCTTTACTCATTCTCAAATATAGTTTTAGTTCCTAGTAGTGAAGAAATACTATTCCGATGATTCATATACTCCGGGTAGTACACAAAATATTCCGGCGGAGAGAAAAGCTAGGACTCAAGAGTGTTCATTAAGTCCTTCAATTCCGACTAAAGCTTCGGATTTTAGGTATGTAAGGCTTCAATAAGAGTATTCTTTCAACTCTCATGTCTAAATTATTTTGATTATATGATAAATTATATTTATTTTCTTTAAGCTCTACTCTAAGTTATGTGGGTGTTTATCAATGGGTTCTTCCACCCATGTAGTCCAAAAACTCTTCAAATTAAGTCTCTTGATTTCAAATAATATTTTCTTATGGTAATTCTTATTTTTACTTAATAGTATGAATCATGGTTAAACTAATAATTATTTGTCTATTTTGATGCGATATAATTTCATATGTATGAATTGATGGTTTGCAAGTAATTCCTCTATTTATCTATTTAAAGGTTCTTAATATTCATGGTGGGTTGTTTAACGCATGATTTTTAATTAATGGATTTCAAAGTATTTATGTATATTTATTTACATACATATTTGCAAGTTGAAGTGATTTGAACCCACCTAGTTTTACTATATTTTTAATAAAGTTTGACTTGAAAGCCTTAACTCCAAATGAATGTTTGTGAAAGCAATATCTATGATCAAAAGGGAGTCTTATGAAAATAAAGAATGATGAAATGATATGAATGATGGATTCTTTATGCAATAAGGACAATTCTTGCATATTTGAATTTTCAAATGTTTTAATGAGCTATTCTACCGAATATGATGTTTAAATTCTCAAGTTATATGCTATGAATATTTTAAAGTATTAAACTATTCTGTGGGATTGACTTAGCACCGAATGAGGCATTGAGGTGGGATTCGGTAAGGGAATCCTATTAGAAACCCCTTGTCTCATTAACTATCTGCCAACATAGGAGCCCTTGTAGGCGTAGGCTAATGGATCCATGAAAGCCCTTAAAGTTAAAGTTAAAGAAATGAATGAAGTTGACGGAGTTCTACTTGGAAAGTAGTGTCTCCGGCCAACGTAGGGGGTTATGTTGGTTTCCTTGTAATAGCTCGTATGGTCTTAAATATCGGTTATGGTCATTTTTCCATAAAATAAATGTTTTAAAAGATATTTATATGATTTATTATGCATGCATTAAATTATATTCCATATTACATAAATGTTTTAAAGTTTCCTCAATGTTCATGCATCCTTACATACTTAGTACATTCAAAGTACTAACGCATACTCTTTTGCCTATATGATATCACCATGTAGGGACCAGTGCTCCTCCTCGTTCTCCTCCACGTGGCTAGTTGAGATTTCATTGAAGACTACTTTTGGTGAGTTCCCATGTTCTGGGAACAATACTCTTTTATCTTTCTAGTTTATGATATGTTGAGATATTTTTCTATGGCATTTCTTTTATTATGATTGAGGGTGAGCTAGGGACTTGTCTTATCCCCGTTAAATCTAATAGTTAGAGGTATTGTTGGATATATATAAGTTGAAAATTTACTATTATGATTTTTGCTTGTTTATTTATCATTATTAACTATAAAAGGCTAAAAGAATGCTAAGAGGCTTGTTTGAGGTACTTTTAGGTTCTTCATTCACCACGTTACGTCTAGGCCCTAGGCTTGGGTCATGACAAACTTGGTATCAGAGCCCAAGGTTTTGAATGGTCTTGGAGTCCAACATACTGCATCGAATACGGTCTTGTTCATGCACAATTATGAAGAGGAGACTATGAGGTATTTAGGAAAATTTTTTCACTTCTTTCAAATTCATATTATGCCTTAGAGTGTCCTAAGCTTTCCTTTAACTAATGACCCATTTCGTGTTCTCTAGATAATGATTCGTGAAAGAGCACCTCGAAGAGCAAGGGTTGATAATGAGGACCAAACTCCTCCGGTTCCCAATGCCCAACATCATGAGGATAGGGTAACCCATGCCGAGTTTTGTAGTGTTATTACTTTGTTAGCTCAAGTCGTACACAACCAAGGAAATCTAGGTGTTCCTCCTCCCCAATGCAAAATCCAGCCTCTAAGATTCAGGATTTCCAAAGGATGAATCCACCCGAGTTTGATGGTTCTAAACTAGATGAGGACCCTATGGAGTTTATTAATGAGGTGTATCGGATTGTGGCTATCATGGGTGTGCCACCAAATGAAAAGGTCGAGCTAGTGGCCTATCAACTCAAAGGTGTGGCTCGAGTGTGGTACGAACAATGGGTTATTGAGAGGGATGAAGAAATAGGGCTGATAGGATGGGAAGAGTTCAAATGTGCCTTCCTAGACCGCTTTTTCTCATTTGAGCTAAGGGAGGCCAAAATCCAAGAGTTCATCAACCTCCATCAAGAGAGTATGAGCGTGAGGGAGTATGCTCTCAAATTCACTAAGTTGTCAAAGTATGCTCCCTTCATGGTCTCCGACCCAAGAGCTAGGATGAGCAAGTTTATTTTCGGTGTCTCAATCTTGGTGTCTAAGGAGTGCAAAATGGCCATGTTGGTCAAGGAGATGGACATCTCTCGATTAATGACTTACGTAGAACAAATTAAAGAAAAGAAGCTTAGAGAGAGATCAAGGGGGTTCAAAAAGGCTAGAGTAGATGGTGGAGGGTTTAATCTTCAAAGGTCCAATTATGGAAATAATGGCAAAAGCCAAGGTGGGCAATGATTTGTGCGACAAGGTTCCACCAATACTCCTCCTCCAAGGTTCAACAAGGAAAAGGGTGGTAAACCAATGGTACCAAGAGAGAATGTTGCTACTCAAACTTTTCCCGCTTGCAAAAAGTGTGGAAGGACTCACAAAGGGGAATGCTTAGCCGGCTCTAATGCATGCTTTAAGTGTGGCAAGCTGGGTCACCATGCTAAGGATTGTAGCAATGGTAGTGGTAGGCCTCAAGGACAAATTTCTCATGGTCAACAAGTCCAAGGAGGTGTCCAATGCACCAACCATTTTTACGCCTTGCATGAGAGACAAGAGATTGAGGATGCACCCAATGTCATTACCGGTATGTTAAAGGTCTTTTCTTTTGATGTGTATGCACTATTAGATTCGGGTGCAAATTTATCTTGTGTTACTCCATTTCTTGCTAATAGATTTGATATTTTACCTGAAATGTTATTAGAGCCTTATTTGGTGTCTACCCCTATTGGTAAGTCAGTTATTGCTAGAAAGGTCTATAGGGGTTGCGTTGTGTCTATCTTGCATAAAGTTATTCCTTTTGATCTCATTGAGCTTGACATGATAGATTTCGATGTCATTTTTGGGAAGGATAGGTTATATGTAACTTATGCTTCCATAGATTATATGAATCATCGAGTCAAGTTCCAATTTCCAAATAAGCCTGTTATTGAATGGCAGGGTCATGATTCAGTGGTGAAGGGTTAGTTTATTTCTTATCTGAAGGCCCACATAATGATTTCTAAGGGATGTATTTACCACATTGTGAGAGTTAGGGATGTCAACTCCAAAAGTCCTTCTCTTGAGTTGGTTCCTATAGTCAATGAATTCCTCGATGTCTTTCCCGATGACCTTCCCAGTGTCTCTCCCAAAAGGGAAGTTGATTTTGGTATCGATCTTCTCCCCGATACCCAACCTATCTCTATTCCTCCTTACTGTATGGCCTCGACAGAATTGAAAGAGTTGAAGGAACAATTAAAGGACTTGTTAGAGAAGGGGTTCATAAGACCAAGTATTTTTCCATGGGGTGCTCTCGTTCTATTTATGAGAAAGAAGGATGGGTCACTTCGAATATGTATAGACTACCAGAAATTAAATAAGATGACCATTAAGAACAAGTACCGACTCCCTAGAATAGATGACTTGTTTGATCAACTGCAAGGGGAAAGTCACTTCTCCAAGATTGACCTTCGGTTTGGCTATCACCAACTACGGGTGAGGGAGTGTGACATTCCTAAAACAGCCTTCCAAATAAGGTATGGTCACTTTGAGTTTGTGGTGATGAGTTTTCAGTTGATGAATGCACCGGTGAAGTTCATGGACTTGATGAATAGGGTGTTCAAACCTTACCTTGATACTTTTATGGTGGTCTTCATTGATGATATTTTGATTTACTCTTGGGGTGAGAAAGAACATAAAAATCACTTAAGAGTTGTGATTCAAATGTTGAGGGATAGACCATTATTTGCAAAATTTAGTAAGTGTGAATTTTGGTTAAAGGAGGTAGCATTTATTGGTCACGTAGTATCCCGTGATGGGATCAAGGTTGATCTTAAGAAAACAGAGGTTGTTAAAAATTAGCCTTGACCGTTGTCTCCTTCAGATATTAGGAGCTTCTTGGGTCTAGCCGGGTACTATAGAAGGTTCGTCCAAGGTTTTTCTTCCATCTCATCTCCTATGACAAAATTGACCCAAAAGAAAGCCAAGTTCATATGGACAAATGAGTGTGAGAAGAGTTTCCAGACCTTAAAAGATCGACTTACCTTCGCTCCTATATTGACTCTCCCAGAAGGATTAAAAGGGTTTGTAGTTTATTGTGATGCTTCAAATATTGGTTTAGGTTGTGTCTTAATGCAAAAAGGCAAGGTCATAGCCTATGCTTCTAGGCAATTAAAGGTGCATGAGCATAACTACCCTACCCATGACCTTGAATTAGCGGTCGTTGTTTTTGCTCTGAAGATTTGGAGGCATTACCTCTATGGGGTGCATGTGGATGTGTATACTGATCATAAAAGTCTTCAATATGTTTTCACTCAAAAGGACCTTAATCTAAGGAAAAAGAGGTGGCTAGAGCTCCTTAAGGACTATGACATGAGTGTGCACTATCATCCGAATAAAGCCAATGTGGTTGCTGATGCACTTAGTAGAGTGTCTATGGGAAGTGTGGCCCATGTGGATGAAAGGAAGAGGGAGTTGGTGAAAGATGTTCATCGGTTGGGTAGATTAGGGGTGAAGTTGTGTGGTACTAATGATGGTGGTATGGTTGTTCAAAATAGGTCTGAATCCTCATTGGTGGTGGATGTTAAATCAAAGCAAGATCTTGACTTGAAGTTTATCGAGTTAAAGAGGTTGGTAAAGGAAAAGAAGATAGAGGTCTTTTCCCACGGGGGAGATGGGGTGCTATACTACCAAGGTTGGATATGTGTTCCAGATGTTGATGGCCTAAGGAGTTTGATCTTGATTGAGGCTCATAATTCTACATACTCCATTCATCTTGGTTCAACGAAAATGTAACGAGACTTAAAGGAGTTGTATTGGTGGGGTGGCATAAAAAAGGACATAGCAAGGTTTGGGTCTGAATGTACGAATTACCAACAAGTGAAGGCCGAACATCAAAGGCCAGGTGTCCTAGCCCAAGGCATTGAAATCCCTACTTGGAAATGGGAAGATATGAATATGGATTTTGTAGTGGGTTTGCCTCATACCCGGAAGCTTCATGACTCGATTTGGGTAATTATTGATAGAATTACTAAGTCAGCTCACTTCCTACCAGTTAAGACTTCCTATAGTGCTAAAGACTATGCCAAGTTGTATATTCGGGAGTTGGTGAGGTTGCATGGTGTGCCATTATCCATTATTTTGGATCGTGGTACCCAATTCACTTTTCACTTCTAGATATCATTTCATAAAGGCCTCGGTACTAAGGTAAAGTTGAGCATGGCATTCCATCCTCAAACGAATGGTCAAGCCAAAAGGATGATTCAAATACTAGAGGATATGTTAAGGGCTTGTGTGTTGGAGTTTAAATGAAATTGGGATGATCATCTACCGCTCATCGAGTTTGCCTATAATAATAGTTACCACTCAAGTATTGAGATGGCGCCATTTGAGGCTTTGTATGGGAGACGATGTAGATCACCGGTTGGTTGGTTCGAAGTAGGCGAGATGACCTTGTTGGGCCCTGATTTGGTACTTGATGCTTTAGAGAAGGTAAAGATCATTAGAGAAAGGTTGAAGATGGCTCAAAGTCGTTAAAAGTCCTATTCTGACACTAGAAGAAGGGATCTTGAGTTTAATGTGGACGATTGGGTGTATCTAAAGGTTTCACCCATGAAAGGTGTGGTTCAATTTGGTAAAAAAGGGAAATTGAGCCCTAGGTATGTAGGGCCTTATAGAATCGTGAGACGTGTTGGTAAGGTTGCATATGAGTTGGAATTACCATTGGAAATGACCATGGTTCATTCAGTGTTTCACGTGTCTATATTGAAAAAATGTGTGGGTGATCCCAGTTCCATTGTACCTATGGGAGTAGTGAATATTGAAGAAAACTTGACCTATGAAGAAGTTCCTGTGGAAATTTTGGACCGGCAAGTTAAGAGATTGAGGAACAAAGAAGTTGCATCTGTTAAAGTCCTTTGGAGGAATCAACAAATAGAAAGTGCAACATGGAAAGCGGAAGCGGATATGATTAATAGATACCCTCATCTTTTTCCCTCTACCCATACCTAAGGTATTAAGTTGTCCTTGCTCAATTACTTGAAATCTTTGCATCTCAACTTTTTTTGTCATATGCTTGCAAAATTATAAAATATGTTTTAAATGATATTTTAAATTACACTATTGCATTAATGATGGGTTGTTGGTTTACACTCTACTCTACTCAAGCTAAGTCTTTCCTCATTCGAGGATGAATGTTCCCAAGGGGGAGATAATGTAACATCCCCTAAAAATGTTGCATACGATGTTTCAATTCCCGCCTAAAAATAATATAGCCTCTGTATTTTGGGAATAACTTTTCATAGGTTTGTCCAAATTGGTGATTCAAATTTCTGCGTAACCACACAATAATTACCTACAACTTTTGTGAAGACTATATTTTATTTTTCGGAGGTTAAGTAGGTCAAATAAATTAGTTATTGTAAGATAGGATGCTATGATAGAATGGAGTATTTATAGAAGAAAACTCATATCTCACTGTAAGATTATCCAAATTGATTGATTTTTAAACGATATGAAACTAGACTTCCATATCTATAATTCTTATGAATATACTAAATCCTAATAAGGAATTTATCATATTCAAACGCAGCTTCGAAGAAGAGTATTCTGTTAAAAAGAACTCATCTCACCTACCATGGAAAGATCTAGATACATTTGACATCACTCATGACATCAATTGTCCTCCATTTAACAACACCCATGACATCACAATTTTCCATTAAATTTTTAGATTTTTTCTTTATAATTATTTTATTTATTGTTAGGTCCCTCCTCCACACCTATAAATACCTACCTTATTTCCTCATTTTATTCATCAAGTTTTTTCAAGCAACTCTTCTCTGTATACACTTCTTTACTCATTCTCAAATATAGTTTTAGTTCCTAGTAGTGAAGAAATACTATTCCGATGATTCATATACTCCGGGTAGTACACAAAATATTCCGGCGGAGAGAAAAGCTAGGACTCAAGAGTGTTCATTAAGTCCTTCAATTCCGACTAAAGCTTCGGATTTTAGGTATGTAAGGCTTCAATAAGAGTATTCTTTCAACTCTCATGTCTAAATTATTTTGATTATATGATAAATTATATTTATTTTCTTTAAGCTCTACTCTAAGTTATGTGGGTGTTTATCAATGGGTTCTTCCACCCATGTAGTCCAAAAACTCTTCAAATTAAGTCTCTTGATTTCAAATAATATTTTCTTATGGTAATTCTTATTTTTACTTAATAGTATGAATCATGGTTAAACTAATAATTATTTGTCTATTTTGATGCGATATAATTTCATATGTATGAATTGATGGTTTGCAAGTAATTCCTCTATTTATCTATTTAAAGGTTCTTAATATTCATGGTGGGTTGTTTAACGCATGATTTTTAATTAATGGATTTCAAAGTATTTATGTATATTTATTTACATACATATTTGCAAGTTGAAGTGATTTGAACCCACCTAGTTTTACTATATTTTTAATAAAGTTTGACTTGAAAGCCTTAACTCCAAATGAATATTTGTGAAAGCAATATCTATGATCAAAAGGGAGTCTTATGAAAATAAAGAATGATGAAATGATATGAATGATGGATTCTTTATGCAATAAGGACAATTCTTGCATATTTGAATTTTCAAATGTTTTAATGAGCTATTCTACCGAATATGATGTTTAAATTCTCAAGTTATATGCTATGAATATTTTAAAGTATTAAACTATTCTGTGGGATTGACTTAGCACCGAATGAGGCATTGAGGTGAGATTCGGTAAGGGAATCCTATTAGAAACCCCTTGTCTCATTAACTATCTGCCAACATAGGAGCCCTTGTAGGCGTAGGCTAATGGATCCATGAAAGCCCTTAAAGTTAAAGTTAAAGAAATGAATGAAGTTGACGGAGTTCTACTTGGAAAGTAGTGTCTCCGGCCAACGTAGGGGGTTATGTTGGTTTCCTTGTAATAGCTCGTATGGTCTTAAATATCGGTTATGGTCATTTTTCCATAAAATAAATGTTTTAAAAGATATTTATATGATTTATTATGCATGCATTAAATTATATTCCATATTACATAAATGTTTTAAAGTTTCCTCAATGTTCATGCATCCTTACATACTTAGTACATTCAAAGTACTAACGCATACTCTTTTGCCTATATGATATCACCATGTAGGGACCAGTGCTCCTCCTCGTTCTCCTCCACGTGGCTAGTTGAGATTTCATTGAAGACTACTTTTGGTGAGTTCCCATGTTCTGGGAATAATACTCTTTTATCTTTCTAGCTTATGATATGTTGAGATATTTTGCTATGGCATTTCTTTTATTATGATTGAGGGTGAGCTAGGGACTTGTCTTAGCCCCGTTAAATCTAATAGTTAGAGGTATTGTTGGATATATGTAAGTTGAAGATTTACTATTATGATTTTTGCTTGTTTATTTATCATCATTACCTATAAAAGGCTAAAAGAATGCTAAGAGGCTTGTTTGAGGTACTTTCAGGTTCCTCATTCGCCACGTCACGTCTAGGCCCTAGGATTGGGTCATGACAACAGATGGAGATTGATTCTGGTATGTCTCAAAAGTGCAATGTGGGTGTTGTCCCATCGATGGTTCCTACAAAGCCACTTTCCCTCAATATTTAAAAACAAAAGTTGAGGATATTAAGGTCCAAAAGTTCCTCTCCGTCTTCAAGACTTTTTCCATTAACTTCTCATTAATTGAAGCATTATTTGAGATGCCAAGTATGCCATGTTTATGAAGGAGTTAATGATGAAAAAGCATAATAATGACTTTAAAACTTTTGAAATATCTCACAGCTATAGCTCTAACTAGCGAAGGGAGGTGATTAGTTCAATTGAAAGAGAGGGATACTCTGCTCCACAATTATGTCGAGTAATATTGTGGTGAAGAAAGATGAACCAGGGGCATTTACCATTCCATGTACTATAGGGTTGTACCAATTCGCCAAGGCACTTTATGATCTAGATGCGAGTATAAATTTGATGTCGTATGCCATTTTCAAATAGCTCAGCTTGGGTGAGCCCATGATAATGACACTGAGGTTGCTCATGGCCGATCGATCTATCAAATGTCCCATTGGCATTCTTTATGACATCTTGGTGAAAGTTGATAAATTCATTTTTCCAGTGGATTTTTTTATTCTTAACTGTGAGATTGATGCTGAGGTACCCTTTATTCTTGGTAGGCCTTTCTTGGCTACCAAAAGAGCACTGTCGATGTGGAGAGTGGTGAACTAAAATTTAGGGTTAATCATGAGAAAGTCACTTTTAATGTCTGCAAATCAAAGAAGCAACCGGATGATCTTCATATAATATCGGTTATAGATGTTATTGATGAAGTGGTTGATAGTGTGCAAGAGACTCTAGTGTTGGGGAATCATTGGCAACTATTCTATAATTCCTGACTATGACAAAGTGCTGGCTGCACTTTCGAGTATTGGGTCATAACCTATAAACCCCATGAGGCTGGAGATTGACCTGAAAAATAGAGACACACCACCCGCCAAGCTGTCTATAGATGAGTCGCCCAAGCTTGAACTCAAGGTACTTCCAACTCACCTTAAATATATTTTCTTGGGGGCCAATAATTCATTGCTTGTCATCATCGTTGCTGATTTGGTTGATGAGCAAGTAAAATCTCTTGTGAGAGTGTTGAAGAAATTTACTAAGGCCATAGAGTGGACAATTGCCGATATTGTGGGCATTCCTCCTAGTGTGTGCACTCAAAAGAACAGTTGGCTAGTGATAGGAAATCGAGTATTGAGCACCAACAGAGGTTGAACCCTCTTATGCAAAAGGTAGTGAAGAAAGAAATCATCGAGTGGATCGATGCGAGAGTTGTAAATCCCATTGCCGATAGTAAATGGGTGAGCCCAGTGTAATGCATCCCGAAGAAGTGGCATGACGATTGTGCCGACTGAAAAGAATGAACTTGTATCAATGCGGTCGATGACTAGTTAGAGGTTATACATGGACTATCATAAATTGAATGCTTGTACAGAAAAAGACCATTTCTCGATGACTTTTATGGATCAAATATTAGATTATCTTGCGGGTCGTGGTTGGTATTGCTTTTTGAATGGGTATTCTGGATATAACTATATTTCCATTACTCCCGAAGACCAATAGAAAACTACATTTGAGGCATGTCTCCAGCATCTTAGTCGAGTTTTGCAAAGATGTGTGGAAACTAATCTTGTGCTTAATTAGGAGAAGTGACACTTTGTGGTGAAAGAAGGTATAGTGATGGGTCACAAAATTTCGTGAGATGGTATTCAAGTGGATCAAGGAAAAGTTGAAGTGCTTACTCTGTTACCTCCTCCTATTTTGGTAAAGGGTATCCAGAGTTTCTTGGGACATGTCAGGTTTTACCGAAGGTTCATTAAAGACTTCTCCAAGGTGGCCTATTCATTGTGAAAGTTACTTGAAAAAGAGAGTGTATTTGAGTTTAATGATGCTTGTGTCAATGCATTCTTATGTCTTAAAGAGAAGCTATATCGGCTCCGACTATTGTTGCTTTAGATTGGAGAATTCCTTTTGAGCTTATGTGTGATGCAAGTAGTGTAGCTTAGGGGTTGTTCTTGTCTATAGAAAAGGAAACTAGTTCCAACCCATCTACTATGCTTGTAAGACACTGAACGTAGCCCCAAAAAACTACACAGTTACTGAGCAAGAGTTGTTGGTTATTGTCTATGCATTCAAAAAGTTTCGTGCCTATCCTTTGGGTACAAAGGTAGTGGTCCACACTTTTAAGAAGGTATGTCTTGATCTCTACTCTTACTCCAAAATTGATGGATTTTGATCAAATCAAAGACCTTTACGCTAATGATCTTGATTTTGAAAAGGTTTTTGCAGAATGTATGATGGGACCTTGTGATAGGTTCAATCTGAAAGATGGAATTCTTTTTAAAGAAAATAAGTTGTGTGTCTTTAATTTCTCTTTGCGTGAATTATTTGTTAGGGAAGCACATTGTAGTAGACTCATGGGACACTTTGGAGTTCCTAAAACTTTGGATATACTTGTTGAACATTTGTTTTTGGCCTGGCATATGAAAGGATGTTGAGAAAGTGTGCTCTCATTGTCTTGAATGTAAACAAGCCAAATCAAGAGTATTACCACATGGTCTTTATACTCCTTTACATGTTCCTACTTTTCCTTGGATTGATATTTCTATGGATTTTGTGTTAGGTTTGCCAAGAACCAAACTTGATAAGGATGGTATATTTGTAGTGGTAGATAGATTTTCAAAAATATCTCATTTCATTACATGTTTGAAGACTAATGATGCATAACATGTGGTTATTTTGTTTGTGAAAGAAGTGGTTAAATTACATGGTATACCTAAGACTATTATTAGTGATAGGGATGCGAAGTTCTTAAGTCACTTTTGGAGAGATCTTTGAGCAAAGTTAGGAACTAAACTGCTATTTTCTACCTCTTGTCACCCACAAACAGATGGACAAATGAAACTAGTAAATATGACTTTGGGAAATATGTTGAGGGATGCTTTAAAATGAAAATTAACTTCTTGGGAGGCACATTTGCCCATAATAGAGCTTGCATATAATAAAACTATCCATTCTTCTACTGGTAAGTCTCCTATTGAGGTTGTTTTGGGGTTTAACCCCCTCACTCCCCTTGATTTTCTGCCTTTGCCAACTAATGATATTATTAATCTTGATGGTAGGAAGAAGTCTGAAATGATGAAGAAGATACATGAACAAACAAGACTTGCAATTGAAAGGAAGAATGAACAAACTGCCTTAAGGAGAAATAAGGGGCAAACATCTATTATTCTTAAGCCTGGAGATCTAGTATGGGTACACTTTAAGAAGGAAAGATTTCCTACTACAAGAAAATCCAAATTATACCCAAAAGGAGATGGTCCATTCAAAGTCCTTGAAAGGATTGGAGACAATGCTTACAAACTTGATCTTCCTGGTGAATATCAACTTAGTGCTACCTTTAATGTTTCTAATCTTTCTTTATTTGTTGCGGGATTAAATTCGAGGACGAATTTTCTTAAAGAAGAGGGGAATGATAGCATCGATGGAAGATCAACAATATTTAAGGAAGCTTTGGAGTTTCCAAAAGGCACCATAACAAGATCCCAAATAAGGAAATTTCAAGATAATATTGATGAGCTAGAATTAGCAATTAAAAAGTGTTTTGTTGGAAAGAAGAGATAAAGCCCAAAGAAAATGAATTATCCAAATGCTATAGCTATTTGGTGGCCCAAATTCAAGTCCAAGAGGATGAATATTAGGGCCCAATTTCATGCAAACTAGACCCAAATTAAAGTCCAATATGAGAGGAAATATGGCCCAAATATGCCCACAAATAAAGAGAAATTTTCAGCACTTATTTAGTCTTTTAACTAGTTTCTGAAACTAGAATTTAATGTCATTTTTCTTTTATGTTGACCTTATGGTACCTATGTGTGCGGGAAGCCTTCTTGGACTTTAGGAGGTGTCATTTTTTCTTATATTTTGACATTATAAGTCATATACGTGGGCAGCCCACTAACACTTTAGGAGGTGTCATGTTTTTCTTCTATTTTGACCTTATGTGTCATGTGTGTGGGCAGCCATCTAGAACTCTAGAAAATGCCATTTTTTAATTATTTTTTTATATTGAACAAACCTTCTTACTACTATATAAAGGGGAGCTTTGTTACTTTAAAAGGGCAGATTTTGAAAAATAATATATAGGGAGTTCTTTGAACCTTTATGGCAAATTGCTTTAGAATTTATCTTTCAACCTAACTAGTTCATAGTTCAAGGTAGTAAGATAACTTCTTATTTGATATATTTAGTTTCTTCTTGGTATTCTTTAGAAGGTGGTTAGTACTCTTACTAATTATTGTCTAGCATTACTCACGAAGCGGTCAAGATCTGATTCTAAAACTTGATTAATTTCTCAAATAAAGTCATTTGGTTCAAGTATTAACCAATTTGTTGTTACTTGGATCATGTCAAACCCAAATCTTTTAATTCTTGTTTAGTTTCTTTAACTAGTTTCTGATTTTGCTTTCGCACTTGTTTTAGTTAATACTCTAGTTTTTTCGAATTTTTATTCTTAGTATTATTAATACTGATCATGTCGCGATCCAATATTTAATGGAAAAGAAAGATGCAAAACCCCAATTGATCCATTAGGTTCTATTGTTGCAAGAATTTGATTTTAAGGTCAAAGATCATAAGGGTTGCAAAAATTAGGTGGCCGATTATTTATCGAGACTTAAATTCGATGTGGAGGTGTTCGGAGAAAAGGATATTCGTGAGACCTTTCCGAATGAGTCACTGATGTGGGTATCTCATAGCTCACCCCCATGGTATACATATTTTACCAACTTTTTAGCTTATGGGATTCTCCTCGATGGTTTGAATTTTCACCAACGCAAAAGGTTCCTTTTTGATGCAAAGAAATACTATTAGGATGAACCTTATTTGTTTAGAGAATATGCAGACCGTATGATTTGGAGATGTGTTCCAAAAATGGACTATGAAGCAATCCTTTGTGCTTCTCATTCATCGCCAGTCAGAGGTTACCAGAGTGGGGTCCAAACTACAGCTAAGATTCTTCAAACTGACTACTATTGGCCCTCCTTGTATCAAGATGCCAACTTATTCATCAAAACGTGTGATTAGTGTTAGAAATAAGAAGAGGTATCTAGGCAACATGAGTTACCTGTCACTCCGATCTTGCAGGTTGAGTTGTTTGATATGTAGGGAATTGATTTCATGGGCCCTTTTGTGAGTTCCTACGGGAATAAGTATATTTTGGTTGTGGTTGATTATATGTCGGAGTAGGTAAAGGCGGTGGCATTACCTAACAATGAGGGGCGAAGTGTGGTTCAATTCCTCAAGAGGTATATATTCACAAGGTTTGTCACTCTGCGAGCTATTATTTGTTACACCCCGTACTTTGGTACCTTAGAATGCTTCTTAAGCTTCTCAAGTTTCTGGGAAGGCTCTTAAGTTTCTTAAAAGTCGTTATGTGAGTCGGATAGTTAATAATGCTATCAAATAACTCCAAGGAAAGGAGAACGAAATGCTTCATAATAAGGAAGATTGGAAATAGGGTTATAAAAATTCAAAAGGAGTTGGAGGCCGACAAATGAGTCGTAGGACTCGATTTACCTACGTAAGCTACCAACTTAGACGTCTTACATACTTGAGTTGCTTAAGGACATACCAAGCTTACGTAGCATGGATTACATAGGCTCCTAAAATAAGACGAGATTACAAACCCACGAGGAAGGGAAAAAGACGACACGTGGAAGCCAATGGAGGAGCAACAAGTGGCACCACCTCAAGCAAGCAGGTGACCCACCTACTTAGGTTCAAGTAGGTGACCCACCTACTTGGTAGGTGGGGCCCACAAGGACACGTGGCAGCCTAGGGGTAAGGCATGGATCCATGGCCCAATAGGGGCTGGACACGTGTCACCATATGGTGATGACACGTGTCACCTACTAGGACCACATATATACATCTATAGGTGTCTTATACTTCAGTTCTGATCCATTAAGCTGCAGCAAAAACTCAAGAACAAATCCTAGAACAAGAGAGAAAAACATGACGGCTTGGAGGAGAAAAATAGGTACATCCCTATTTCACTCCGTAAATTAATTAGATAAGGTATTATTATATCAATTGGAGGTGTTTAACAACGTATCTTACCTATTTGGGGAAGCAAAAACGAGTAACAAGCAGACACAGCATTTCAGCCGCGTCAAGGAGGTTCTGAAGTTAATTTTCAGCGTGTTTGGAAGGCCATTTGATAAGATATGGCTTGATTATCTTCTCCCACGTTTTGTTAAGGGTTTTTACATGTTATGAGGGTGTTAAAAATTTAAATTTAAGGTTTGTAGCAGCACCAAATGGACAGCAAACAGTCCACTCCGTTTCAGCACATCAAGAGATTTTCCGAGGTGGGTTTTGGCGTGTTTTGGCCAATTTCGGGAAAGGTAAGATTTTACCTTCTAATTTGAAGTTTATGGGGTTGTTATGTAGCGTTTTTTACACCTTTTATACTGCTGTAAGTATAAAAAAAGTCGTGGAAATACTCGACGATAGAAACAATCGAAATTGAAGTCGTCGTAGTTAAATTATAGTCGAAATGGGGTGTTGTACGTGTGGGGCGCTGCTGCAGGGGTGTGATGTGTTATTTCAGGGACTAAATATGTTGTAATTTGTGTTAGGGTTCTGCTGGTTGAATCCACATGACCCCTCATTGCGTATAATTAAGGGCGTTACAAAATAAAGGCTAAGACGCCCTATTGTGATATCGTATTTTTGAATAAGTCGTTTGGAGTTTATGTTGTATATTGTTGGTGTGAATTGCTTAAACATATGCTGCAGGTTGTTGTTGTTGGTTAGGGACCTAATCGGAAATTCGGATAGGGTACATTATTGGGGAGGTGCTGCCCAATTTTCGTCGATGCCTTAGCGAATAACAGAACTAGTCGAGGAAACGACTAAGGAAATATACTCCATTAATACTAAGGTGTAACCTAAGATGATGGAAAGTTAAGAAGGGTTGATACTCATATTACTTCCATGTTAAATAGGTTTGGAGGACGACGACGTAGACATGATTAAGAGAAGTCCATACGAGGTATGTAAAGCTATTCCTTCTTTTGGCATGTTTTGGTATAAGTATGTAAAGCCTATCTGTTCTTTCTTTTGGGCATGTCTTAGATCTAAGTGACAAGTGATATATGTATGAAGCTTGGAGTAAATCTATTCATGAGCTCTGAACATGATTCATGATTCATAATTCGTGTTCACTGTTGAATGTTAAGACTCTTAAAGTAGTTAAGCTTCCATTCCTCAAGTTTTCTATATACTGAGAGCTAGTGTATGTAAAGTTATTCTTCCTCTATGATGGCATGACTGAGATGTAAGTATTGTGTATATGAAGTTTGAAGTTATTCCACTCTTAAAACTCTAAGGGTGAGTTAAGACTCTTGTTCACTTCCTACTGATTAGAACTCCTGTAACAAGTTGAGTCATTACTTTTTCAAAGTCTTCTATGTGATAGGAAATGGTACATGTAGAGCTTGTCTTTTCCTACTTCTAAAAAGACTGGATGATAGGTACTATAGAACATGGATTTAGAGATAGCTTCATTTATAGATTCTGGACGTAACTCATAACTTGTACCCACTTCTGAATGATAAGGGCCTTGAAGTAGTTGAACTACGACCCTTGAGCCTCCTATAGGTTGAATAGTGTTGGGATGTGTAAGCTCCTATACCTAGGGGCTCTTGAACATGCTTTATGATGGTATCTAAGGGATGTTTGATATGTTACAGAGTTTTGTGTGCACGTATATGCATTAATATATATATATATGGATTGGGCTGAACGTACCTCAGCACAGTTTGCTATGTAAGGATCGGGTCATACATTCCACGACAACTTATGCATTATACAGATTGGGCCATCGTACCTCGGCATTATTATGCATTATACGGATCGGGCCCTCATACCTCGGCATTATTATGCATTATACGGATTGGGCCGTCGTACCTCGGCATTATTATGCATTATATATATGGATCGGGCCGTCGTACCTCGGCATTATCATGTGATACATGGATCAGGCCGTCGTTCCTCGGCATGTACTTTCTATTTACGGGGATTGGGCTGTACGTCCCACAACATTAATGGCATATATATACCTAGCATGATAGATGATGTGTTTGTAACACCGAGTCCCTGAGCGGGCCAGATACGGTATGTGATAGTGGTATACATGACTTTATTTTATGAGATGCAGGTACAGTACCCTATTAAATGCTATACTTGGTTTCCTGCATCCCTGTTTCAGTTGTTATCTCAGTTATGTATGCTTATATACTCAGTACATGTATCGTACTAACCACCCTTTCCTAGGGGGGCTGCGTTTCATGCCCGTAGGTACAGATGTTCATTTCGGAGATCTGCTAGCTTAGGATTTCCGCTCAGCTATATTGGAAGTGCTTTACTATTTCAGAGCCTAGATTTTGAGTACTGGTCCTGCGATGTATATATTTGTTTATGCAGGGGTACGGCGGGGGACTTATCCCGCTATATATTGTCGTTCTTATTCTTAGAGGTCTGTAGACATATGTGTGTGGGTTGTTTAGGAGTTTATTTCGGTTATGCCTATGCGATATGTTGTAAAAGCTATTATGTTGTGGCAGCCTTATCGGATGGCTTTCCTTTTCATGACATGATGTAAATGAAAGAGGCCACACGTGTATGAATATTTTATCACCCACTGGGTTCATGTGTTGGGTTCCTATATATAGGAGGCTATATGAACATGAAAAAGTTTTAATCCATTGAGGTTTTTGTGAGCAGTATCACGTTATACATAGTCCAATTTGACTGTAGTCAACAGTTACATAAATGGGGGTCCAGGTCGGGCCCCAGTCACGGCCTACGGGGTTGGGTCGTGACTGAAGTGGTATTAGAGTAGTTCGTCCTTGGAGTGTCTACAGACCGTGTCTAGTAGAGTCTTGTTTATCGATGTGTTGTGCACCACATCTATAGACAAGAGGCTACAGAACATTTAGGATGTTACCTTTCTTTCATATCTATGATCGTGCGATAGGGCCGAGTTATAGGGAATGAAATTCCTCATACTAACTTGGGATTTCAGCAAAAGGACAACATCAATATAAGGAGGTTACTGACGATATTGGAAGTTACACAGCACGCAAGTAAGCAAGGCACGAATGATAGGTGCCAGGTAAGGTATTGAATTACGGTTGATATGTAAAGTTGAAAATTGAAAGGAAAAGTAGACGGAAAGTCTAAACATGTGCAGTTCGAGTTAGACATACGAGGTAAGTCCATCAGTTTATACTATTGTTGATATTGGGCGCCCTGTGAGGCTGCGATATGACGTGATATGATACGTATATATGTATCTTTATGCGTATTACCCCTGTGAGGCATTGTTGGCATTTTCTGCGTGCAGGTGTTGAGATAGTAAGGAATACAGAGGAAACTCTGCCCAAATTTTCCTTGAAATAAAAGGAAAATGATTTAGGAAAGACTGATAGTTCTGGATAAAACGATATATTAAGGATAAGACTAACCAAGAAGGGTAAGTAACCCACATTAAGAATCGTGAAAAAGGTTAAGAAGTGCTATACTATGGGGTAGAATGCGAACAGGATATGATGTGAATATAATGAGGATAGATATGAAAATAAGTAAAGCCTTGTGAGAAAATGGCTCGAATAAATTGCTACGTCACTCGAGTACCCATAATTAGACTGGATTAGCACCTCATGATTGTGTTAAGTTGTCGTACCTAGGCAACCAAAGGTATGGAAGATATAAAGGAAGGCATAGGTATGGTGCAGTATATCGAATGTGTTGGAAAAAAATCATACGTATTGGAAAATTGGAAATAAGGGTGTAAGGTAGAACACAACAGATAGTGACATGGGTACACCCTAAAGGGGGGAAGTGGCTTCAAGTGAGATCCCATACAAGCACGAGTTAATGAGATCTAAAGGCCAGCAATAAACGAATAGAAGCCATGATACCGGAGACAATGCGGAGAATTAATAGTAAGGACTTGAATAGTATGACATCAAAGAATAGGTGCATACAAAGGGGATGAATACAACAAGAGAATTACGATGAGAACTTAAATATACAGTAAGAAATAGCCAGGCTATACTCGACTGAAGGTAAGATGTTGGTAACAAAGTTACTGACTACTAATATTGTGGTGTATAAGCAGCAAAACAAGGAAAGGATGAGAGATATCTCCTATACTGGAATATGAGGAAACTCAAGGGTAAGTAAAGGAATGAAGTAAGAAACGACACAGGTTTACGTATAGACTAGTATGGTGATACTAAAGCATCTTTCGAGCTACTTTAAGCTCCTACATGTTCGTGTAAAGGGTGCAATATGATGTGTGGTAAAGGAACTGGAAAGAAGAAATGGAAAAGAAATATCACCTGTTCCTTATGCCTATAGGTAATCTACCTTCTTATATAGACCATATGAGTTAATACAAGGCCTATGAACGGCATCCAGTACAGGAGAATCATGAAGCACTCGTAAGACCTTATGAGGCTAGTTAACATTCGGGGATGAATGTTCTAAAGGGGGGAAGGATGTTACACCCCATACTTTGGTACCTTAAAATGCTTCTTAAGCTTCTCAAGTTTCTGGGAAGGCTCTTAAGTTTCTTAAAAGTTGTTATGTGAGTCGTATAGTTAATAATGCTATCAAATAACTCCAAGGAAAGGAGAACGAAATGCTTCATAATAAGGAAGATTAGAAATAGGGTTATAAAAATTCAAAAGGAGTTGGAGGCCGACAAATGAGTCGTAGGACTCGATTTACCTACGTAAGCTACCAACTTAGACGTCTTACATACTTGAGTTGCTTAAGGACATACCAAGCTTACGTAGCATGGATTACATAGGCTCCTAAAATAAGACGAGATTACAAATCCACGAGGAAGGGGAAAAGACAACACGTGGAAGCCAATGGAGGAGCAACACGTGGCAGCACCTCAAGCAAGCAGGTGACCCACCTACTTAGGTTCAAGTAGGTGACCCACCTACTTGGTAGGTGGGGCCCACAAAGACACGTGGCAGCCTAGGGGTAAGGCATGGATCCATGGCCCAATAGGGGCTGGACACGTGTCACCATATGGTGATGACACGTGTCACCTCCTAGGACCACATATATACATCTATAGGTGTCTTATACTTCAGTTCTGATCCATTAAGCTGCAGCAAAAACTCAAGAACAAACCCTAGAACAAGAGAGAAAAACATGACGGCTTGGAGGAGAAAAATAGGTACGTCCCAATTTCGCTCCATAAATTAATTAGATAAGGTATTATTATATCAAGTGGAGGTGTTTAACAACGTATCTTACCTATTTGGGGAAGCAAAAACGAGTAACAAGCAGCCACAGCATTTCAGCCGCGTCAAGGAGGTTCTAAAGTTAATTTTCAGCGTGTTTGGAAGGCCATTTGATAAGATATGGCTTGATTCTCTTATCCCACATTTTGTTAAGGGTTTTTAAATGTTATGAGGGTTTTAACAATGTAAATTTAAGGTTTGGATCAGCACCAAATGGACAGCAAACAGTCCACTCCATTTCAGCACATCAAGAGATTTTCCGAACGTGTTTTGGCCAATTTCGGGAAAGGTAAGGTTTTACCTTCTAAATTGAAGTTTATGGCGTTGTTATTTAGTGTGTTTTACACCTTTTATACTACTGTAAGTATAAAAAAAATCGTGGAAATGCTTGACGATAGAAACAATCGAAATTGAAGTCGTCGTAGTTAAATTGTAGTCGAAATGGGGTATTGTGCATGTGGGGCGCTGCTGCAGGGGTGTGATGTGTTGTTGCAGGGCCTAAATATGTTCTAATGTGGTTTAGGTTTCTGCTTGTTTAAGCCACATGACCCCTCATTGCATATAATTAAGGGCGTTACAAAATAAAGGCTAAGACGCCCTATTGTGATATCGTATTTTTGAATAAGTCATTTGGAGTTTATGTTGTATATTGTTGGTGTGAATTGCTTAAACATATGCTGCAGGTTGTTGTTGTTGGTTGGGTGTAGGTCTTAGGGACCTAATCGGAAATTCGGATAGGGCACATTATTGGGGAGGTGTTGCCCAATTTTCGTCGATGCCTTAGCGAATAACAGAACTAGTCGAGGAAACGACTAAGGAAATATACTCCATTAATACTAAGGTGTAACCTAAGATGATGGAAAGTTAAGAAGGGTTGATACTCATATTACTTCCATGTTAAATAGGTTTGGAGGACGACGACGTAGACATGATTAAGAGAAGTCCATACGAGGTATGTAAAGCTATTCCTTCTTTTGGCATGTTTTGGTATAAGTATGTAAAGCCTATCTGTTCTTTCTTTTGGGCATGTCTTAGATCTAAGTGACAAGTGATATATGTACGAAGCTTGGAGTAAATCTATTCATGAGCTCTGAACATGATTTATGATTTATAATTCGTGTTCACTGTTGAATGTTAAGACTCTTAAAGTAGTTAAGCTTCCATTCCTCAAGTTTTCTATATACTGAGAGCTAGTGTATGTAAAGTTATTCTTCCTCTATGATGGCATGATTGAGATGTAAGTATTTTGTATATGAAGTTTGAAGTTATTCCACTCTTAAAACTCTAAGGGTTAGTTAAGACTCTTGTTCACTTCCTACTGATTAGAACTCCTGTAACAAGTTGAGTCATTACTTTTTCAAAGTCTTCCATGTGATAGGAAATGGTACATGTAGAGCTTGTCTTTTCCTACTTCTAAAAAGACTGGACGATAGGTACTATAGAACATGGATTTGGAGATAGCTCCATTTATAGATTCTGGACGTAACTCATAACTTGTACCCACTTCTGAATGATAAGGGCCTTGAAGTAGTTGAACTACGACCCTTGAGCCTCCTATAGGTTGAATAGTGTTGGGATGTGTAAGCTCCTATACCTAGGGGCTCTTGAACATGCTTTATGATGGTATCTAAGGGATGTTTGATATGTTACAGAGTTTTGTGTGCACGTATATGCATTATTATATATATTTATGGATCAGGCCGAACTTACCTCAGCATAGTTTGCTATGTAAGGATCGGGTCGTACGTTCCACGACAACTTATGCATTATACGGATCGGGTCGTACGTTCCACGACAGCTTATGCATTATACGGATCGGGCCGTCGTACCTCGGCGTTATTATGCATTATATATATGGATCGGGACGTCGTACCTCAGCATTATCATGTGATACATAGATCGGGCCATTGTACCTCGGCATTATCATGTGATACATGGATCAGGCCGTCGTTCCTCGGCATGTACTTTCTATTTACGGGGATTGGGCTGTACGTCCCACAACATTAATGGCATATATATACCTAGCATGATAGATGATGTGTTTGTAACACCGAGTCCCCGAGCGGGCCAGATACGGTATGTGATAGTGGTATACATGACTTTATTTTATGAGATGCAGGTACAGTACCCTATTAAATGCTATACTTGGTTTCCTGCATCCCTGTTTCAGTTGTTATCTCAGTTATGTATGCTTATATACTCAGTACATGTATCGTACTAACCACCCTTTCCTAGGGGGGCTGCGTTTCATGCCCGTAGGTACAGATGTTCATTTCGGAGATCTGCTAGCTTAGGATTTCCGCTCAGCTATATTGGAAGTGCTTTACTATTTCAGAGCCTAGATTTTGAGTACTGGTCCTGCGATGTATATATTTGTTTATGCAGGGGTACGGCGGGGGACTTATCCCGCTATATATTGTCGTTCTTATTCTTAGAGGTCTGTAGACATATGTGTGTGGGTTGTTTAGGAGTTTATTTCGGTTATGCCTATGCGATATGTTGTAAAAGCTATTATGTTGTGGCAGCCTTATCGGATGGCTTTCCTTTTCATGACATGATGTAAATGAAAGAGGCCACACGTGTATGAATATTTTATCACCCACTGGGTTCATGTGTTGGGTTCCTATATATAGGAGGCTATATGAACATGAAAAAGTTTTAATCCATTGAGGTTTTTGTGAGCAGTATCACGTTATACATAGTCCAATTTGACTGTAGTCAACAGTTACATAAATGGGGGTCCAGGTCGGGCCCAAGTCACGGCCTACGGGGTTGGGTCGTGACTGAAGTGGTATTAGAGTAGTTCGTCCTTGGAGTGTCTACAGACCGTGTCTAGTAGAGTCTTGTTTATCGATGTGTTGTGCACCACATCTATAGACAAGAGGCTACAGAACATTTAGGATGTTACCTTTCTTTCATATCTATGATCGTGCGATAGGGCCGAGTTATAGGGAATGAAATTCCTCATACTAACTTGGGATTTCAGCAAAAGGACAACATCAATATAAGGAGGTTACTGACGATATTGGAAGTTACACAGCACGCAAGTAAGCAAGGCACGAATGATAGGTGCCAGGTAAGGTATTGAATTACGGTTGATATGTAAAGTTGAAAATTGAAAGGAAAAGTAGACGGAAAGTCTAAACATGTGCAGTTCGAGTTAGACATACGAGGTAAGTCCATCAGTTTATACTATTGTTGATATTGGGCGCCCTGTGAGGCTGCGATATGACGTGATATGATACGTATATATGTATCTTTATGCGTATTACCCCTGTGAGGCATTGTTGGCATTTTCTGCGTGCAGGTGTTGAGATAGTAAGGAATACAGAGGAAACTCTGCCCAAATTTTCCTTGAAATAAAAGGAAAATGATTTAGGAAAGACTGATAGTTCTGGATAAAACGATATATTAAGGATAAGACTAACCAAGAAGGGTAAGTAACCCACATTAAGAATCGTGAAAAAGGTTAAGAAGTGCTATACTATGGGGTAGAATGCGAACAGGATATGATGTGAATATAATGAGGATAGATATGAAAATAAGTAAAGCCTTGTGAGAAAATGGCTCGAATAAATTGCTACGTCACTCGAGTACCCATAATTAGACTGGATTAGCACCTCATGATTGTGTTAAGTTGTCGTACCTAGGCAACCAAAGGTATGGAAGATATAAAGGAAGGCATAGGTATGGTGCAGTATATCGAATGTGTTGGAAAAAAATCATACGTATTGGAAAATTGGAAATAAGGGTGTAAGGTAGAACACAACAGATAGTGACATGGGTACACCCTAAAGGGGGGAAGTGGCTTCAAGTGAGATCCCATACAAGCACGAGTTAATGAGATCTAAAGGCCAGCAATAAACGAATAGAAGCCATGATACCGGAGACAATGCGGAGAATTAATAGTAAGGACTTGAATAGTATGACATCAAAGAATAGGTGCATACAAAGGGGATGAATACAACAAGAGAATTACGATGAGAACTTAAATATACAGTAAGAAATAGCCAGGCTATACTCGACTGAAGGTAAGATGTTGGTAACAAAGTTACTGACTACTAATATTGTGGTGTATAAGCAGCAAAACAAGGAAAGGATGAGAGATATCTCCTATACTGGAATATGAGGAAACTCAAGGGTAAGTAAAGGAATGAAGTAAGAAACGACACAGGTTTACGTATAGACTAGTATGGTGATACTAAAGCATCTTTCGAGCTACTTTAAGCTCCTACATGTTCGTGTAAAGGGTGCAATATGATGTGTGGTAAAGGAACTGGAAAGAAGAAATGGAAAAGAAATATCACCTGTTCCTTATGCCTATAGGTAATCTACCTTCTTATATAGACCATATGAGTTAATACAAGGCCTATGAACGGCATCCAGTACAGGAGAATCATGAAGCACTCGTAAGACCTTATGAGGCTAGTTAACATTCGGGGATGAATGTTCTAAAGGGGGGAAGGATGTTACACCCCATACTTTGGTACCTTAAAATGCTTCTTAAGCTTCTCAAGTTTCTGGGAAGGCTCTTAAGTTTCTTAAAAGTTGTTATGTGAGTCGTATAGTTAATAATGCTATCAAATAACTCCAAGGAAAGGAGAACGAAATGCTTCATAATAAGGAAGATTAGAAATAGGGTTATAAAAATTCAAAAGGAGTTGGAGGCCGACAAATGAGTCGTAGGACTCGATTTACCTACGTAAGCTACCAACTTAGACGTCTTACATACTTGAGTTGCTTAAGGACATACCAAGCTTACGTAGCATGGATTACATAGGCTCCTAAAATAAGACGAGATTACAAATCCACGAGGAAGGGGAAAAGACAACACGTGGAAGCCAATGGAGGAGCAACACGTGGCAGCACCTCAAGCAAGCAGGTGACCCACCTACTTAGGTTCAAGTAGGTGACCCACCTACTTGGTAGGTGGGGCCCACAAAGACACGTGGCAGCCTAGGGGTAAGGCATGGATCCATGGCCCAATAGGGGCTGGACACGTGTCACCATATGGTGATGACACGTGTCACCTCCTAGGACCACATATATACATCTATAGGTGTCTTATACTTCAGTTCTGATCCATTAAGCTGCAGCAAAAACTCAAGAACAAACCCTAGAACAAGAGAGAAAAACATGACGGCTTGGAGGAGAAAAATAGGTACGTCCCAATTTCGCTCCATAAATTAATTAGATAAGGTATTATTATATCAAGTGGAGGTGTTTAACAACGTATCTTACCTATTTGGGGAAGCAAAAACGAGTAACAAGCAGCCACAGCATTTCAGCCGCGTCAAGGAGGTTCTAAAGTTAATTTTCAGCGTGTTTGGAAGGCCATTTGATAAGATATGGCTTGATTCTCTTATCCCACATTTTGTTAAGGGTTTTTAAATGTTATGAGGGTTTTAACAATGTAAATTTAAGGTTTGGATCAGCACCAAATGGACAGCAAACAGTCCACTCCATTTCAGCACATCAAGAGATTTTCCGAACGTGTTTTGGCCAATTTCGGGAAAGGTAAGGTTTTACCTTCTAAATTGAAGTTTATGGCGTTGTTATTTAGTGTGTTTTACACCTTTTATACTACTGTAAGTATAAAAAAAATCGTGGAAATGCTTGACGATAGAAACAATCGAAATTGAAGTCGTCGTAGTTAAATTGTAGTCGAAATGGGGTATTGTGCATGTGGGGCGCTGCTGCAGGGGTGTGATGTGTTGTTGCAGGGCCTAAATATGTTCTAATGTGGTTTAGGTTTCTGCTTGTTGAAGCCACATGACCCCTCATTGCATATAATTAAGGGCGTTACAAAATAAAGGCTAAGACGCCCTATTGTGATATCGTATTTTTGAATAAGTCATTTGGAGTTTATGTTGTATATTGTTGGTGTGAATTGCTTAAACATATGCTGCAGGTTGTTGTTGTTGGTTGGGTGTAGGTCTTAGGGACCTAATCGGAAATTCGGATAGGGCACATTATTGGGGAGGTGTTGCCCAATTTTCGTCGATGCCTTAGCGAATAACAGAACTAGTCGAGGAAACGACTAAGGAAATATACTCCATTAATACTAAGGTGTAACCTAAGATGATGGAAAGTTAAGAAGGGTTGATACTCATATTACTTCCATGTTAAATAGGTTTGGAGGACGACGACGTAGACATGATTAAGAGAAGTCCATACGAGGTATGTAAAGCTATTCCTTCTTTTGGCATGTTTTGGTATAAGTATGTAAAGCCTATCTGTTCTTTCTTTTGGGCATGTCTTAGATCTAAGTGACAAGTGATATATGTACGAAGCTTGGAGTAAATCTATTCATGAGCTCTGAACATGATTTATGATTTATAATTCGTGTTCACTGTTGAATGTTAAGACTCTTAAAGTAGTTAAGCTTCCATTCCTCAAGTTTTCTATATACTGAGAGCTAGTGTATGTAAAGTTATTCTTCCTCTATGATGGCATGATTGAGATGTAAGTATTTTGTATATGAAGTTTGAAGTTATTCCACTCTTAAAACTCTAAGGGTTAGTTAAGACTCTTGTTCACTTCCTACTGATTAGAACTCCTGTAACAAGTTGAGTCATTACTTTTTCAAAGTCTTCCATGTGATAGGAAATGGTACATGTAGAGCTTGTCTTTTCCTACTTCTAAAAAGACTGGACGATAGGTACTATAGAACATGGATTTGGAGATAGCTCCATTTATAGATTCTGGACGTAACTCATAACTTGTACCCACTTCTGAATGATAAGGGCCTTGAAGTAGTTGAACTACGACCCTTGAGCCTCCTATAGGTTGAATAGTGTTGGGATGTGTAAGCTCCTATACCTAGGGGCTCTTGAACATGCTTTATGATGGTATCTAAGGGATGTTTGATATGTTACAGAGTTTTGTGTGCACGTATATGCATTATTATATATATTTATGGATCAGGCCGAACTTACCTCAGCATAGTTTGCTATGTAAGGATCGGGTCGTACGTTCCACGACAACTTATGCATTATACGGATCGGGTCGTACGTTCCACGACAGCTTATGCATTATACGGATCGGGCCATCGTACCTCGGCGTTATTATGCATTATATATATGGATCGGGACGTCGTACCTCAGCATTATCATGTGATACATAGATCGGGCCATTGTACCTCGGCATTATCATGTGATACATGGATCAGGCCGTCGTTCCTCGGCATGTACTTTCTATTTACGGGGATTGGGCTGTACGTCCCACAACATTAATGGCATATATATACCTAGCATGATAGATGATGTGTTTGTAACACCGAGTCCCCGAGCGGGCCAGATACGGTATGTGATAGTGGTATACATGACTTTATTTTATGAGATGCAGGTACAGTACCCTATTAAATGCTATACTTGGTTTCCTGCATCCCTGTTTCAGTTGTTATCTCAGTTATGTATGCTTATATACTCAGTACATGTATCGTACTAACCACCCTTTCCTAGGGGGGCTGCGTTTCATGCCCGTAGGTACAGATGTTCATTTCGGAGATCTGCTAGCTTAGGATTTCCGCTCAGCTATATTGGAAGTGCTTTACTATTTCAGAGCCTAGATTTTGAGTACTGGTCCTGCGATGTATATATTTGTTTATGCAGGGGTACGGCGGGGGACTTATCCCGCTATATATTGTCGTTCTTATTCTTAGAGGTCTGTAGACATATGTGTGTGGGTTGTTTAGGAGTTTATTTCGGTTATGCCTATGCGATATGTTGTAAAAGCTATTATGTTGTGGCAGCCTTATCGGATGGCTTTCCTTTTCATGACATGATGTAAATGAAAGAGGCCACACGTGTATGAATATTTTATCACCCACTGGGTTCATGTGTTGGGTTCCTATATATAGGAGGCTATATGAACATGAAAAAGTTTTAATCCATTGAGGTTTTTGTGAGCAGTATCACGTTATACATAGTCCAATTTGACTGTAGTCAACAGTTACATAAATGGGGGTCCAGGTCGGGCCCCAGTCACGGCCTACGGGGTTGGGTCGTGACATTATTAATGATAATGGGTCTCACTTTTGCAATCGTATGTTCGCGTCGCTATTGAGTAAGTATGGTGTTACTCACAAAGTTGCCACACCCTATTACCCATAAACTAGTGGGCAAGTCAAAGTGTATAATCGAGAGACTAAGGCTATCTTAGCTAAGATAGTGAACGACAATAGGTATGATTGGTCCCGGAAGTTGGACGATGCCTTATGGGCGTATGAACTACTTACAAGACACCAATTGTCATATTGCCTTATAAATTGGTATTTGGTAAATCTTGTCACTTGCTATTTGATCTGGAATATAAGGTTTGTGGGCATTGAAAGGTATGAATCTGAATTGGGAAGCAGCTTCATAGGGTCGAGTTGACTAACTTTATGCTTTGGAGGAGTTTTGACTTCGAGCCTTTGAGAGTTCATCTATTTACAAGGCAAAAATGAAGAAATGGCATAATGCTCAAATTCTCAAATCAAACTTTAGAGTTGGTGATTTCATGTTGCTCTTCAATTCTTGCCTCTGATATTTTCCCGAGAAGCTGAAATCCAAATGGCCCGGTCTTTTTAAGGTGACTCATTTATTTAAGAATGGTCCCATTCAAGTTGTGACTAAAGATAGTTCGAAATTCAAAGTTAACAGGCAAAGACTAAAGTTCTACTTCAGTGAACACCCGAGTTTGGGGAAGATTGAAATGGTGTATTTGGACAATGCTTGAACGCTGTCTGCTTTGTGCCACAACGTAAACTAAGGCGCTTTTTGGGAGGCATCCCAAGTTTTTAGTAGTTTTTAAATAATGTCTGTTTAATGTTTAGGTTGAAGTTGGCATTTACTAAAGAGGAGAAATAGGCGAGCAACCAACAAAATTGGTGACATATCTAATACAGTTGGCGAGCCCGCCCTGACTCGCCCAAACTCGTCGCTCCTAAGGTACCCTAAAGCAAAAACTTATTATGGGATTAGGAGAGATCTGCCATATTTGGAAAGCCTTTTAATCACCTCTACGATCTTTATTTAGCTCGCCTTCAAGTGCTCCATAAGACCCAATAATCCCTGAAAGATTTGGAAGATTAGGCGGGTTGTACAGCACATTAGAGACTCGTCGAACTATTATGCGGAGTGACCTCACCTCATCTTCTGGTAAACCAAATAAGGTCTGAAAATGCTGAAGAAAAAGGTAAGCTTCCACCAAATCGGTGACTCACCAAGTGGTGTCAGCGAACTCCAACGGGCTCACCAACCTGACATGCACTTACCTTGGCTCAGTAGTTCATTTGGGCAAAATGGATCACATTTGGCGATTCGTCAATTATTCAGCGATGTTAATACCAACTCGCCGAGCCGAACTCCTGATGGGAACTTAAGGGTCAAAGCTCATTTAAATTTCTAACTCTTCAAATTTTGCTCATTCTTCTTCCATACACTATTCAGCTTCCCTCTTTTCTTTATTTTAAGTAGATTTTTCTTTCATTCCTTTTACTTCTTGTGCATTTGTATGGATTGCTTCGTTGTTCTCACTCTATTTTCTCTCTCCTCTGTGTTCATTCAACAGGTTAACTTTCATTGTTCATTTTTCTTTGCCCATGCTATTATGCTCTGTGAATGGTTTGTGTGATTGATATATGTCTGTACCTATTGCTAGTGTGCATGATTCAATTGCTTTCAATTTGTCAGATCAAAGAGAGTTTCACTTATTATTGTTGGGTTCTCAAACGATTGGGTTCATAGTGTTCATTAAAATTATCAATTCCTCTGTTTAGAGCTTTGTGGTTTGGAAAATAATTGAGAATGTGTTTGTATGATTCGAAAAGTTTTGTTGTTGTGGGTATTCATTGAAAATCATGTGGGTCTGAATTATTTATGCTTGGGGTGAAGTATGATTAACTCCATACCGATAAATTCTTAATTTTACCCGATGATAGATAGGTGATGTCATTCTTAAGGGCGAATTTGTCAATTTGTGGTGGTTGAGTTAGTCTTGTAGGGAAGTCTTAGTACATAAATTGATGTATAACATGTGGTTCATTAAAATTCTTAAATTGTATGTGTGAGGTTGTGCAAACACCGTGGGGGATGAAATTTCTGAAATATTGGTTGAATTTTTTTTGAAATTGGGCCACTTGGCAAGCTTAGGAATTCTTGCCTAAGTGTTTTTGCGAGTCGCCAAAGGGTAATTTTGATTGCCCTTTATGTGTTTAGTTGCTAGTCCTCTTAGGACATTTTGGCAAACTCCTGATGGTTCGCCGAACTAGCTCGGCGGCTTATCTTTTCATATTATTCCATGCCCTTTCTCCCCATTCATTGATATGTTTGGTTAGAGTAGTTTTGTGCCTTTCGGCGAGCTCTCTTAAGCTCGCCGAGGTGTTTGGCGACTCGCCTATCCACCTGGCACCTTGCCTAACTCCTGTCCTCTAAGATCATCAGAAGTTGGTGAGCTCTACTAAGCCCACCCTTCTTCTTCAGCAACTGATTCATTCGGCGAGCCTCAACTTTTTATTTTTTTTCCTGCAACCCCTCCTTGGAATTTTAAATGGTTTTTAACTAACCCTTCACCAAAATTCTTTCTTATGGTGTATATTTAGCGTGCAGGTATGGATCAATACCCAAATACAGTGCACCTCCCTATCAATAAGCGTGGCTTTACACCACGAAAAAGGGCATGAGGTCCACCACTGCATGATAGTGAAAAAGATAAAGACAAGGGTAAAAGGAAACGATAGTTAGTTGATGAGTCTAGTTCTAGTGATGGCTCATCCTCGGATGATCCCATGCCTAAATGGGGTGAGGGTGCTTCTACTCTAGTGCATACACCTATTGTGGAATCTCAGCCTATCCCTTTGGCGGAAGAGTCGGTATATCAATGCTCACGGATAGAGATGCGCTCCAAAGTAGTCCACAACCCTATGGATAATAGGGTGGTTTGGGTAGGCCCCGTAGTTGCACCCCACTCTATAAATTGATTAAAGCATAATGGGCTTTGCATAATCCTTGAGGAGAAATGACTCTATGCCGATGGAGTAGTCGACAAGTACCCCGAGATTTGGAGGACTATTCATTTAACTAGTTTGAACATTTCACTAGAGCTCGAATACCATATGTCCTATCTTGGGTTCGTGAGTTTTATGAGGCCTATGAAAATACACTTCCAAGGGAAAGGAGAAGGACAGTACAGAAGGTCCTCTTGAGATTGTGACAGTTCGTGGTAAGGAGGTGAAGTGTAGTGAGACTGACATCAATGATGCTTTAGGTTGTACAATTCGGGTTCATCACTATTTGGCAGACAATATTCACATTAGCACATTAGATAATTTAAAGGGTTATTAGCACCCTTGATAGTTGATATTACCCTTCCGTGAATTGAGAAGGGTGATGTGATTGAGAAGAAGGTCATCAATGTTGATGCTCGGTATTGGTTTAGTTTTATTAGTAGCACCTTGATGCCTTCGCAGAATTAATTGATTCTTTTTCATCCCAAGGCAGCTTTGTTGGGGTGCATTATTGCTAGGGAGAGATTAAACTTGGGTTCGATCATCATCCCTGAGATTTTCTTGAGGGCTCGCAACAGCAGACTTCGTTGTTGTTCCCTATATTGATTACTAATTTGTGAGAGCAGTTAAGGTCCTATTTATTGATACTTCTAATGTGTGTGCGGCTCCTACGTCATCTAGTGATATCCACAGGACTGAAGAGGATTATTTAAAAGATGTTGAGGCCCAGAGGAGACCACTACATGTTGATACTACGCCGGTAGTAGACACGGAGTCTCTAGATGTAGGCACTACATTTCCCGCTCCTACTGTGCCGGGTACATCTTCTACCCTATCTATTTCTATAGTTCCTATAGCTACTTTCACATCACAGACTCCTTTGACACAGGCCATGCTATATCGGATGGTCAACCTTGTCCACTCGGCGGATGTGAGGTACTCGAGACTTGAGGCTTTTATCCCTTTCACAATTTTTATGGCTATTGAGGCTTCATTTTCCCCTTTACAGGTTGAGGTAGTGGGACAGCATGCTACATTGATAGATATTTCCCAATAGCAAGCTACTTTCACCACTCGAGTTGAGGAGAGGGACAAGGATGAGGACCCTTCTGCTGATTTGGAGCCCATACAGAAAAATATTAAAGACTTGAGGAGAGATTTGGATGATCTTAGGTCCACAAATATTACTATGCTTTGGGTTGGTCTTGATGCCCCCGAGGGTCTAAGTTTTGAGGCCCCTCCCATTCAGGAAGTTATTGGTATTGAAGCCCCTCCGACTTCTACTTCTAAACTTAATGTAGTTACTGGTGATGATGATAAGGAGCCTCCTGAGAAAGATGAGGAGGACTTAGGTGTGACTGACCAGCAGGCCGAGGATACCTATGAGGGCCTTGCTAATTTGGAGGATATACAAATCGAGGTTGTTGTGAAGCATTCACTTATTGATCCACCCCCTAGACCCACCTCCTGCACCTCCTAGTAAGACACCGAGAAGTGATGCCCTAGTTGAGGATGCGTCTGCAGTACAAATATCTCTACAAGCTTAGCCTGATTGGGGGGGTCCTTATCTTTATCTCTTTACTTTCATGTTTTTATTTTCGTATTAAGGACACTACTTTTTCTTTTTGGTAGGGTGAGAGTACCTTAGGTACCTAAACCATTTACTTTTGGTTGTTTTGGAAACTATACCATTTTGGGTTGTAAATAGTACTTTGTTATTTTGATCGGTTGTATATATTTGGTTAGGGGAATTTGTCATTTGTCCTTCCAACTAAATTGATATGGTTATGTCCAATGGTCACCTGTACATTCGAGAATAAGTCTTGATCATAGTGACATACAGATTACTTTCTACTGATCATAGGATTTACTATGTGTCCTGACATTGGCTCGTTGAATCATAGGTGAAAACCTAGTCTCTGAAGTTTGACCTACGGTTGGGGTCTATGGGTCGTAGCTAGAGCTATGGGTCATAGGGATGGGCTCGTGTAATCAAAAATCAAAATGGGTCTTTTAGACTTAATATTACGACACTGTCTTATGGGTCGTAGGACCCGTCCATCCTACTAACTTCTAAAATCTCAAAACGTAGGTCTCTGTATCTCTCTTACGGATGGCCCCTATGGATTGTAGAACTTTCGATGGTCTGTAGCACCCTCTTGTCAAAAGGTCAAACACTTAGTCAAATTTCTCAATTCTTAGACCTATTCTTCGGATGCCATCTATGGCTCGTCAAAGTCTCTCGGTCCATCAAAGGGGCTCGTCCCCCAACTTTAAAATTTCCAACTTGTCCATGCCACCTACGGATGCCTTCCTACAGCCTGTAGGACCTCCTACGGGTCGTAGGTTGGCTCATAGAGCCTTGTACCAGTCCATTTCTACAAAATTTTCCTTTTGTTCTGACTTTCCAACTTCAGGGGTCATACAATAGCTCCCCCTTGGGAATATTCATCCTCGAATGAGATTCAACTAGGATGACACTTTAAAAATGCATAAACAATGAGATTTTCAAAGTCAACATACAACATAGCTTCAAATCATCTTAATGAACATGCGTGCATATTAAAAGAAATGGAAAAGATGAAATGTAGGAATTTGCAGGAGTAGATCATGAGGAAACTAGATACCTTGGGATAAAACGGATGGAAAGAGATGAGACAAGGATAATGCGTCATCATATCAGCCCCGGCCTCCCAAGCAGCAACTTCACCTCTTGGTTCTTCCATAGCACTTTAATGAATGCAACTTCCTTAGTCCTCAATTTTCTTACTTATCGGTCTAGAATATCAATCGGAACCTCCTCATAGGATAAACTCTCTTTTACACCTACACCCTTCAAAGGAACAATAGACTTAGGATCACCAATACAATTTTTCAATAATGAGACATGAATCACCGAAAGCACCGATGCCAACTCCAAAGGCAAATCCAACTCATCGGCTACCTTGCCAATACGTCTCACTATCTTATAAGGGCCAACCAAATAGAGGACTAAGCTTCTGTTTCTTGCCAAAATGCGTCACACCCTTTATGAGTGTGATTTTAAATATAACAAATCATTAACTTCAAACTCAAGTTCCCTTTTCCTCACATTGGCATAAGACTTTTGTCGGCTTTAAGCAGTGTTCAACCTTTCTAAAATGAGTCTAACTTTTTCCATAGCCTCAAACACCAACTCAGGTTCTATCAAAGCGATCTCACTAACTTCAAACCACCCAATTGGGGATGTCCATTTCCTACCATACAAAGCCTCAAATGGAGCCATTTGGATACTAGAATGGTAGCTATTATTGAAGGCAAACTCAATCAATGGTAGATGCTCATTCCAATTTACTTTGAAGTCAGTGACACATGCCCTCAATATGTCTTTCAAAGTTTGAATTTTTCTTTCAGCTTGGCCATCCATTTGAGTGTGAAAAGCAGTACTAAGCTTGAATTTTGTACCAAGACCCTTTTGGAAAAACTTTCAAAATTGTGAAGTAAATTGAGTACCTCAATCCAAAATGATAGATAATAGAACACCATAAAGTTTAACCACTTCTCGAATATAGAGCCTTGCATAATCCTTGGCGGGGTAAGAAGTCTTAATGGGTAGAAAATGCACTGCCTTAGTCATTCGGTCAACGACAACCCAAATCGAATCATATTGGCGAGAAGTACGAGGTCAACCCGTAATGAAATCCTTGTTCAAGTCTTCCCACTTCCAAGTAGGAATCTCAATATCTTGAGCCAAACCTCTTGGCTTTTTATGCTCAACCTTAGCTTTTTGACAATTAGGACATTTAGCCACAAACTTTTCTATGTCCCTCTGCATACCCATTCGGATATTCGACCCTTGTGGTTGGGCCCTTCCCAGACCTTGGTAAAGTTGCTGGTAAAGGCTTGAACCTGTGACCTCCTGGTCAAATGGCAAACTTTGCTATGTCCACTAAGGTAGTTAAGAATTGACCTAGAACTTTATCTCCTTCGGATATTCAAAGTTTCTTGGGTTTGACCGGTTATTCTGGAAGATTTGTAGAAGGGTTTTCTTCTATTGCTTTGCCTTTGACCATATTAACTCAAAAGAAGGTTAAAGCAAATACAACCATCGCTAATTCCAAATCATGAGTCGGATAGTTATTTTCATGCACCTTAAATTGCCTAAAAACATAGGCTATAACCTTACCATATTGCATTAACGCATAACCAAGTTCAATCTTAAGGCATCACAATACACAACAAAACCATCAGTCCCTTCCGATAAAATCAAAATAGAGGCAAAAGTAAGTTGATCTTTCAACTCTTGGAAGCTCTTCTAACATGCTTCAGACCATTGGAATTTAACCTTATTTTGAGTTAATATGGTCAAAGGCGAAGCAATAGAAGAAAACCTTTCTATAAATATTCCATAATAACCGGTTAAACCCAAGAAACTTCGAATATCCGAAGGAGATAAAGTTCTAGGTCAATTCTTAACTACCTCAGTGTTTTTAGGATCAACCATGATACCTTCACCAGACATAATATGGCCAAGGAACACCATCGACCTCAATCAAAACTCGTACTTGCTAAACTTAGAAAATAATTAACGATAATTAATCATTTGCAAGACAATCCTCAAATGGTCAGCATGTTCATCGTCACTCGAAGAATAAACCAAAATATCATCAATGAATACAATAACGAACATGTCCAAGTATTGCTTGAATACCCTTTCCAACAAGTCCATAAAAGATGCAAAAGCATTTGTTAGTCTAAAAAAAACCAATAATTTAAAGTGACCATACCAAGTTCTAAAAGTCATCTTCAAAATGTCACATTCCTCACTCGAAGTTGATAATAATCTGATTAGATATCAATTTTGGAGAAATAGCTTGCACTTGAAGTTGATCAAATAAGACATCGATCCTTGGGATAGGATACTTATTATTAATGGTGACCTTGTTCAATAGCCGATAATTTATACACATATGAAGAGAACTATCCTTATTTTGAAAAAAAGAGAATCGGAGCACCCATGGTGAGAAACTCGGTCTAATAAAACCTTTATCTAACAAATGCATTAATTGATCCTTGAATTTTTTAAGTTTCGATGGAGCCATATGATGAGGAATAATAGAGATAGGTTAGGTATTGAGAATATGGTCTATGCCAAAGTTAATTTCCCTTTTAAGAGGAATACTGGGAAGATCATCAGAAAATACATTCGAAAACTCATTAACAACAAAGACTAACTCGAGAGTAGTGGCTTTGGAATTCGTATCCCTAACCCATACAAGATGATAGATACAACTTTGGAAATCATTTTTCAAGCTTTAAGGCACGATATGAATTGACCCTTAAACACAAAATTACTACCCTTTCATTCTAGGATTGACTCATTAGGAAACTGAAACTTAACCACTCAGGTTCTACAATCGATAGAAGCATAACATGCATGATGCTAATTCATACCAAGGATAACATTGAAGTCATTCATATCAAGATCTTAAAGATCATATGAGGTAACTTTATGGAAAATAGAGACTAGACAATTTCTATAGACTTTCTTATCCAACATTGACTCACCTACAAGAGTATAGACTAAAAAAGGCTCTACTTCGGGGCTAACATCAAATTTCATAGCAAGATAAGGAGTAGCAATGGAAAAATTTTCTCCGGATCAAGCAAGGCATAAACATCATAGTTAAAGACTAGTAACATATCGGTAACCACATTAGGAGACTCCTCCAAATCCTGTTGGGTTTGTAAGGCATAAAATCTATTTTCGCATTAACCGCCATCGGAACTTGAAGTAGTACCATACTGAGTTTGAGTCTGGTGTCGACCACCTCCTCCTCGAGTAGAATTCGAAGGACAATCCTTCACTTGGTGACTCATCTTGACACATCCAAAGCAAGCACCCGAACCTGCCAAACACTCTCCAAGATGTTTTTTCCCATACTTTTGATATGCAGGGATAGGTTGACCACTCGAAACTCCTTCTTGAGCCTTAAGGTTAGACACTCTATCCTTGTTGAACTTTGGAGTTGGAGTGTTTGAAGAACCTTGTCCGAAGAACCTTTAGTGAAATTATTGATGACCTCCATTCCCAAACTTAGAATGTGAAAATGCACTATCATTAATCCTTGTGCTTTTCGACTCCCTAGACTTCTCCCTAAGCTTATCCTCCTAAATTTGCTCGACATGAATCATGACCTTGAGATATCCATTTCCTTGATTAACATAACAGTTTTTCACTCTTTGTACACCAAAACCAAAGCACCCAAAACAAATTTGCTTCTATGAGCCCTAGGATCAGCAACCATAAAAGGAGCATACTTTGACAATTATTTAAACTTGAGGGCATACTCCCTCACACTCATATAACCTTGCTTCAAGTTGATAAACTCTTTAATGCCTTATTTAACTCAAGGGGAAAGAAAAGGTCAAGGAATACTTCTTTAAACTCTTCCCAAATAATGGGACCCGCATCCCTAGGAACTCTCACCTTTCCATTGATCAAACCAAATACATGCAATCCCCTTTAATTAGTAAGTGGCTAACACTTCCCTCTCCACCAGACTAACTCCCATGATCTCCACAATCTTTCAAATACCCTTTATGAACTCTTGTGGATCCTCATCCGTCTTAGGTATATGAAACTCCAGAGGATTCATCCTCATAAAATTATAAACTCTTGTTGCTTCTATACCCACATTTGGGTTCATGAGAGAAATTACCTCTCGGTTAGCTTGTGTCGCCATAGCTTGGGCAAGCACTTGGAAAAATGCTTGAAACTTGACATGTGAAACTTGTTCGGCAATGGATCATTTAGAGCTTGTTGCTCCTTATTGACATTTGTTCTCATGGGAGCTCTTCGTGGAGGCATATTTCTGAAATCACAAAGAACAATCATTAGAAGGGAAAACCTTAGAGTTCAACTCTACCGCATAATAAGATCATGAATGAAATGAACATTTTTCCTAAAATGTCTCATAGCCTCCTATTCGTATATGTGGCGCATTTCACAGCCATGAATAAGACTCTACTTGACACAGAATATTGGACTCTATAGGACACTAAAACCTTGTGCTTTGATACTAAGTTTGTCACGATAAAAGCTAGTCCATAGACGTAAAACGATGACTACAATCCCAAGGAACTCCAACCAAACCTTTTAGCATACATCACATACATAAGGTAAGTAAAAACATCAATGAAAAGCATAATGCGGAATATAAGTCTTAACATAGAAAACTCGATATATGAGTAATCAAAGTAAAGCTCTGAATGAACGGGACAACACAAACATAATAAATTAAACATACCTCTACGAGTCTAGACAGAGCGCAGGACAGCCCTAGCTCACCAACATAAAGGAATAAAATTCATAAGAAACATAAGAAAATCTCAAATGTTGTGTAACACCCCCCAAAAACGTTGTATATGATATTCCAATTCTCGATGAAAATAATATTATTTCTGTATTTTGAGCATAAATTTTAATAGGTTGGTCCAAATTAGGTGATTCAAATTTTTGAATAACCCAAACATTATTACCTACAACCTTTTTCAAGACCATATTTTAAGTTTTAGAGGTTAAGTAGGTCAAATTAATTAATTATTGCAAGATATGGTGTTGTGATGAAATGGAGTATTTATAGAAGAAAAGTCATATCTCACTGTAGGATACTCCAAATCAGTTTATTCTTGAACAACATAAAAGTAGACTTCTAGAGAAACAATTTATATGAGACACCAAATCCTAATGAAGAAGCTATCTTTTTCAAACGCAACTCCGAAAAAGGGTATTCTGTTAAAAGATGGTTCATCACATCAACCACGGAAAGATCTAGATCCATTTGACAACACCCATGACATCACAATATTTCATTAAATTTTTAGATTTTTCTTTATAATTATTTTAATTATTGTTAGGTCCTCCTTCAAACTTATAAATACCCACCTTATTTCATCATTTTGTTCATCAAGCTTTCTCAAGCAACTCTGCTCTTTATATTCTACTTTACTCATTCTCAAAATATAGTTTTAGTTCTTAGTAGTTTAAAAATATTATTGCGGTGATTCATATACTCCGAGTAGTACACAAAATACTTCAGCGAGGAGAAAATGCTAGGATTCAAGAATGTTTATTAAGTCCTTTGATTCTGAGTAATGCTTCAATTCTGATAAATTATGTTTATTTTTTTTAAGCTTTACTCTAATTTATGTGGGTGTTTATCCATGGATTCGTCCACCTATGCAGTTCTAAACTCTTTCAACTAAATCTCTTTATTTCAAGTAAGATTTTCTTATGGGTAAATTCTTATTTTTACTTAATAGCATGAATCATGGTTAAACTAATGATTATTGGGCTATTTTGATTCAAAATGATTTCATATGTATGAACTGATGGTTTGCAAGTATTTTCTCTATTTAGCTCTTTAAAGGTTCTTGAAATTTATTGTGAGTTGTTTAAAACATAATTTTCTAATTGATGGATTTCAAAGTATTTATGTATAATTTCATTTACATTTATGTTTGAAAGTTGAAGTAATTTAAACCGACCTAGTTTTACTATATTTTCAATGAAGTTTGACTTGAAAGCTTTGACTCCAAATGAATGTTTATAAAAGCAACGTCTATAATCAAAAGAGAGTCTTATGAAATGAAAGAATGATGAAATGATATGACTGATGAATTCTTTATGCAATAAGAACAATTCTTGCATATTTGAATTACCAAAGGTTTTAATAAGTTATTCTACTGAATATGATGTATTGAATTCTCAAGCTATATGCTATGACTATTTTGAAGTATTAATTATTCCGTGGAATTGACTTAGCACTAAATGGGTCATTGAGGTGGGATTTGGTAAGAGAATCCTAGTAGCAACCCTTTATTTCATTAACTATGTGCCAACATAGGAGCTTTTGTAGGCTTAGGCTAATGGATCCACAAAAAGCCCTTAAAGTTAAAGATAAAGAAATGAATGAAGTTGACCGAGTTTTACCCGGCAAGTAATCTCCCCGGCCAATGTAGGGGTTATGTTGGATTTTATGTAATAGTTCGCATGGTCTTAAATATCGGTTATGGTCATTTTCCCATAAAATGAATATTTTAAAAGATATCTATATGATTAATTATGCATGCATTGCATTATATTTCATATTACATAAATTTTTTAATGTTTCCTCAATGTTCATACATGCTGACATACTTAGTACATTCAAAGTACTAACGCATACTCTTTTGCCTACATGATATCATCATGTAGGAACCGGTGCTCCTCCTCGTTCTCCTCCACGTGGCTAGTTGAGATTTCATTCAAAGACTACTTTTGGTGAGTTCCTATATTTCGGGAATAATACTTCTTTATCGTTCTAGCTTATGATATGTTAAGATCTTTTGACACTTACTATGACATTTCTTTCTATTATGATTGAGGGTGACCTAGTGCCTTGTCCTAGCCCCATTAAATCTAAACGTTAGAGGTATTGTTGTACATATATAAATTGAAGATTTACTATTATTATTTTTACTTGTTTATTTATTGTCATTACCTATGAAAGGCTAAAATAATTATAAGAGGCTTATTTGAGGTACTTTTGGGTTTCTCATTTGCCATGCCACATCTAGGACCTAGGCTTGGATCGTGACATGTTGTGTCCTTGAAACATGAGGATGCACGAATAAGTGGAATGAAGCAAACTTGAACCTAGCCATGAATGAGATGGGGATGATCATCGGACCCTACATTATAAGATAGTGTAGGCAGAAGTATGCATTAGAACATCAAAAGTACTAAGTATATGAGAAGCATGAATAAGCGTGAATATGACAAAATAATAGGTATGAACATGAGATGCATGACCAACATTCTTTAAAATAAGAGAATAAAACTTTAAATCATATAATATGGTCAAACAATTATTTGAAAAGACATATGGAAGAGCTTGAAGTAAAGCATAACTTACTTTATGGGATATTAACCTTAACTGACATGTAAAACCATGTGATCTATAACATGAAACCTGATGTAACTCCCATACCGAGAAGAGAGAGGCTACTTTCCAAGGTAAACTCCGTATAAATATAAACATGAGCTATATATGAATCCACTAGCTAGGCCAGCAAGGGCACCTACAGTGGCACGTAGTTTAGAATTAAGGATTGCTACTAGGGTTCTCTCATTGATCCCCACCACAAAGTTCTCTTTGTGCTAAGTTAATCCCAACGAAAAACATAAATCATAGTTATTAGGAAAGGAAAAATCAACCAATCCTCACCATAAAATACATTATAAAAATAGCTGATGAGTCAGAAATTTGGACTCATTTAAAGTTCCAAACTCAATGAATTAGTATCCTCTCTACCTATATTATGTCTAATACTAACCTGAAAGTGATCATTTGCAGATGTGAGGAGAGGACAAGGAATAAGCATGATATCGAAGAAAAGAGCTAAAAAGTAGCAAAAAATAGGCAAAATACACTCTGGAGCTTACAAAGAGCCTTGGTGACTCGTTAAGAGGACCCTGAAGCTTGCCCAAGATACATGAAACCAAGGACAACTGCCAAGGCAACTCAGTAAGATAAAGGTAACTTGGTGATTAGCTGAGTACAAAAGGCAAGGCACATCGTGCCCGCCTAAAAGATTTGAAAGATTGGTTTGACAGAAGGCCCAAAAAGGGAGATAAAAGGGTGAAGAAGGCGACTCGCTGATCGGAAAGGTGAGCTCAACTGAGGTCGCCCAAAAGATCTGGAACTCCTGAAAAGTGGGTGACTAAAAATTGAGGCAAAAAGTCAAAACAGGACTCACTGAATTAATATGTGAGGCTGGTTTATATCACCAAATGGTCGATGTGTAAACTAAAGAAGTGAGGTGTTGAAAGGAAAGAAGACTATGCCGACGAAGATTTGCCGACCACTTCGGCGAGCACGACTAAAGTTGCCGAAGTGGTCCCCATTGGGAAATTTGCCCTATGCTTTGAACAAGTATAAATTGATTTTCAAAGTCTAAAAAGGAATGTTTTTACACTGCAAAGAATTTGAGAATTGAACATTTCAGTTAGCTTGGAGTTTTAACTTTGTTATTGGGTAAATTAGTGGGAATTTAGACTTTGGCCTCAGAAGTTAGAGGTGATACGTTGCTAAATTGAATGAAAGACAATTAATTTGGTAAAAATACTTTTAAATTTTCAATGTGTAGCTAAACCCCATCCTTCTAGAGGAGTGCTTATGTAATTAATTGGTTGTTTTGGATTTGGGTTTTTGTATCAGCTCAAGAATTGTTAATTTGATATAGGTTTTTTAATCTGGCATGTATTCATATATGATTTATAGTTTCAAACATACTTCTGTAATAGATCTTCATCTTAGCTTGAAATGGTGACGTAAAGTGGCTAAATTAATAAATAGATATTGATTTAAATTTATCAATCGTAATCTCTCCCATGAGAGAAAGTTTTGCTAAAGATCGGGTTAGTTTTGTTAGTACACATGTTTAGGCTCAAAAGTGCTTGCATGGATAGATGAATAGTGGTCAAAAGATGTTTTTGATGTAATTGATTAACCTTTGCCTATCCATTGATCATTAATGATATTGAGTTGTGCATTTACCCTTATCTGGACGACATTTTTAACTAAGAACCTACCCTAGGAGTCATCTCTACCTTGTTACAACCCATTTGTCATTGATCGTATTAATTCTAATCTAGTTAACTCCTCTAAGTTGATAACCTGAAACTATTAATTTAATTTATGTCACAATTCACTTATTTTTATGCTACAAAAGTCTAGAATACTCTCTTACTTCTTGATCAAATTCGTTTTCTATCCATTCCTTATGGGATTCGACCTTGACCTTATATGTTGGGTTTATATTGCTAAAAATCACCTACACTCTTAGTCTGAGCATTATCAAAAATGGCATTATTGCCGGGGAACGGTGATTAGAGTTCTTTTATTAAAGTTGTTCGTGATCTAGTTAGTTATAGTAGGACTCTTTTACAATCGTTTGCTTGTTTTTGTCTTTGCTAGGTGAAGAAATGAGAATTCATGAAAGTAAATTTAGGGTTATAAATGATGACATTGGGAACATGAACGATGTCAATTTTGACCAACTGGGTAGTGTCGGAGCTATAAGGTAACCCTCAACTGTGGGTAATGCAATCTTTTACGTGACTGGCACTATGTTGCAACTACTGCAGATGAAGGACTTCTTGGGGCCCTTGATCGCGAGGATCCTCTTGACCATATCTTGAACTTCACGGATGTGTGTAGCCCTTTCTCTTTTAAGAACATATCGCAAGAGTCTATTCTGCTAAGGTTATTTCCCTTTTTTATTATGGGAGAGGCAACCAAGTGGTTAGTGGAGCTACTGAGGGATTTTATTACCTCTTGGGATGAGCTTATAACCACATTTTATGAGAGGTGTTTCACACCTTCCAGCATGCTAAGTTTGAGAGATATTATCCAAATCTTCAAGAGGGTCGATGGGGAATTAATTCATCAAACGTGGCTTTGGTTCCAGAAGTTTCTCTTGTAATGCCCTACCCCACGAACTATCGGACAATGTGTTGCTATAATATTTCTATCGTAGTCTTGATACAGTGAAAAAAGGTGTAGCAGAGCAGCTTACTAGGGGTGGTATCATGCACCAACCCTTTGTTGTTGCTTGATGAAATGACGAAAATCAATCGTGCTTGGCATACTCGCGAAGACCATGTGTCTTCTTTTCATATTGGGACGACTAAGGAGAAACTTGAGAAGAACCATGAACGGGATGAGAATATGGAAAAAATGATGACTCAACTTGATTTGCTCTCCAAACATGTTATGGGTAGAGAATACAAAGCCGTGAATGCGATAGATGCGAATTTTAGGTTGAACCCAAAAGATGCCAAGTTTGATGTCATGTACAACGAGGATGTTTAATTTCTAGAAAATCCACTAGGGGTTCCCGTCTGACCTATCCAAGGTCGGGTGAAAACTAAGGTTGGAACAAGGATTGAGAGAGCGGTTGGAGAGAGAGGGATTGGTGTGGTCGAGGTAATACTTGAGGGAAGGTCATGGTGGTAGTGATAAATATGTCCCTCCTCATCAAAATCCTAAGGAGGCAAAAATTTCTGAACAAAAGATATGCTTGCTAGAATTCAAAATAAGGTTGAGGGCTCAAACAAAGTGTTGAAGGAGATGAAAGCTGATTTTTGCTCGTTAAACCAAATAGTCACTTCACAGTCAGTGTGAATTAAACATCCAGAGGCTCAAATGGGTCAGATTTCATCTCATCTAAATTTGAGGCCTAAAGCTGGTCTCCCAAGTTATACCATGGCAAATCCTAAGAATGATAATGCACAATGTAAGGCTATTTCGACAAGCAGTGGCAAGTTGTCGGTAATAAAGCACCAATTGATAAAGCGATAAGTTCAAGCAAGGGTAAAACCATGGTAACAAAAAGTGATGAGTTAGACAAAGAGCTAAATAATGACCAATCCAATTAAGTGAATGATGCACAGATGTAACATTCCCTAAAAATATTGCATACGATGTTTCAATTCCCGCCTAAAAATAATATAGCCTCTGTATTTTGGGAATAACTTTTCATAGGTTTGTCCAAATTGGTGATTCAAATTTCTGCGTAACCACACAATAATTACCTACAACTTTTGTGAAGACTATATTTTATTTTTCGGAGGTTAAGTAGGTCAAATAAATTAGTTATTGTAAGATAGGATGCTATGATAGAATGGAGTATTTATAGAAGAAAACTCATATCTCACTGTAAGATTATCCAAATTGATTGATTCTTAAACGATATGAAACTAGACTTCCATATCTATAATTCTTATGAATATACTAAATCCTAATAAGGAATTTATCATATTCAAACGCAGCTTCGAAGAAGAGTATTCTGTTAAAAAGAACTCATCTCACCTACCATGGAAAGATCTAGATACATTTGACATCACTCATGACATCAATTGTCCTCCATTTAACAACACCCATGACATCACAATTTTCCATTAAATTTTTAGATTTTTTCTTTATAATTATTTTATTTATTGTTAGGTCCCTCCTCCACACCTATAAATACCTACCTTATTTCCTCATTTTATTCATCAAGTTTTTTCAAGCAACTCTTCTCTGTATACACTTCTTTACTCATTCTCAAATATAGTTTTAGTTCCTAGTAGTGAAGAAATACTATTCCGATGATTCATATACTCCGGGTAGTACACAAAATATTCCGGCGGAGAGAAAAGCTAGGACTCAAGAGTGTTCATTAAGTCCTTCAATTCCGACTAAAGCTTCGGATTTTAGGTATGTAAGGCTTCAATAAGAGTATTCTTTCAACTCTCATGTCTAAATTATTTTGATTATATGATAAATTATATTTATTTTCTTTAAGCTCTACTCTAAGTTATGTGGGTGTTTATCAATGGGTTCTTCCACCCATGTAGTCCAAAAACTCTTCAAATTAAGTCTCTTGATTTCAAATAATATTTTCTTATGGTAATTCTTATTTTTACTTAATAGTATGAATCATGGTTAAACTAATAATTATTTGTCTATTTTGATGCGATATAATTTCATATGTATGAATTGATGGTTTGCAAGTAATTCCTCTATTTATCTATTTAAAGGTTCTTAATATTCATGGTGGGTTGTTTAACGCATGATTTTTAATTAATGGATTTCAAAGTATTTATGTATATTTATTTACATACATATTTGCAAGTTGAAGTGATTTGAACCCACCTAGTTTTACTATATTTTTAATAAAGTTTGACTTGAAAGCCTTAACTCCAAATGAATGTTTGTGAAAGCAATATCTATGATCAAAAGGGAGTCTTATGAAAATAAAGAATGATGAAATGATATGAATGATGGATTCTTTATGCAATAAGGACAATTCTTGCATATTTGAATTTTCAAATGTTTTAATGAGCTATTCTACCGAATATGATGTTTAAATTCTCAAGTTATATGCTATGAATATTTTAAAGTATTAAACTATTCTGTGGGATTGACTTAGCACCGAATGAGGCATTGAGGTGGGATTCGGTAAGGGAATCCTATTAGAAACCCCTTGTCTCATTAACTATCTGCCAACATAGGAGCCCTTGTAGGCGTAGGCTAATGGATCCATGAAAGCCCTTAAAGTTAAAGTTAAAGAAATGAATGAAGTTGACGGAGTTCTACTTGGAAAGTAGTGTCTCCGGCCAACGTAGGGGGTTATGTTGGTTTCCTTGTAATAGCTCGTATGGTCTTAAATATCGGTTATGGTCATTTTTCCATAAAATAAATGTTTTAAAAGATATTTATATGATTTATTATGCATGCATTAAATTATATTCCATATTACATAAATGTTTTAAAGTTTCCTCAATGTTCATGCATCCTTACATACTTAGTACATTCAAAGTACTAACGCATACTCTTTTGCCTATATGATATCACCATGTAGGGACCAGTGCTCCTCCTCGTTCTCCTCCACGTGGCTAGTTGAGATTTCATTGAAGACTACTTTTGGTGAGTTCCCATGTTCTGGGAACAATACTCTTTTATCTTTCTAGTTTATGATATGTTGAGATATTTTTCTATGGCATTTCTTTTATTATGATTGAGGGTGAGCTAGGGACTTGTCTTATCCCCGTTAAATCTAATAGTTTGAGGTATTGTTGGACATATATAAGTTGAAAATTTACTATTATGATTTTTGCTTGTTTATTTATCATTATTACCTATAAAAGGCTAAAAGAATGCTAAGAGGCTTGTTTGAGGTACTTTTAGGTTCTTCATTCACCACGTTACGTCTAGGCCCTAGGCTTGGGTCATGACAAATTTGGTATCAGAGCCCAAGGTTTTGAATGGTCTTGGAGTCCAACATACTGCATCGAATACGGTCTTGTTCATGCACAATTATGAAGAGGAGACTATGAGGTATTTAGGAAAAAATTTTCACTTCTTTCAAATTCATATTATGCCTTAGAGTGTCCTAAGCTTTCCTTTAACTAATGACCCATTTCGTGTTCTCTAGATAATGATTCGTGAAAGAGCACCTCGAAGAGCAAGGGTTGATAATGAGGACCAAACTCCTCCGGTTCCCAATGCCCAACATCATGAGGATAGGGTAACCCATGCCGAGTTTTGTAGTGTTATTACTTTGTTAGCTCAAGTCGTACACAACCAAGGAAATCTAGGTGTTCCTCCTCCCCAATGCAAAATCCAGCCTCTAAGATTCAGGATTTCCAAAGGATGAATCCACCCGAGTTTGATGGTTCTAAACTAGATGAGGACCCTATGGAGTTTATTAATGAGGTGTATCGGATTGTGGCTATCATGGGTGTGCCACCAAATGAAAAGGTCGAGCTAGTGGCCTATCAACTCAAAGGTGTGGCTCGAGTGTGGTACGAACAATGGGTTGTTGAGAGGGATGAAGAAATAGGGCTGATAGGATGGGAAGAGTTCAAATGTGCCTTCCTAGACCGCTTTTTCTCATTTGAGCTAAGGGAGGCCAAAATCCAAGAGTTCATCAACCTCCATCAAGAGAGTATGAGCGTGAGGGAGTATGCTCTCAAATTCACTAAGTTGTCAAAGTATGCTCCCTTCATGGTCTCCGACCCAAGAGCTAGGATGAGCAAGTTTATTTTCGGTGTCTCAATCTTGGTGTCTAAGGAGTGCAAAATGGCCATGTTGGTCAAGGAGATGGACATCTCTCGATTAATGACTTACGTAGAACAAATTAAAGAAAAGAAGCTTAGAGAGAGATCAAGGGGGTTCAAAAAGGCTAGAGTAGATGGTGGAGGGTTTAATCTTCAAAGGTCCAATTATGGAAATAATGGCAAAAGCCAAGGTGGGCAATGATTTGTGCGACAAGGTTCCACCAATACTCCTCCTCTAAGGTTCAACAAGGAAAAGGGTGGTAAACCAATGGTACCAAGAGAGAATGTTGCTACTCAAACTTTTCCCGCTTGCAAAAAGTGTGGAAGGACTCACAAAGGGGAATGCTTAGCCGGCTCTAATGCATGCTTTAAGTGTGGCAAGCTGGGTCACCATGCTAAGGATTGTAGCAATGGTAGTGGTAGGCCTCAAGGACAAATTTCTCATGGTCAACAAGTCCAAGGAGGTGTCCAATGCACCAACCATTTTTACGCCTTGCATGGGAGACAAGAGATTGAGGATGCACCCAATGTCATTACCGGTATGTTAAAGGTCTTTTCTTTTGATGTGTATGCACTATTAGATTCGGGTGCAAATTTATCTTGTGTTACTCCATTTCTTGCTAATAGATTTGATATTTTACCTGAAATGTTATTAGAGCCTTATTTGGTGTCTACCCCTATTGGTAAGTCAGTTATTGCTAGAAAGGTCTATAGGGGTTGCGTTGTGTCTATCTTGCATAAAGTTATTCCTTTTGATCTCATTGAGCTTGACATGATAGATTTCGATGTCATTTTTGGGAAGGATAGGTTATATGTAACTTATGCTTCCATAGATTATATGAATCATCGAGTCAAGTTCCAATTTCCAAATAAGCCTGTTATTGAATGGCAGGGTCATGATTCAGTGGTGAAGGGTTAGTTTATTTCTTATCTTAAGGCCCACATAATGATTTCTAAGGGATGTATTTACCACATTGTGAGAGTTAGGGATGTCAACTCCAAAAGTCCTTCTCTTGAGTTGGTTCCTATAGTCAATGAATTCCTCGATGTCTTTCCCGATGACCTTCCCAGTGTCTCTCCCAAAAGGGAAGTTGATTTTGGTATCGATCTTCTCCCCGATACCCAACCTATCTCTATTCCTCCTTACTGTATGGCCTCGACAGAATTGAAAGAGTTGAAGGAACAATTAAAGGACTTGTTAGAGAAGGGGTTCATAAGACCAAGTATTTTTCCATGGGGTGCTCTCGTTCTATTTATGAGAAAGAAGGATGGGTCACTTCGAATATGTATAGACTACCAGAAATTAAATAAGATGACCATTAAGAACAAGTACCGACTCCCTAGAATAGATGACTTGTTTGATCAACTGCAAGGGGAAAGTCACTTCTCCAAGATTGACCTTCGGTTTGGCTATCACCAACTACGGGTGAGGGAGTGTGACATTCCTAAAACAGCCTTCCAAATAAGGTATGGTCACTTTGAGTTTGTGGTGATGAGTTTTCAGTTGATGAATGCACCGGTGATGTTCATGGACTTGATGAATAGGGTGTTCAAACCTTACCTTGATACTTTTATGGTGGTCTTCATTGATGATATTTTGATTTACTCTTGGGGTGAGAAAGAACATAAAAATCACTTAAGAGTTGTGATTCAAATGTTGAGGGATAGACAATTATTTGCAAAATTTAGTAAGTGTGAATTTTGGTTAAAGGAGGTAGCATTTATTGGTCACGTAGTATCCCGTGATGGGATCAAGGTTGATCTTAAGAAAACAGAGGTTGTTAAAAATTAGCCTTGACCGTTGTCTCCTTCAGATATTAGGAGCTTCTTGGGTCTAGCCGGGTACTATAGAAGGTTTGTCCAAGGTTTTTCTTCCATCTCATCTCCTATGACAAAATTGACCCAAAAGAAAGCCAAGTTCATATGGACAAATGAGTGTGAGAAGAGTTTCCAGACCTTAAAAGATCGACTTACCTTCGCTCCTATATTGACTCTCCCAGAAGGATTAAAAGGGTTTGTAGTTTATTGTGATGCTTCAAATATTGGTTTAGGTTGTGTCTTAATGCAAAAAGGCAAGGTCATAGCCTATGCTTCTAGGCAATTAAAGGTGCATGAGCATAACTACCCTACCCATGACCTTGAATTAGCGGTCGTTGTTTTTGCTCTGAAGATTTGGAGGCATTACCTCTATGGGGTGCATGTGGATGTGTATACTGATCATAAAAGTCTTCAATATGTTTTCACTCAAAAGGACCTTAATCTAAGGAAAAAGAGGTGGCTAGAGCTCCTTAAGGACTATGACATGAGTGTGCACTATCATCCGAATAAAGCCAATGTGGTTGTTGATGCACTTAGTAGAGTGTCTATGGGAAGTGTGGCCCATGTGGATGAAAGGAAGAGGGAGTTGGTGAAAGATGTTCATCGGTTGGGTAGATTAGGGGTGAAGTTGTGTGGTACTAATGATGGTGGTATGGTTGTTCAAAATAGGTCTGAATCCTCATTGGTGGTGGATGTTAAATCAAAGTAAGATCTTGACTTGAGGTTTATCGAGTTAAAGAGGTTGGTAAAGGAAAAGAAGATAGAGGTCTTTTCCCACGGGGGAGATGGGGTGCTATACTACCAAGGTTGGATATGTGTTCCAGATGTTGATGGCCTAAGGAGTTTGATCTTGATTGAGGCTCATAATTCTACATACTCCATTCATCTTGGTTCAACGAAAATGTAACGAGACTTAAAGGAGTTGTATTGGTGGGGTGGCATAAAAAAGGACATAGCAAGGTTTGGGTCTGAATGTACGAATTACCAACAAGTGAAGGCCGAACATCAAAGGCCAGGTGGCCTAGCCCAAGGCATTGAAATCCCTACTTGGAAATGGGAAGATATGAATATGGATTTTGTAGTGGGTTTGCCTCATACCCGGAAGCTTCATGACTCGATTTGGGTAATTATTGATAGAATTACTAAGTCAGCTCACTTCCTACCAGTTAAGACTTCCTATAGTGCTAAAGACTATGCCAAGTTGTATATTCGGGAGTTGGTGAGGTTGCATGGTGTGCCATTATCCATTATTTTGGATCGTGGTACCCAATTCACTTTTCACTTCTAGATATCATTTCATAAAGGCCTCGATACTAAGGTAAAGTTGAGCATGGCATTCCATCCTCAAACGAATGGTCAAGCCAAAAGGATGATTCAAATACTAGAGGATATGTTAAGGGCTTGTGTGTTGGAGTTTAAATGAAATTGGGATGATCATCTACCGCTCATCGAGTTTGCCTATAATAATAGTTACCACTCAAGTATTGAGATGGCGCCATTTGAGGCTTTGTATGGGAGACGATGTAGATCACCGGTTGGTTGGTTCGAAGTAGGCGAGATGACCTTGTTGGGCCCTGATTTGGTACTTGATGCTTTAGAGAAGGTAAAGATCATTAGAGAAAGGTTGAAGATGGCTCAAAGTCGTTAAAAGTCCTATTCTGACACTAGAAGAAGGGATCTTGAGTTTAATGTGGACGATTGGGTGTATCTAAAGGTTTCACCCATGAAAGGTGTGGTTCAATTTGGTAAAAAAGGGAAATTGAGCCCTAGGTATGTAGGGCCTTATAGAATTGTGAGACGTGTTGGTAAGGTTGCATATGAGTTGGAATTACCATTGGAAATGACCATGGTTCATTCAGTGTTTCACGTGTCTATATTGAAAAAATGTGTGGGTGATCCCAGTTCCATTGTACCTATGGGAGTAGTGAATATTGAAGAAAACTTGACCTATGAAGAAGTTCCTGTGGAAATTTTGGACCGGCAAGTTAAAAGATTGAGGAACAAAGAAGTTGCATCTGTTAAAGTCCTTTGGAGGAATCAACAAATAGAAAGTGCAACATGGAAAGCGGAAGCGGATATGATTAATAGATACCCTCATCTTTTTCCCTCTACCCATACCTAAGGTATTAAGTTGTCCTTGCTCAATTACTTGAAATCTTTGCATCTCAACTTTTTTTGTCATATGCTTGCAAAATTATAAAATATGTTTTAAATGATATTTTAAATTACACTATTGCATTAATGATGGGTTGTTGGTTTACACTCTACTCTACTCAAGCTAAGTCTTTCCTCATTCGAGGATGAATGTTCCCAAGGGGGAGATAATGTAACATCCCCTAAAAATGTTGCATACGATGTTTCAATTCCCGCCTAAAAATAATATAGCCTCTGTATTTTGGGAATAACTTTTCATAGGTTTGTCCAAATTGGTGATTCAAATTTCTGCGTAACCACACAATAATTACCTACAACTTTTGTGAAGACTATATTTTATTTTTCGGAGGTTAAGTAGGTCAAATAAATTAGTTATTGTAAGATAGGATGCTATGATAGAATGGAGTATTTATAGAAGAAAACTCATATCTCACTGTAAGATTATCCAAATTGATTGATTCTTAAACGATATGAAACTAGACTTCCATATCTATAATTCTTATGAATATACTAAATCCTAATAAGGAATTTATCATATTCAAACGCAGCTTCGAAGAAGAGTATTCTGTTAAAAAGAACTCATCTCACCTACCATGGAAAGATCTAGATACATTTGACATCACTCATGACATCAATTGTCCTCCATTTAACAACACCCATGACATCACAATTTTCCATTAAATTTTTAGATTTTTTCTTTATAATTATTTTATTTATTGTTAGGTCCCTCCTCCACACCTATAAATACCTACCTTATTTCCTCATTTTATTCATCAAGTTTTTTCAAGCAACTCTTCTCTGTATACACTTCTTTACTCATTCTCAAATATAGTTTTAGTTCCTAGTAGTGAAGAAATACTATTCCGATGATTCATATACTCCGGGTAGTACACAAAATATTCCGGCGGAGAGAAAAGCTAGGACTCAAGAGTGTTCATTAAGTCCTTCAATTCCGACTAAAGCTTCGGATTTTAGGTATGTAAGGCTTCAATAAGAGTATTCTTTCAACTCTCATGTCTAAATTATTTTGATTATATGATAAATTATATTTATTTTCTTTAAGCTCTACTCTAAGTTATGTGGGTGTTTATCAATGGGTTCTTCCACCCATGTAGTCCAAAAACTCTTCAAATTAAGTCTCTTGATTTCAAATAATATTTTCTTATGGTAATTCTTATTTTTACTTAATAGTATGAATCATGGTTAAACTAATAATTATTTGTCTATTTTGATGCGATATAATTTCATATGTATGAATTGATGGTTTGCAAGTAATTCCTCTATTTATCTATTTAAAGGTTCTTAATATTCATGGTGGGTTGTTTAACGCATGATTTTTAATTAATGGATTTCAAAGTATTTATGTATATTTATTTACATACATATTTGCAAGTTGAAGTGATTTGAACCCACCTAGTTTTACTATATTTTTAATAAAGTTTGACTTGAAAGCCTTAACTCCAAATGAATGTTTGTGAAAGCAATATCTATGATCAAAAGGGAGTCTTATGAAAATAAAGAATGATGAAATGATATAAATGATGGATTCTTTATGCAATAAGGACAATTCTTGCATATTTGAATTTTCAAATGTTTTAATGAGCTATTCTACCGAATATGATGTTTAAATTCTCAAGTTATATGCTATGAATATTTTAAAGTATTAAACTATTCTGTGGGATTGACTTAGCACCGAATGAGGCATTGAGGTGGGATTCGGTAAGGGAATCCTATTAGAAACCCCTTGTCTCATTAACTATCTGCCAACATAGGAGCCCTTGTAGGCGTAGGCTAATGGATCCATGAAAGCCCTTAAAGTTAAAGTTAAAGAAATGAATGAAGTTGACGGAGTTCTACTTGGAAAGTAGTGTCTCCGGCCAACGTAGGGGGTTATGTTGGTTTCCTTGTAATAGCTCGTATGGTCTTAAATATCGGTTATGGTCATTTTTCCATAAAATAAATGTTTTAAAAGATATTTATATGATTTATTATGCATGCATTAAATTATATTCCATATTACATAAATGTTTTAAAGTTTCCTCAATGTTCATGCATCCTTACATACTTAGTACATTCAAAGTACTAACGCATACTCTTTTGCCTATATGATATCACCATGTAGGGACCAGTGCTCCTCCTCGTTCTCCTCCACGTGGCTAGTTGAGATTTCATTGAAGACTACTTTTGGTGAGTTCCCATGTTCTGGGAACAATACTCTTTTATCTTTCTAGTTTATGATATGTTGAGATATTTTTCTATGGCATTTCTTTTATTATGATTGAGGGTGAGCTAGGGACTTGTCTTAGCCCCGTTAAATCTAATAGTTAGAGGTATTGTTGGATATATGTAAGTTGAATATTTACTATTATGATTTTTGCTTGTTTATTTATCATCATTACCTATAAAAGGCTAAAAGAATGCTAAGAGGCTTGTTTGAGGTACTTTCAGGTTCCTCATTCGCCACGTCACGTCTAGGCCCTAGGATTGGGTCATGACAACAGATGGAGATTGATTCTGGTATGTCTCAAAAGTGCAATGTGGGTGTTGTCCCATCGATGGTTCCTACAAAGCCACTTTCCCTCAATATTTAAAAACAAAAGTTGAGGATATTAAGGTCCAAAAGTTCCTCTCCGTCTTCAAGACTTTTTCCATTAACTTCTCATTAATTGAAGCATTATTTGAGATGCCAAGTATGCCATGTTTATGAAGGAGTTAATGATGAAAAAGCATAATATTGACTTTAAAACTTTTGAAATATCTCACAGCTATAGCTCTAACTAGCGAAGGGAGGTGATTAGTTCAATTGAAAGAGAGGGATACTCTGCTCCACAATTATGTCGAGTAATATTGTGGTGAAGAAAGATGAACCAGGGGCATTTACCATTCCATGTACTATAGGGTTGTACCAATTCGCCAAGGCACTTTATGATCTAGATGCGAGTATAAATTTGATGTCGTATGCCATTTTCAAATAGCTCAGCTTGGGTGAGCCCATGATAATGACACTGAGGTTGCTCATGGCCGATCGATCTATCAAATGTCCCATTGGCATTCTTTATGACATCTTGGTGAAAGTTGATAAATTCATTTTTCCAGTGGATTTTTTTATTCTTAACTGTGAGATTGATGCTGAGGTACCCTTTATTCTTGGTAGGCCTTTCTTGGCTACCAAAAGAGCACTGTCGATGTGGAGAGTGGTGAACTAAAATTTAGGGTTAATCATGAGAAAGTCACTTTTAATGTCTGCAAATCAAAGAAGCAACCGGATGATCTTCATATAATATCGGTTATAGATGTTATTGATGAAGTGGTTGATAGTGTGCAAGAGACTCTAGTGTTGGGGAATCATTGGCAACTATTCTATAATTCCTGACTATGACAAAGTGCTGGCTGCACTTTCGAGTATTGGGTCATAACCTATAAACCCCATGAGGCTGGAGATTGACCTGAAAAATAGAGACACACCACCCGCCAAGCTGTCTATAGATGAGTCGCCCAAGCTTGAACTCAAGGTACTTCCAACTCACCTTAAATATATTTTCTTGGGGGCCAATAATTCATTGCTTGTCATCATCGTTGCTGATTTGGTTGATGAGCAAGTAAAATCTCTTGTGAGAGTGTTGAAGAAATTTACTAAGGCCATAGAGTGGACAATTGCCGATATTGTGGGCATTCCTCCTAGTGTGTGCACTCAAAAGAACAGTTGGCTAGTGATAGGAAATCGAGTATTGAGCACCAACAGAGGTTGAACCCTCTTATGCAAAAGGTAGTGAAGAAAGCAATCATCGAGTGGATCGATGCGAGAGTTGTAAATCCCATTGCCGATAGTAAATGGGTGAGCCCGGTGTAATGCATCCCGAAGAAGTGGCATGACGATTGTGCCGACTGAAAAGAATGAACTTGTATCGATGCGGTCGATGACTAGTTAGAGGTTATACATGGACTATCATAAATTGAATGCTTGTACAGAAAAAGACCATTTCTCGATGACTTTTATGGATCAAATATTAGATTATCTTGCGGGTCGTGGTTGGTATTGCTTTTTGAATGGGTATTCTCGATATAACTATATTTCCATTACTCCCGAAGACCAATAGAAAACTACATTTGAGGCATGTCTCCAGCATCTTAGTCGAGTTTTGCAAAGATGTGTGGAAACTAATCTTGTGCTTAATTAGGAGAAGTGACACTTTGTGGTGAAAGAAGGTATAGTGATGGGTCACAAAATTTCGTGAGATGGTATTCAAGTGGATCAAGGAAAAGTTGAAGTGCTTACTCTGTTACCTCCTCCTATTTTGGTAAAGGGTATCCAGAGTTTCTTGGGACATGTCAGGTTTTACCGAAGGTTCATTAAAGACTTCTCCAAGGTGGCCTATTCATTGTGAAAGTTACTTGAAAAAGAGAGTGTATTTGAGTTTAATGATGCTTGTGTCAATGCATTCTTATGTCTTAAAGAGAAGCTATATCGGCTCCGACTATTGTTGCTTTAGATTGGAGAATTCCTTTTGAGCTTATGTGTGATGCAAGTAGTGTAGCTTAGGGGTTGTTCTTGTCTATAGAAAAGGAAACTAGTTCCAACCCATCTACTATGCTTGTAAGACACTGAACGTAGCCCCAAAAAACTACACAGTTACTGAGCAAGAGTTGTTGGTTATTGTCTATGCATTCAAAAAGTTTCGTGCCTATCCTTTGGGTACAAAGGTAGTGGTCCACACTTTTAAGAAGGTATGTCTTGATCTCTACTCTTACTCCAAAATTGATGGATTTTGATCAAATCAAAGACCTTTACGCTAATGATCTTGATTTTGAAAAGGTTTTTGCAGAATGTATGATGGGACCTTGTGATAGGTTCAATCTGAAAGATGGAATTCTTTTTAAAGAAAATAAGTTGTGTGTCTTTAATTTCTCTTTGCGTGAATTATTTGTTAGGGAAGCACATTGTAGTAGACTCATGGGACACTTTGGAGTTCCTAAAACTTTGGATATACTTGTTGAACATTTGTTTTTGGCCTGGCATATGAAAGGATGTTGAGAAAGTGTGCTCTCATTGTCTTGAATGTAAACAAGCCAAATCAAGAGTATTACCACATGGTCTTTATACTCCTTTACATGTTCCTACTTTTCCTTGGATTGATATTTCTATGGATTTTGTGTTAGGTTTGCCAAGAACCAAACTTGATAAGGATGGTATATTTGTAGTGGTAGATAGATTTTCAAAAATATCTCATTTCATTACATGTTTGAAGACTAATGATGCATAACATGTGGTTATTTTGTTTGTGAAAGAAGTGGTTAAATTACATGGTATACCTAAGACTATTATTAGTGATAGGGATGCGAAGTTCTTAAGTCACTTTTGGAGAGATCTTTGAGCAAAGTTAGGAACTAAACTGCTATTTTCTACCTCTTGTCACCCACAAACAGATGGACAAATGAAACTAGTAAATATGACTTTGGGAAATATGTTGAGGGATGCTTTAAAATGAAAATTAACTTCTTGGGAGGCACATTTGCCCATAATAGAGCTTGCATATAATAAAACTATCCATTCTTCTACTGGTAAGTCTCCTATTGAGGTTGTTTTGGGGTTTAACCCCCTCACTCCCCTTGATTTTCTGCCTTTGCCAACTAATGATATTATTAATCTTGATGGTAGGAAGAAGTCTGAAATGATGAAGAAGATACATGAACAAACAAGACTTGCAATTGAAAGGAAGAATGAACAAACTGCCTTAAGGAGAAATAAGGGGCAAACATCTATTATTCTTAAGCCTGGAGATCTAGTATGGGTACACTTTAAGAAGGAAAGATTTCCTACTACAAGAAAATCCAAATTATACCCAAAAGGAGATGGTCCATTCAAAGTCCTTGAAAGGATTGGAGACAATGCTTACAAACTTGATCTTCCTGGTGAATATCAACTTAGTGCTACCTTTAATGTTTCTAATCTTTCTTTATTTGTTGCGGGATTAAATTCGAGGACGAATTTTCTTAAAGAAGAGGGGAATGATAGCATCGATGGAAGATCAACAATATTTAAGGAAGCTTTGGAGTTTCCAAAAGGCACCATAACAAGATCCCAAATAAGGAAATTTCAAGATAATATTGATGAGCTAGAATTAGCAATTAAAAAGTGTTTTGTTGGAAAGAAGAGATAAAGCCCAAAGAAAATGAATTATCCAAATGCTATAGCTATTTGGTGGCCCAAATTCAAGTCCAAGAGGATGAATATTAGGGCCCAATTTCATGCAAACTAGACCCAAATTAAAGTCCAATATGACAGGAAATATGGCCCAAATATGCCCACAAATAAAGAGAAATTTTCAGCACTTATTTAGTCTTTTAACTAGTTTCTGAAACTAGAATTTAATGTCATTTTTCTTTTATGTTGACCTTATGGTACCTATGTGTGCGGGAAGCCTTCTTGGACTTTAGGAGGTGTCATTTTTTCTTATATTTTGACATTATAAGTCATATACGTGGGCAGCCCACTAACACTTTAGGAGGTGTCATGTTTTTCTTCTATTTTGACCTTATGTGTCATGTGTGTGGGCAGCCATCTAGAACTCTAGAAAATGCCATTTTTTAATTATTTTTTTATATTGAACAAACCTTCTTACTACTATATAAAGGGGAGCTTTGTTACTTTAAAAGGGCAGATTTTGAAAAATAATATATAGGGAGTTCTTTGAACCTTTATGGCAAATTGCTTTAGAATTTATCTTTCAACCTAACTAGTTCATAGTTCAAGGTAGTAAGATAACTTCTTATTTGATATATTTAGTTTCTTCTTGGTATTCTTTAGAAGGTGGTTAGTACTCTTACTAATTATTGTCTAGCATTACTCACGAATCGGTCAAGATCTGATTCTAAAACTTGATTAATTTCTCAAATAAAGTCATTTGGTTCAAGTATTAACCAATTTGTTGTTACTTGGATCATGTCAAACCCAAATCTTTTAATTCTTGTTTAGTTTCTTTAACTAGTTTCTGATTTTGCTTTCGCACTTGTTTTAGTTAATACTCTAGTTTTTTCGAATTTTTATTCTTAGTATTATTAATACTGATCATGTCGCGATCCAATATTTAATGGAAAAGAAAGATGCAAAACCCCAATTGATCCATTAGGTTCTATTGTTGCAAGAATTTGATTTTAAGGTCAAAGATCATAAGGGTTGCAAAAATTAGGTGGCCGATTATTTATCGAGACTTAAATTCGATGTGGAGGTGTTCGGAGAAAAGGATATTCGTGAGACCTTTCCGAATGAGTCACTGATGTGGGTATCTCATAGCTCACCCCCATGGTATACATATTTTACCAACTTTTTAGCTTATGGGATTCTCCTCGATGGTTTGAATTTTCACCAACGCAAAAGGTTCCTTTTTGATGCAAAGAAATACTATTAGGATGAACCTTATTTGTTTAGAGAATATGCAGACCGTATGATTTGGAGATGTGTTCCAAAAATGGACTATGAAGCAATCCTTTGTGCTTCTCATTCATCGCCAGTCAGAGGTTACCAGAGTGGGGTCCAAACTACAGCTAAGATTCTTCAAACTGACTACTATTGGCCCTCCTTGTATCAAGATGCCAACTTATTCATCAAAACGTGTGATTAGTGTTAGAAATAAGAAGAGGTATCTAGGCAACATGAGTTACCTGTCACTCCGATCTTGCAGGTTGAGTTGTTTGATATGTAGGGAATTGATTTCATGGGCCCTTTTGTGAGTTCCTACGGGAATAAGTATATTTTGGTTGTGGTTGATTATATGTCGGAATAGGTAAAGGCGGTGGCATTACCTAACAATGAGGGGCGAAGTGTGGTTCAATTCCTCAAGAGGTATATATTCACAAGGTTTGTCACTCTGCGAGCTATTATTTGTTACACCCCGTACTTTGGTACCTTAGAATGCTTCTTAAGCTTCTCAAGTTTCTGGGAAGGCTCTTAAGTTTCTTAAAAGTCGTTATGTGAGTCGGATAGTTAATAATGCTATCAAATAACTCCAAGGAAAGGAGAACGAAATGCTTCATAATAAGGAAGATTGGAAATAGGGTTATAAAAATTCAAAAGGAGTTGGAGGCCGACAAATGAGTCGTAGGACTCGATTTACCTACGTAAGCTACCAACTTAGACGTCTTACATACTTGAGTTGCTTAAGGACATACCAAGCTTACGTAGCATGGATTACATAGGCTCCTAAAATAAGACGAGATTACAAACCCACGAGGAAGGGAAAAAGACGACACGTGGAAGCCAATGGAGGAGCAACAAGTGGCACCACCTCAAGCAAGCAGGTGACCCACCTACTTAGGTTCAAGTAGGTGACCCACCTACTTGGTAGGTGGGGCCCACAAGGACACGTGGCAGCCTAGGGGTAAGGCATGGATCCATGGCCCAATAGGGGCTGGACACGTGTCACCATATGGTGATGACACGTGTCACCTACTAGGACCACATATATACATCTATAGGTGTCTTATACTTCAGTTCTGATCCATTAAGCTGCAGCAAAAACTCAAGAACAAATCCTAGAACAAGAGAGAAAAACATGACGGCTTGGAGGAGAAAAATAGGTACATCCCTATTTCACTCCGTAAATTAATTAGATAAGGTATTATTATATCAATTGGAGGTGTTTAACAACGTATCTTACCTATTTGGGGAAGCAAAAACGAGTAACAAGCAGCCACAGCATTTCAGCCGCGTCAAGGAGGTTCTGAAGTTAATTTTCAGCGTGTTTGGAAGGCCATTTGATAAGATATGGCTTGATTATCTTCTCCCACGTTTTGTTAAGGGTTTTTACATGTTATGAGGGTGTTAAAAATTTAAATTTAAGGTTTGTAGCAGCACCAAATGGACAGCAAACAGTCCACTCCGTTTCAGCACATCAAGAGATTTTCCGAGGTGGGTTTTGGCGTGTTTTGGCCAATTTCGGGAAAGGTAAGATTTTACCTTCTAATTTGAAGTTTATGGGGTTGTTATGTAGCGTTTTTTACACCTTTTATACTGCTGTAAGTATAAAAAAAGTCGTGGAAATACTCGACGATAGAAACAATCGAAATTGAAGTCGTCGTAGTTAAATTATAGTCGAAATGGGGTATTGTACGTGTGGGGCGCTGCTGCAGGGGTGTGATGTGTTATTTCAGGGACTAAATATGTTGTAATTTGTGTTAGGGTTCTGCTGGTTGAATCCACATGACCCCTCATTGCGTATAATTAAGGGCGTTACAAAATAAAGGCTAAGACGCCCTATTGTGATATCGTATTTTTGAATAAGTCGTTTGGAGTTTATGTTGTATATTGTTGGTGTGAATTGCTTAAACATATGCTGCAGGTTGTTGTTTTTGGTTAGGGACCTAATCGGAAATTCGGATAGGGTACATTATTGGGGAGGTGCTGCCCAATTTTCGTCGATGCCTTAGCGAATAACAGAACTAGTCGAGGAAACGACTAAGGAAATATACTCCATTAATACTAAGGTGTAACCTAAGATGCTGGAAAGTTAAGAAGGGTTGATACTCATATTACTTCCATGTTAAATAGGTTTGGAGGACGACGACGTGGACATGATTAAGAGAAGTCCATACGAGGTATGTAAAGCTATTCCTTCTTTTGGCATATTTTGGTATAAGTATGTAAAGCCTATCTGTTCTTTCTTTTGGGCATATCTTAGATCTAAGTGACAAGTGATATATGTATGAAGCTTGGAGTAAATCTATTCATGAGCTCTGAACATGATTCATGATTCATAATTCGTGTTCACTGTTGAATGTTAAGACTCTTAAAGTAGTTAAGCTTCCATTCCTCAAGTTTTCTATATACTGAGAGCTAGTGTATGTAAAGTTATTCTTCCTCTATGATGGCATGACTGAGATGTAAGTATTGTGTATATGAAGTTTGAAGTTATTCCACTCTTAAAACTCTAAGGGTGAGTTAAGACTCTTGTTCACTTCCTACTGATTAGAACTCCTGTAACAAGTTGAGTCATTACTTTTTCAAAGTCTTCTATGTGATAGGAAATGGTACATGTAGAGCTTGTCTTTTCCTACTTCTAAAAAGACTGGACGATAGGTACTATAGAACATGGATTTGGAGATAGCTCCATTTATAGATTCTGGACGTAACTCATAACTTGTACCCACTTCTGAATGATAAGGGCCTTGAAGTAGTTGAACTACGACCCTTGAGCCTCCTATAGGTTGAATAGTGTTGGGATGTGTAAGCTCCTATACCTAGGGGCTCTTGAACATGCTTTATGATGGTATCTAAGGGATGTTTGATATGTTACAGAGTTTTGTGTGCACGTATATGCATTATTATATATATATATGGATTGGGCTGAACGTACCTCAGCACAGTTTGCTATGTAAGGATCGGGTCATACATTCCACGACAACTTATGCATTATACAGATTGGGCCATCGTACCTCGGCATTATTATGCATTATACGGATCGGGCCCTCATACCTCGGCATTATTATGCATTATACGGATTGGGCCGTCGTACCTCGGCATTATTATGCATTATATATATGGATCGGGCCGTCGTACCTCGGCATTATCATGTGATACATGGATCAGGCCGTCGTTCCTCGGCATGTACTTTCTATTTACGGGGATTGGGTTGTACGTCCCACAACATTAATGGCATATATATACCTAGAATGATAGATGATGTGTTTGTAACACCGAGTCCCTGAGCGGGCCAGATACGGTATGTGATAGTGGTATACATGACTTTATTTTATGAGATGTAGGTACAGTACCCTATTAAATGCTATACTTGGTTTCCTGCATCCCTGTTTCAGTTGTTATCTCAGTTATGTATGCTTATATACTCAGTACATGTATCGTACTAACCACCCTTTCCTAGGGGGGCTGCGTTTCATGCCCGTAGGTACAGATGTTCATTTCGGAGATCTGCTAGCTTAGGATTTCCGCTCAGCTATATTGGAAGTGCTTTACTATTTCAGAGCCTAGATTTTGAGTACTGGTCCTGCGATGTATATATTTGTTTATGCAGGGGTACGGCGGGGGACTTATCCCGCTATATATTGTCGTTCTTATTCTTAGAGGTCTGTAGACATATGTGTGTGGGTTGTTTAGGAGTTTATTTCGGTTATGCCTATGCGATATGTTGTAAAAGCTATTATGTTGTGGCAGCCTTATCGGATGGCTTTCCTTTTCATGACATGATGTAAATGAAAGAGGCCACACGTGTATGAATATTTTATCACCCACTGGGTTCATGTGTTGGGTTCCTATATCTAGGAGGCTATATGAACATGAAAAAGTTTTAATCCATTGAGGTTTTTGTGAGCAGTATCACGTTATACATAGTCCAATTTGACTGTAGTCAACAGTTACATAAATGGGGGTCCAGGTCGGGCCCCAGTCACGGCCTACGGGGTTGGGTCGTGACTGAAGTGGTATTAGAGTAGTTCGTCCTTGGAGTGTCTACAGACCGTGTCTAGTAGAGTCTTGTTTATCGATGTGTTGTGCACCACATCTATAGACAAGAGGCTACAGAACATTTAGGATGTTACCTTTCTTTCATATCTATGATCGTGCGATAGGGCCGAGTTATAGGGAATGAAATTCCTCATACTAACTTGGGATTTCAGCAAAAGGACAACATCAATATAAGGAGGTTACTGACGATATTGGAAGTTACACAGCACGCAAGTAAGCAAGGCATGAATGATAGGTGCCAGGTAAGGTATTGAATTACGGTTGATATGTAAAGTTGAAAATTGAAAGGAAAAGTAGACGGAAAGTCTAAACATGTGCAGTTCGAGTTAGACATACGAGGTAAGTCCATCAGTTTATACTATTGTTGATATTGGGCGCCCTGTGAGGCTGCGATATGACGTGATATGATACGTATATATGTATCTTTATGCGTATTACCCCTGTGAGGCATTGTTGGCATTTTCTGCGTGCAGGTGTTGAGATAGTAAGGAATACAGAGGAAACTCTGCCCAAATTTTCCTTGAAATAAAAGGAAAATGATTTAGGAAAGACTGATAGTTCTGGATAAAACGATATATTAAGGATAAGACTAACCAAGAAGGGTAAGTAACCCACATTAAGAATCGTGAAAAAGGTTAAGAAGTGCTATACTATGGGGTAGAATGCGAACAGGATATGATGTGAATATAATGAGGATAGATATGAAAATAAGTAAAGCCTTGTGAGAAAGTGGCTCGAATAAATTGCTACGTCACTCGAGTACCCATAATTAGACTGGATTAGCACCTCATGATTGTGTTAAGTTGTCGTACCTAGGCAACCAAAGGTATGGAAGATATAAAGGAAGGCATAGGTATGGTGCAGTATATCGAATGTGTTGGAAAAAAATCATACGTATTGGAAAATTGGAAATAAGGGTGTAAGGTAGAACACAACAGATAGTGACATGGGTACACCCTAAAGGGGGGAAGTGGCTTCAAGTGAGATCCCATACAAGCACGAGTTAATGAGATCTATAGGCCAGCAATAAACGAATAGAAGCCATGATACCGGAGACAATGCGGAGAATTAATAGTAAGGACTTGAATAGTATGACATCAAAGAATAGGTGCATACAAAGGGGATGAATACAACAAGAGAATTACGATGAGAACTTAAATATACAGTAAGAAATAGCCAGGCTATACTCGACTGAAGGTAAGATGTTGGTAACAAAGTTACTGACTACTAATATTGTGGTGTATAAGCAGCAAAACAAGGAAAGGATGAGAGATATCTCCTATACTGGAATATGAGGAAACTCAAGGGTAAGTAAAGGAATGAAGTAAGAAACGACACAGGTTTACGTATAGACTAGTATGGTGATACTAAAGCATCTTTCGAGCTACTTTAAGCTCCTACATGTTCGTGTAAAGGGTGCAATATGATGTGTGGTAAAGGAACTGGAAAGAAGAAATGGAAAAGAAATATCACCTGTTCCTTATGCCTATAGGTAATCTACCTTCTTATATAGACCATATGAGTTAATACAAGGCCTATGAACGGCATCCAGTACAGGAGAATCATGAAGCACTCGTAAGACCTTATGAGGCTAGTTAACATTCGGGGATGAATGTTCTAAAGGGGGGAAGGATGTTACACCCCATACTTTGGTACCTTAAAATGCTTCTTAAGCTTCTCAAGTTTCTGGGAAGGCTCTTAAGTTTCTTAAAAGTCGTTATGTGAGTCGTATAGTTAATAATGCTATCAAATAACTCCAAGGAAAGGAGAACGAAATGCTTCATAATAAGGAAGATTAGAAATAGGGTTATAAAAATTCAAAAGGAGTTGGAGGCCGACAAATGAGTCGTAGGACTCGATTTACCTACGTAAGCTACCAACTTAGACGTCTTACATACTTGAGTTGCTTAAGGACATACCAAGCTTACGTAGCATGGATTACATAGGCTCCTAAAATAAGACGAGATTACGAATCCACGAGGAAGGGGAAAAGACGACACGTGGAAGCCAATGGAGGAGCAACACGTGGCAGCACCTCAAGCAAGCATGTGACCCACCTACTTAGGTTCAAGTAGGTGACCCACCTACTTGGTAGGTGGGGCCCACAAGGACACGTGGCAGCCTAGGGGTAAGGCATGGATCCATGGCCCAATAGGGGCTGGACACGTGTCACCATATGGTGATGACATGTGTCACCTCCTAGGACCACATATATACATCTATAGGTGTCTTATACTTCAGTTCTGATCCATTAAGCTGCAGCAAAAACTCAAGAACAAACCCTAGAACAAGAGAGAAAAACATGACGGCTTGGAGGAGAAAAATAGGTACGTCCCAATTTCGCTCCATAAATTAATTAGATAAGGTATTATTATATCAAGTGGAGGTGTTTAACAACGTATCTTACCTATTTGGGGAAGCAAAAACGAGTAACAAGCAGCCACAGCATTTCAGCCGCGTCAAGGAGGTTCTAAAGTTAATTTTCAGCGTGTTTGGAAGGCCATTTGATAAGATATGGCTTGATTCTCTTATCCCACATTTTGTTAAGGGTTTTTAAATGTTATGAGGGTTTTAACAATGTAAATTTAAGGTTTGGATCAGCACCAAATGGACAGCAAACAGTCCACTCCATTTCAGCACATCAAGAGATTTTCCGAACGTGTTTTGGCCAATTTCGGGAAAGGTAAGGTTTTACCTTCTAAATTGAAGTTTATGGCGTTGTTATTTAGTGTGTTTTACACCTTTTATACTACTGTAAGTATAAAAAAAATCGTGGAAATGCTTGACGATAGAAACAATCGAAATTGAAGTCGTCGTAGTTAAATTGTAGTCGAAATGGGGTATTGTGCATGTGGGGCGCTGCTGCAGGGGTGTGATGTGTTGTTGCAGGGCCTAAATATGTTCTAATGTGGTTTAGGTTTCTGCTTGTTGAAGCCACATGACCCCTCATTGCATATAATTAAGGGCGTTACAAAATAAAGGCTAAGACGCCCTATTGTGATATCGTATTTTTGAATAAGTCATTTGGAGTTTATGTTGTATATTGTTGGTGTGAATTGCTTAAACATATGCTGCAGGTTGTTGTTGTTGGTTGGGTGTAGGTCTTAGGGACCTAATCGGAAATTCGGATAGGGCACATTATTGGGGAGGTGCTGCCCAATTTTCGTCGATGCCGTAGCGAATAACAGAACTAGTCGAGGAAACGACTAAGGAAATATACTCCATTAATACTAAGGTGTAACCTAAGATGATGGAAAGTTAAGAAGGGTTGATACTCATATTACTTCCATGTTAAATAGGTTTGGAGGACGACGACGTAGACATGATTAAGAGAAGTCCATACGAGGTATGTAAAGCTATTCCTTCTTTTGGCATGTTTTGGTATAAGTATGTAAAGCCTATCTGTTCTTTCTTTTGGGCATGTCTTAGATCTAAGTGACAAGTGATATATGTACGAAGCTTGGAGTAAATCTATTCATGAGCTCTGAACATGATTTATGATTCATAATTCGTGTTCACTGTTGAATGTTAAGACTCTTAAAGTAGTTAAGCTTCCATTCCTCAAGTTTTCTATATACTGAGAGCTAGTGTATGTAAAGTTATTCTTCCTCTATGATGGCATGATTGAGATGTAAGTATTTTTTATATGAAGTTTGAAGTTATTCCACTCTTAAAACTCTAAGGGTTAGTTAAGACTCTTGTTCACTTCCTACTGATTAGAACTCCTGTAACAAGTTGAGTCATTACTTTTTCAAAGTCTTCCATGTGATAGGAAATGGTACATGTAGAGCTTGTCTTTTCCTACTTCTAAAAAGACTGGACGATAGGTACTATAGAACATGGATTTGGAGATAGCTCCATTTATAGATTCTGGACGTAACTCATAACTTGTACCCACTTCTGAATGATAAGGGCCTTGAAGTAGTTGAACTACGACCCTTGAGCCTCCTATAGGTTGAATAGTGTTGGGATGTGTAAGCTCCTATACCTAGGGGCTCTTGAACATGCTTTATGATGGTATCTAAGGGATGTTTGATATGTTACAGAGTTTTGTGTGCACGTATATGCATTATTATATATATTTATGGATCAGGCCGAACTTACCTCAGCATAGTTTGCTATGTAAGGATCGGGTCGTATGTTCCACGACAGCTTATGCATTATACGGATTGGGCCGTCGTACCTCGGCATTATTATTCATTATACGGATCGGGCCGTCGTACCTCGGCGTTATTATGCATTATATATATGGATCGGGACGTCGTACCTCAGCATTATCATGTGATACATAGATCGGGCCATTGTACCTCGGCATTATCATGTGATACATGGATCAGGCCGTCGTTCCTCGGCATGTACTTTCTATTTACGGGGATTGGGCTGTACGTCCCACAACATTAATGGCATATATATACCTAGCATGATAGATGATGTGTTTGTAACACCGAGTCCCCGAGCGGGCCAGATACGGTATGTGATAGTGGTATACATGACTTTATTTTATGAGATGCAGGTACAGTACCCTATTAAATGCTATACTTGGTTTCCTGCATCCCTGTTTCAGTTGTTATCTCAGTTATGTATGCTTATATACTCAGTACATGTATCGTACTAACCACCCTTTCCTAGGGGGGCTGCGTTTCATGCCCGTAGGTACAGATGTTCATTTCGGAGATCTGCTAGCTTAGGATTTCCGCTCAGCTATATTGGAAGTGCTTTACTATTTCAGAGCCTAGATTTTGAGTACTGGTCCTGCGATGTATATATTTGTTTATGCAGGGGTACGGCGGGGGACTTATCCCGCCATATATTGTCGTTCTTATTCTTAGAGGTCTGTAGACATATGTGTGTGGGTTGTTTAGGAGTTTATTTCGGTTATGCCTATGCGATATGTTGTAAAAGCTATTATGTTGTGGCAGCCTTATCGGATGGCTTTCCTTTTCATGACATGATGTAAATGAAAGAGGCCACACGTGTATGAATATTTTATCACCCACTGGGTTCATGTGTTGGGTTCCTATATCTAGGAGGCTATATGAACATGAAAAAGTTTTAATCCATTGAGGTTTTTGTGAGCAGTATCACGTTATACATAGTCCAATTTGACTGTAGTCAACAGTTACATAAATGGGGGTCCAGGTCGGCCCCAGTCGCGGCCCACGGGGTTGGGTCGTGACATTATTAATGATAATGGGTCTCACTTTTGCAATCGTATGTTCGCGTCGCTATTGAGTAAGTATGGTGTTACTCACAAAGTTGCCACACCCTATTACCCATAAACTAGTGGGCAAGTCAAAGTGTATAATCGAGAGACTAAGGCTATCTTAGCTAAGATAGTGAACGGCAATAGGTATGATTGGTCCCGGAAGTTGGACGATGCCTTATGGGCGTATGAACTACTTACAAGACACCAATTGTCATATTGCCTTATAAATTGGTATTTGGTAAATCTTGTCACTTGCTATTTGATCTGGAATATAAGGTTTGTGGGCATTGAAAGGTATGAATCTGAATTGGGAAGCAGCTTCATAGGGTCGAGTTGACTAACTTTATGCTTTGGAGGAGTTTTGACTTCGAGCCTTTGAGAGTTCATCTATTTACAAGGCAAAAATGAAGAAATGGCATAATGCTCAAATTCTCAAATCAAACTTTAGAGTTGGTGATTTCATGTTGCTCTTCAATTCTTGCCTCTGATATTTTCCCGAGAAGCTGAAATCCAAATGGCCCGGTCTTTTTAAGGTGACTCATTTATTTAAGAATGGTCCCATTCAAGTTGTGACTAAAGATAGTTCGAAATTCAAAGTTAACAGGCAAAGACTAAAGTTCTACTTCAGTGAACACCCGAGTTTGGGGAAGATTGAAATGGTGTATTTGGACAATGCTTGAACGCTGTCTGCTTTGTGCCACAACGTAAACTAAGGCGCTTTTTGGGAGGCATCCCAAGTTTTTAGTAGTTTTTAAATAATGTCTGTTTAATGTTTAGGTTGAAGTTGGCATTTACTAAAGAGGAGAAATAGGCGAGCAACCAACAAAATTGGTGACATATCTAATACAGTTGGCGAGCCCGCCCTGACTCGCCCAAACTCGTCGCTCCTAAGGTACCCTAAAGCAAAAACTTATTATGGGATTAGGAGAGATCTGCCATATTTGGAAAGCCTTTTAATCACCTCTACGATCTTTATTTAGCTCGCCTTCAAGTGCTCCATAAGACCCAATAATCCCTGAAAGATTTGGAAGATTAGGCGGGTTGTACAGCACATTAGAGACTCGTCGAACTATTATGCGGAGTGACCTCACCTCATCTTCTGGTAAACCAAATAAGGTCTGAAAATGCTGAAGAAAAAGGTAAGCTTCCACCAAATCGGTGACTCACCAAGTGGTGTCAGCGAACTCCAACGGGCTCACCAACCTGACATGCACTTACCTTGGCTCAGTAGTTCATTTGGGCAAAATGGATCACATTTGGCGATTCGTCAATTATTCAGCGATGTTAATACCAACTCGCCGAGCCGAACTCCTGATGGGAACTTAAGGGTCAAAGCTCATTTAAATTTCTAACTCTTCAAATTTTGCTCATTCTTCTTCCATACACTATTCAGCTTCCCTCTTTTCTTTATTTTAAGTAGATTTTTCTTTCATTCCTTTTACTTCTTGTGCATTTGTATGGATTGCTTCGTTGTTCTCACTCTATTTTCTCTCTCCTCTGTGTTCATTCAACAGGTTAACTTTCATTGTTCATTTTTCTTTGCCCATGCTATTATGCTCTGTGAATGGTTTGTGTGATCGATATATGTCTGTACCTATTGCTAGTGTGCATGATTCAATTGCTTTCAATTTGTCAGATCAAAGAGAGTTTCACTTATTATTGTTGGGTTCTCAAACGATTGGGTTCGTAGTGTTCATTAAAATTATCAATTCCTCTGTTTAGAGCTTTGTGGTTTGGAAAATAATTGAGAATGTGTTTGTATGATTCGAAAAGTTTTGTTGTTGTGGGTATTCATTGAAAATCATGTGGGTCTGAATTATTTATGCTTGGGGTGAAGTATGATTAACTCCATACCGATAAATTCTTAATTTTACCCGATGATAGATAGGTGATGTCATTCTTAAGGGCGAATTTGTCAATTTGTGGTGGTTGAGTTAGTCTTGTAGGGAAGTCTTAGTACATAAATTGATGTATAACATGTGGTTCATTAAAATTCTTAAATTGTATGTGTGAGTTTGTGCAAACACCGTGGGGGATGAAATTTCTGAAATATTGGTTGAATTTTTTTTGAAATTGGGCCACTTGGCAAGCTTAGGAATTCTTGCCTAAGTGTTTTTGCGAGTCGCCAAAGGGTAATTTTGATTGCCCTTTATGTGTTTAGTTGCTAGTCCTCTTAGGACATTTTGGCAAACTCCTGATGGTTCGCCGAACTAGCTCGGCGGCTTATCTTTTCATATTATTCCATGCCCTTTCTCCCCATTCATTGATATGTTTGGTTAGAGTAGTTTTGTGCCTTTCGGCGAGCTCTCTTAAGCTCGCCGAGGTGTTTGGCGACTCGCCTATCCACCTGGCACCTTGCCTAACTCCTGTCCTCTAAGATCATCAGAAGTTGGTGAGCTCTACTAAGCCCACCCTTCTTCTTCAGCAACTGATTCATTCGGCGAGCCTCAACTTTTTATTTTTTTTCCTGCAACCCCTCCTTGGAATTTTAAATGGTTTTTAACTAACCCTTCACCAAAATTCTTTCTTATGGTGTATATTTAGCGTGCAGGTATGGATCAAGACCCAAATACAGTGCACCTCCCTATCAATAAGCGTGGCTTTACACCACGAAAAAGGGCATGAGGTCCACCACTGCATGATAGTGAAAAAGATAAAGACAAGGGTAAAAGGAAACGATAGTTAGTTGATGAGTCTAGTTCTAGTGATGGCTCATCCTCGGATGATCCCATGCCTAAATGGGGTGAGGGTGCTTCTACTCTAGTGCATACACCTATTGTGGAATCTCAGCCTATCCCTTTGGCGGAAGAGTCGGTATATCAATGCTCACGGATAGAGATGCGCTCCAAAGTAGTCCACAACCCTATGGATAATAGGGTGGTTTGGGTAGGCCCCGTAGTTGCACCCCACTCTATAAATTGATTAAAGCATAATGGGCTTTGCATAATCCTTGAGGAGAAATGACTCTATGCCGATGGAGTAGTCGACAAGTACCCCGAGATTTGGAGGACTATTCATTTAACTAGTTTGAACATTTCACTAGAGCTCGAATACCATATGTCCTATCTTGGGTTCGTGAGTTTTATGAGGCCTATGAAAATACACTTCCAAGGGAAAGGAGAAGGACAGTACAGAAGGTCCTCTTGAGATTGTGACAGTTCGTGGTAAGGAGGTGAAGTGTAGTGAGACTGACATCAATGATGCTTTAGGTTGTACAATTCGGGTTCATCACTATTTGGCAGACAATATTCACATTAGCACATTAGATAATTTAAAGGGTTATTAGCACCCTTGATAGTTGATATTACCCTTCCGTGAATTGAGAAGGGTGATGTGATTGAGAAGAAGGTCATCAATGTTGATGCTCGGTATTGGTTTAGTTTTATTAGTAGCACCTTGATGCCTTCGCAGAATTAATTGATTCTTTTTCATCCCAAGGCAGCTTTGTTGGGGTGCATTATTGCTAGGGAGAGATTAAACTTGGGTTCGATCATCATCCCTGAGATTTTCTTGAGGGCTCGCAACAGCAGACTTCGTTGTTGTTCCCTATATTGATTACTAATTTGTGAGAGCAGTTAAGGTCCTATTTATTGATACTTCTAATGTGTGTGCGGCTCCTACGTCATCTAGTGATATCCACAGGACTGAAGAGGATTATTTAAAAGATGTTGAGGCCCAGAGGAGACCACTACATGTTGATACTACGCCGGTAGTAGACACGGAGTCTCTAGATGTAGGCACTACATTTCCCGCTCCTACTGTGCCGGGTACATCTTCTACCCTATCTATTTCTATAGTTCCTATAGCTACTTTCACATCACAGACTCCTTTGACACAGGCCATGCTATATCGGATGGTCAACCTTGTCCACTCGGCGGATGTGAGGTACTCGAGACTTGAGGCTTTTATCCCTTTCACAATTTTTATGGCTATTGAGGCTTCATTTTCCCCTTTACAGGTTGAGGTAGTGGGACAGCATGCTACATTGATAGATATTTCCCAATAGCAAGCTACTTTCACCACTCGAGTTGAGGAGAGGGACAAGGATGAGGACCCTTCTGCTGATTTGGAGCCCATACAGAAAAATATTAAAGACTTGAGGAGAGATTTGGATGATCTTAGGTCCACAAATATTACTATGCTTTGGGTTGGTCTTGATGCCCCCGAGGGTCTAAGTTTTGAGGCCCCTCCCATTCAGGAAGTTATTGGTATTGAAGCCCCTCCGACTTCTACTTCTAAACTTAATGTAGTTACTGGTGATGATGATAAGGAGCCTCCTGAGAAAGATGAGGAGGACTTAGGTGTGACTGACCAGCAGGCCGAGGATACCTATGAGGGCCTTGCTAATTTGGAGGATATACAAATCCAGGTTGTTGTGAAGCATTCACTTATTGATCCACCCCCTAGACCCACCTCCTGCACCTCCTAGTAAGACACCGAGAAGTGATGCCCTAGTTGAGGATGCGTCTGCAGTACAAATATCTCTACAAGCTTAGCCTGATTGGGGGGGTCCTTATCTTTATCTCTTTACTTTCATGTTTTTATTTTCGTATTAAGGACACTACTTTTTCTTTTTGGTAGGGTGAGAGTACCTTAGGTACCTAAACCATTTACTTTTGGTTGTTTTGGAAACTATACCATTTTGGGTTGTAAATAGTACTTTGTTATTTTGATCGGTTGTATATATTTGGTTAGGGGAATTTGTCATTTGTCCTTCCAACTAAATTGATATGGTTATGTCCAATGGTCACCTGTACATTCGAGAATAAGTCTTGATCAATATCGATGACTTGAATAGTTCTCTTAATGAATGACACGTATTGTGTGATTCTAATAAGGCAAAAGATGTTGCATAAATTTTGTGTGAACTCTTGGCATATCGTTGTGACTAATCGAATGTCAATTGTGAGTCTTACAGTGATTATTGCAAGGGAGCCTAAATTGTAGAGTTATGTTTGATGTTCGGGTTGGAATGCCATATGTGTGAGGCTTACTTGAAAGATATGCATGAGGTGTAAGGTCCTAGAAGTCAAAAAGTTGGAACCAAGGAAAATTCTCAATTTTTGGACTGACCTCATATTTATGAGTCACTCTACGACTCGTAGAGCTATCTACGACTCATAAGAGTGACTTATTGAGTGAGCCACAAAGCCTGTTTAGGACCACCCTTAGGAGGAGTTTTACAACTCAACAGGATAAGTCATCATCCTGTTGATGAGTCATAAGGATGACTCGCAAGGAAACATTAGAGGCTCAGTTCAGCATGTCAAGAGGCTTGGTTGAAGCCTGTTCGGGGTTTTGACCTAGGGCCTAGTCGTAATACGGCGATTGAAACCCCGAAGGGCTCCAACCAATCCTCTTGTACATATCATAAGCATACATAAGGTAAAATATAAAAGCGGAAACATCTTAAGAGAGTCTAAAACCATGAATAGAAATCTGAAAATGTCTTATAACAACATAGACTCAAACATATGTCCAACTAGATGCCTTTAAACATGAGTATGGGCAGGGGCTAAGATATGTCCCTAGCTCACCCTCAATATATGACATAAACAAAATTCTTTTGAAAAGAAAATAGTAACCATCTTGAAACTAGTCCCCAGACAATGAGGACTCACCACAACACCTTCAGATAAGAACGCCTAATGGTTACGTGGACGATTAGGATCTTCAACCTCAACTCCTACATTATGAGACAATGTAGGCAAAAGTATGCATTAGTACGTTGGATTGTACTAAGTATGAGGGTGTTACATGCAATGTATATTATGGAAGGCAAAGGTCAAGTAAAACACATAATAAGATAAAATACGTAAAGTCATGAGAAAATCATATAGACCAAAGCATTTAAAAGCACAAATTCAAAATTACAACATACTTAAGAGGTCATACATATGTGGGATAGGAACCATAATCGACAATAAGACCATGCGAGCTATAACATGGAATCTGACGATCCCCACATCGAGAAGGGGGAGGCTACTTTGCCAAGGTAGACTCCTAATCATGACCATGTGCTATTTGTGGATCCACTAGCTAGGCCAAAAGGCAATCCTACGGTGGCACGTAGTTATGAGACAAGAGAATTTATATAAGGACCCCTTGCTTTGAGCCCCCACCTCAAGTCCACATTTGGTGCTAAGTCAAATCCACGGAATACATACATAACATAAGACCATAATTTCATATATGATAGTCATGATCATAGGTTTAAAATCATAGAGTAGCTCATTTTCGTAACATACTTGTAATGTGAGAATTTGTCCATTCAACGTTACAATCATATTTGCATAATTCATATTGTTAGGCCTTAGGTCGCCTTACTTCATGACTTGCATGAAAAACCATAATTTGAGACATACTTATAAGTCAGGATCATAATGAAAATACATAGTCATAATTCATACTTTGAAAATTCATAACCATAGCTTGTACTTGAAATTAGGGTATGACATGAATGCATGATGAATTTACTTGAAAATCATGAAATTAACTTGAAGATATGCATGATCATAAACTTTATATCAACCCATACATAATTCATATAGATAATATCCTTTAGAAGTATAAATCAAAATACTCATAATTTACATCATGAACCCTAGAAATCAAAATAGAAAAATTTATGGAAAAACTCTTTAATTTAATTATATAACCATCAATTTATATCAAAATAGACTCATGATCTTATTTTAAATCAAAATTCATGCAATTGGAATATAGATCACAAAACCCATAAAATACCATACTTTAATTTGATAGAAAACCTTGAGAAATTGATTGGGCTTTATGGATGAAAGGATCCTTGAATCAATACCCACATACCTTGAGTGAGAACACTAATTAATTTGGAAGAACATGAGAATTTTGATGGAGAAATTAAGTGAATTTGCTAGAAGTCTTCAATGGAAACACTTGAGAGCCTTTTTTATAGAAAAAGAAATATTTGATAGATAAATTGTAGAAGAATAAATTGAATTAAAGGTTTAGGTTAATTTATAGAGTTGAATTAGGTCCTAAAAACATCTAGGTTCATTAGCTAATAATTTGGGAAAAGTCTAAAACGCCCCAAAAAAAACTCAATTCGGCCGAAAGACCTTCTCAAGTCCACGACGCAGACCTATCGCGATCAACTTGGCCAAAAACTATCCCAGGTCCATGACGCGGTCCTGTCGCGGACCACACTATTTTGTGGTTTCTTCGAAAATCCTTATTTCGATCTACGTGTCCTAAAAATCCACCGAGACCATTTTACTGCAGGTTTTGACCCCTTGATCAATATTTTGAACTTGGATTTTCCAAAAAGATTAAGGATAATGTGTTACATGAGCGGCCTATATCCAAGGCATTCTTAAGGTATTTTGTGGGCATTTTTGAGGGATGTTACACCTAGGGTGTATAACATGCCACGTTGAGTAGAGTCTTGTTCATTGGTGTGAAGCGCGTCATATCCATGAATCGGAGGATATGAAGCGTCACAGGAAAATCTCGTTTCTTTCTAATCTATGTCATGAGGTTGAGTGGTACTCTAAGTATTTCCCTCTAATGTGTGTTCTTTTTTATTTTTAGAAAATTCGTCCGCGAGGGTACCCCGCTCGAACGAATATGGTTGAAAAGGACAAAAAGCTCCTAATGATCCCTTGAATGACCAAGTCTCCAAAGCCGAGTTTTGGGAGGCCTTTCAAGTACTTTCTCAAGCAGTGATGGCATAAGCCAATCATGAGGTGGTTGCTCCCGTGAACCCAAATGTGGGTACGATGGCAACAAGGGTTCGAGACTTCATGAGGGTGAATCCTCCAGAGTTTTGGGGAACCAAGGTGAAAGAGGATCCGCAAGAGTTTGTTGATAGCATTCACAAAATTGTGGAGATTATGAGGATTAGCCCAATTAATAGGGCGGAGTTGGCAACTTATCAATTGAAGGGTGTTGCTCGTATTTAGTTCTATCAATGGAAGACTAAGAGGCCTAGAGAAGCGAATCTCAAGACTTGGGATAAATTCAAATAAGTGTTTCTTAATCATTTCTTTCCATTAGAGTTGAGAGATGCTAAGATACAAGAGTTTATCAATCATAAGTAAGGTGGTATGAGTGTGAGGGAGTATGCTCTCAAGTTCACCCAATTATATAAATATGCACCATTCATGGTTCCCGATCTAAGAGCTCGTATGAGCAAGTCCATGTCGGATGTGATTTCTAAGGAGTGTAAGATGGACATGTTCATTCGAGAGATGTACATCTCTAGACTCCTGAACTATGCAGAACAAATAGAGGATGAGAATTTAAGGGATAAAACTAGAGAGTCCAAGAGGGTAAGGATCGATGGTAGTGATTCTTCTCATGTTAGGTACAAAAGTGGTGGGTGTTCTCATTTTTGCCAAAGGTTCTCCAGTAAAGAATCTTCAAATGCCACTCCTAGGTTTGACAAAGATACGGTGCCCAACCCTAAGCCTCAAGAAGGTGCTCCTATTGGCCAAGTTACCCCCGCATGCAAGAAGTGTGAGAAGAATCAGAAGGGAGAGTGTCTAGAGAGTTTGAATGTGTGTAAATGATGTGGCAAGCCGGGTTATCATGCAAAGGAGTGTAAGGTTAAAGATGGTCATCCCCAAGGCCAAGTTCCACAAGGTGCTCAAGTGCAATAAAAGGGGGGGTCAACACAATAATAGGTTTTATGCTCTTCATGGTAGGCAAGAGGTGGAGAAGACTCCCAATGTTTTTACCAGTATGTTACGGGTCTTTCACTATGATGTCTATGCTTTGATTGATCCGAGTGAAAAAGTTTCCTTTTTTTACTCCTTATGTGCCATGAGATTTGATATAACCCCCAAATTTGTCCTTTTGTTACCTTATGTGATCTAGTTGGGCTTGATATGATGGATTTCGATGTTATCCTTGGTATGGATTGGCCATATGCATGTTATGCTTTTATTGATTGTACAACCCGAGTGGTTAAGTTTCAAATTCCAAATAAGTTGGTCCTAGAATGGAAGGGTAGTAATTCTGTGTTAAAAGTTCAATTCATTTCGTGCCTTAAAGCTTGAAGAATGATTTTCAAGGGTTGCATCTACCATCTTGTGAGGGTTAGGGATACTAATTTTGAAGCCCCTACTCTAGAGTTGGTCCCCATTCTTAATGAGCTTTCGGATGTGTTTCCCAATGATCTACCCGGTGTTCCTCCCTAGAGGGAGATAAACTTTGGAATAGACCTTCTTTCGGGTACTCAACCTATTTCTATTCCTCCTTACCGAATGGCTCAGGCAGAGCTAAAAGAGTTAAAGAATCAATTGAAGAACTTTTTAGACAAAGGTTTTATTAGACCAAGTATATCTCTATGGGGTGCTCCCATTTTGTTTGTTAGAAAGAAAGGGTTTGTTACGTATGCGTATTGACTACCGGCAATAGAACAAAGTAACCATCAAGAATAAGTACCCAATTCTAAGAATAGATGATTTGTTTGACCAATTGCAAAGGGCAAGTTATTTCTCTAAGATCGATCTTCGTTTCAATTATCATTGTTACACCACACACTTTTAAGATTGAAATATCTCTTAAGCTTCTTAAAAGTTATCATGTGATACGGATAATCTACAACACTATCAAACAACTCTAAGAAAGGGGAGAATGTGATACCACATAGTAGGAAAGGTTGGAAATAGGGTCCTGAGAAGTCGGAAGGAGTTGGAGGCCAAGTAATGAGTCATAGGACTCGATTTATCTACGTAAGATATTAAATTAGAAGTCTTACAAAGTTAAGCTACTTGAATGCAAGTCGAGCTTACGTAGCAAGAATTGAATGGGTTCTTAAAATAAGATGAGAATACGAACCCATAAGAAAGAGGAGAGAACAACACGTGACAGGAAGAGGAGGTGCCACATGGAAGCATAGGGAAGTGACATATGGCAGCAGGTGACCCACCTACTTGGGTTCAAGTAGGTGACCCACCTGCTTGGGGAGGGTTAGACCCCACTACCACGTGACATCCCCAATTGGCTGCATGGATACATGGCCCAATAGGGGCTGGACACGTGTCACCCATAGGGGATGACATGTGTCACCTCATAAGGAGGTGTATACATGCACCTTATAATGACTTAGATTCATTCTTTTGTTCATTCTTAGCCAAAAATGTGAAGAACTTAGAGAATAAGGGAGCATAGCTATGGATTGCTCCCTACCAAGGTGAGTTCCATTTTTTCTCCGTGAATTAATTATATAAGGTGTTCCTCAATCACATAAAGATGTATATATGTATCCTATGATGACTACGGAGTCATTTGTTCAGCCCTATGGTTAGAAAGATAAGAGAAAGTGGAGAGAAAAACCCTAAGCTAGAGAAGAAGAGAGCTACGAGTTGGAAGAGGCAAAAGGTAAGTCCCAACTTTCATTCCATGAATTAATTATTTAAGTTATCCCACGGTTAAATAACAGTGTTTAATAGCATAAAATCACAATTTTGGGCAGCAAATAAGTGACACAAACAGTCTACTCCATTTCAGCACGTCAAAGAGATTTCTGAGGCGAGTTTTGGAAAGCTTTGGCCAATTTCGGGTAAGGTAAGGGTTTTCCTTCCAAATTGGAGGTTATGGTGTTATTATGAAGTGTATTACATGTCTTGTGTGTGGATGGAAATATGAAAATGTCATAAAGACGTTTGACGTTAGAAACAATCTAAATTGAAGTTGTTATATTTAAATTGAAGTCGAGTTGGGTATTGTGCTTGTGGAGCTGTGGCTGTAGGTGGTGTTGTGATGTGTTGCAGGGATTAAAACTATTCTAAGAGAGGTGTGGGAACTACTGGTTTCATCCACAAGACCCTCCACTTCGTACGGTTAAAGGTTTTACGAAATAGAGACTAGAGACCCTATTTTGGTATAGTAATTTTTCAGCAAGTTGTTTAGAGCTTGTGTGTTGTAATGTTTCCATGTTTTGTGTGTATATGAGCTGCAGATTATTGTTTTTGGTTGGATGTAGTACTTAGGTATGTAATTGGAAATTTGGATAGGTCATGTTATAGAGGAAGTGCTGCCCGATTTTTGTAACGCCTTAACTAACTAAGGAACTAGTCGAGAAGACGAGCGAGAAAGAGAGTTCTATGAATACTTGGGTGCAACTTAAGATGCTGAAAATTCAAGGGTTGTTGATATTCATATTTCTTCCGTGTTGAATAGGTTCAAAGAAAGATGAGGTGAACATGACAAAGAGTAACCCATAAGAGGTATGTGAAGCTTTCTCTTGGCATATTTTTGGCATAAGTATATAAAGCTATCTCTCTTTCCTTTTGGCAAGACTTAGCCGTAAGCGAATTGTATGTGAAATGTGGGGATAATCCCATTCCCAGAACTCCAAGTACGCCTCATAATCCCTTTCCACTGCCTGGTATTGGAACCCCTGCAAAAATTGAGTATTGCTTGTCAAGGCTTCTACGTGTTAAAAAGTAGTGTGTGGAAAGATATCTCTCCTTTCTCTTGATATGTACATGGAATGAAAATGAGGTTATGATGTCATGGTTGTTCACCGAGCCCCAGGATGGGCCGGGTATGAAATATGTACATAATGACCACCTGAAGGAAAGTGCAGACTATATAGAGCTTATTCTTTTTCTTCTTTTGGCATGTCTTATTTGTAAGTTAAATATAATACGAGCTTTGGGGTAATTCCAGTCTTAAGCATCTCCTATTTAATGCTGAATATCGAACTTCTATAGTAGTTGAACTATTTCCCTGGAAACTTCTATATGTTAAAGAGGTAACAAATGTACAGGCTCCAAGTCTTAAAGACTATATGTTAACAAGTGTTTTTGGTTCCATAAGCGATTTGGCTTTGCTTTAGTACATGTCTAAGGTCCCCGAGATTGCAACTAACATAGATCATAATGGCATTTAGAGGACACTTGAGATGACTACATTACTACTTGGGTTCTTAGACGATAGCTTAATTTTCTTATACGGTCGAGTCTCTGAAAATGTTTTAAATTGCATATAGTTACTCACTACTCTACTCGTGCATACTGTAACCTTTCTATCACCGAGTTCTGGGCTCGGGTATGTAAATGTTCGCAGTTCACTACATTATCCACTGAGTCCCTCACCAAAGGGCCGGGTATACTATATGAGGACATGATAATGCAATGACATACAAAAGTCATTGAGTCCCTCACTAGAGGGCCGGGTACGTATGTATATATATGATGATATATTGTAATAAGGTGGTGATAGTGTCGGGCCTATGATGGTCCTACAGATATGATTTACCGAATCCCTAATAAGGCTGGCTATATTGTATAATTTGAGCATACATGTTTTTATGATTCACAGGGTACAGGTACCAGTTTCTGATTTGATATTTTATCCTATGCTTCTCTATTTCAGATATGCTTCCAGTTGTATTATGTTATGTTTTACATACTCAGTACATATGTCGTTCTGACCCCCCTTCTTTGTGGGGCTACGTTTCATGCCCGTAGGTACAGATGCAGGTTTCGAGAGTCTGTCAGCTTAAGATTCCGCTCAGCTCAGCTGGAAGAGGCTTCCTTGTATTGGAGCTTATTTTTAATACTGACCGCTGATGTATAAAACTACTTTTGTTTATTTAGGGCGGGGGCCCTAGCCTGCCATGTGTTGTCATTAATATTTTTAGAGATCTGCAGACATATATATGTGGGTTGTGTATGTCAGTTTGGTTTAGCTGGGTCTACATGATATATGGTACGTGTTGTTATGTTATGGCAGCCTTTTTGGCTTCCGTGTCCTTTCATAATGTGATACAAATGAAAGAGGCTATAGGTTTATGAAAATATTATCACCCAATAGGGTTCTGTTTTATGGTATTATTTTATTTATAGTTCGACTTGACCATAGTTGATAGACGTATATACGGGGGTTTAGGTCGGACCCCAGTTGCGGCCTACGGGGTTGGATCATGACAAAAGTGGTATCAGAGCAGTTCTTCCCTGGATTATCTGCAGACCGTGTCGAGTAGAGTCTTGATTATCGATGTGTTGCGCGCCACATCTATAAACAGGAAGCTACTGGACATTTAGAATGTTACCTTTGTTTTACATCTGAGATCGTGCTATAGATCCAAATCATAGGAAAACTTCTTATACTAACCTTGGATCTTAACAGAAGAACGACATCAAGAGAAGGAAGTAATTGACGACATGAGAAGTTATGAAGCACGCAGGTAAGTAAAGGCACAAAAGATATTTATTGGGTAAGGTATTGACATATGATTGTACTGTAAAGGCAAAACCTGAAATAAAAGTAGACAGGGAAGTATAACAGATGCAGGTAAAGTTGGACATACGAGGTAAGTCCATTATTTTTACATTATTATTGATATTGAAAGCCATGTGTGGCTGCGATATGAGATGATATTGAAGGCCCTGTGTGGCTGTGATGTGATATGAACATATATATGTATATTGGCCCTGTGAGGCATTGTTGGTATTTTTTGCATATAGGTTTTGGGATAGTAAGGAGTATAGAGGAAACTCTGCCAAAATTTTCCCAGAACAAGAAAAAGGGAATGAAATATAAATTCCTAATATGTCTTGGAAGTTGATACCGAGTACCCCTATTATGTTTAACTAAACTTGTAGGAGGTACTCTTCATGTCATCGATAAGGGGCACCCTTTTTACTTAAGGAAGTTTATTTCGGAGGAACAAAAGTCTATCTGAGCAGTAAAATTCAGACCACGGTATCTCCAACCATATTTGTATTGTAGAAAAAAAAAGGGGGGGCTCAGGTTGAAGTGTAAGATGTCCAGCGATTGAGTTTCACTTTTCTTGAAAAGTACCAAGCCCCCAACTCTTAGTTGTAAATTAGATAAGTTGTTCATGACTCGAGGATAAACTCAGAGGGAGACCATGTGGGTCAAGTGTTAAGAAATACTGTGATGTTTAGGGGATACTAGCTTTCTTCTAACAGTGGTTGGAAAGTGCTCTATGATAATAGTTTATTAGTTCTTCACCGACTAATTAGAGAAAGAAATTCTAACAGAAGCACCCTAGATAGATGTCATGAACTGAATATGAGTATGAACAAAAAGGGGGGAAGTCAATGAGAAAAATTACAAGGGTAAGGTGGAGGCAATTGATGTGGCAATAAGATGGATGTTTAAACTTCAATAAGATCCCTTGCTGAACCAAGTTAGGAAGGTCTGCAAGTCACCAACAATTGGATAGAAGTCAGAAGGCTATGTAAGGCAGTTTTAAGAAGTTTTTAACAAGACCTTGAATGACATAACGTTAGAAGGTGGGTGTGTATAAAAAGAAAAGGGTATAAATAACTCAAGAGACCTACGAAGGATAATAACAGCATACTAGACCAAAAGACAAAATGTTGGCTATAGAGTTGGTCGCAAATGATGTTGTGATAGATAAATAACCAAGAAAAAAGGACAGAAAGCCTCCTATGATAGGAGATAAGAAGAGCAAAGAGTGAATAAGGGAAAAAGAAAAAAATTGCTACAAGGTGGGAAAAGCAAGCTCCAATGTGAGTGAGATGTGTACAGTAGAATGAACCAGGAGATGGAAAGACTATGTCTACCACCTACAAGTTGCATCGGAATGGTTGTGCAACCTACGGGTATGTATATATACGGGTATGTACATGATAAAAGGAATAGGGGTTCAATAATGGCAATGCACCTATGATATTTTAAATACCCTACCGAGAGATGCGAAGATAGGTTAAGCCAAACTACCAAGATAGAATTAGCACTACGGGAAAAGTAAGACATGGCCACAGTTGGACCAAAGATTCATTTCGACACCGAATGTAGGATAAGGGAGGAAACGGCAAGGTAACACAAGAGACCTAGCGAGACGACGCTAAGATATTTCTCAGGTTAAGTTGAACACCTTCTCATATTCTCGTAAAGGTAAAGGACAACATAAGATAACGTATCTAAAGTATTACAAGTTGGGACAAGCTGGGATAAGGAAATTGTGAAATGGTTTAACCAAGAAGAGCAGAACTAATGAGTTACTAAAAGATGGAGGACTTATATGCCAAATTCCTTCAAAATTCTATCAGGTAATGATAGACGGAGCACAGAACGGCTATGAAAGCCAACTCTAAGGATTGAAAAATAAAACCTAAAAGGTAGAGTGCCAGTTAAAGTTTTGAAAGGAGTCGAGAAGGACTATACGAGGTTAAGGATTCCCAAATTGTCAACTTCATTATGGACCTATTTTATACTCCGCGAAAGTAGGGTGCTATATGGGTTATTGTGAGTAGGCTAATGAATCATCCCATTTGCTTTCAATCAAGACCACCCATGCAACTGAAACTAGGTGAAGTTATAGGTCAAAGAGGTAGTAAGACTCCATGAGGTTCCCCTAGCTATTATCTTAGATAGAGGGACTTTAATTATAATTAACGTCTGAAGATCAGTCCAAGAAGAGATCGAAAACACAGGTAGGTCTTAGTACCGCATTTTTCCCTCAAGCTGCTGGACAGACTGAGCATACTATCAAAATGCTAGAAGTATATTGCGAGCCTGTGTGGTTGTCTTCAAAAGTAACTGGGATGATCGTCTACCACTTATTGAGTTTGCCTATAAGAATGGCTACCATTCCAGTAGCCAGAGGGGCCCGTATAAGACGTTGTATGGTAGAGTGTGTAAGTCCCCCTATTGGGGCAAAGACTAAAAGGCCCCGACATGATTGAGTAAGCTATTGACTAGCAGCCTAGAGTCGGCAGAAGTGATATGCAGATAATTGACATCGACAGTCAGAGTTCAAATTGATGATTAGGTGTTCGTAACAGGGTCACCCAGGAAGGGAGTAATAAGATCTGGCAAGAACGGGAAATTTGGCCCAAAATACATTAAACCTTAGCAAGTTGCTTGTACGATGGACAAAGTTGCCTGTAAGTTGAACTTACCACCTGATCACGAAACTATACGCCCAGTACATCTGATACGGATACTTCACAAATGTACTGGTGATCCACCCAAAGTATTTCCCATAGATGATGTCCATGAAATGGAATCCTGCGAGGAACAACCTATCGCTATCTTGGATCGGCAAATTAGAAGGTTGCAAACTAGGATGTGACTTCCATCAAGGTATTGTGGCAAAATAAAAACCAGAAAAAGGATGACTTGGGAAGTCAAAAAAGAGATGGGGAGAAGATATCCATACGTGTTCCCTATATACAAAGGTAATCTAAACCCCTAAATGAATTGAGAGACGACGGTTATATAAAACCCTCAAAATCCTTGTGACACCCTACGTGGTAAGTTAACTTTTGAGGACGAATATTCTAAAAGGGGGAGGATGTTACACCCCACACTCTTGAGCTCGAAATGTCTCTTAAGCTTCTTAAAAGTTATCATGTGACCCGGATAATCTACAACACTATAAAACAACTTTAAGGAAGGGGAGAATGTGATACCCCATAGTAGGAAAGGTTAGAAATAGGGTCCTGAGAAGTCGGAAGGAGTTGGAGGCCAAGTAATGAGTCATAGGACTCGATTTATCTACGTAAGATATTAAATTAGAAGTCTTACAAAGTTAAGCTACTTGAATGCAAGTCGAGCTTACGTAGCAAGAATTGAATGGGTTCTTAAAATAAGATGAGAATACGAACCCATAAGAAAGAGGAGAGAACAACACGTGACAGGAAGAGGAGGTGCCACATGGAAGCATAGGGAAGTGACATATGGCAGCAGGTGACCCACCTACTTGGGTTCAAGTAGGTGACCCACCTGCTTGGGGAGGGTTAGACCCCACTACCACGTGACATCCCCAATTGGCTGCATGGATACATGGCCCAATAGGGGCTGGACACGTGTCACCCATAGGGGATGACATGTGTCACCTCATAAGGAGGTGTATACATGCACCTTATAATGACTTAGATTCATTCTTTTGTTCATTCTTAGCCAAAAATGTGAAGAACTTAGAGAATAAGGGAGCATAGCTATGGATTGCTCCCTACCAAGGTGAGTTCCATTTTTTCTCCGTGAATTAATTATATAAGGTGTTCCTCAATCACATAAAGATGTATATATGTATCCTATGATGACTACGGAGTCATTTGTTCAGCCCTATGGTTAGAAAGATAAGAGAAAGTGGAGAGAAAAAACCTAAGCTAGAGAAGGAGAGAGCTACGAGTTGGAAGAGGGAAAAGGTAAGTCCCGACTTTTATTCCATGAATTAATTATTTAAGGTATCCCATGGTTAAATAAAAGTGTTTAATAGCATAAAATCACAATTTTGGTCAGCGAAGAAGTGACACAAATAGTCTACTCCATTTCAGCACGTCAAAGAGATTTCTGAGGCGAGTTTTGGCAAGTTTTGGCCAATTTCGGGTAAGGTAAGGGTTTTCCTTCCAAATTGGAGGTTATGGTGTTATTATTAAGTGTATTACATGTCTTTTGTGTGGCTTTAAATATGAAAATTTCATAAAGACGCTTGACGTTAGAAACAATCTAAATTGAAGTTTTTATATTTAAATTAAAGTCGAGTTGGGTATTGTGCTTGTGGAGCTGCGGTTGTAGGTGGTGTGGTGATGTGTTGTAGGGCTTAAAAATATTCTAAGATATGTGTGGTAGTTCTAGTTTCATCCACACGACCCTCCGCTTTATACGGTTAAAGTTTTTATGAAATAGAGACTAGAGACCCTATTTTGGTATCGTAATTTTCAGCAAGTTGTTTGGAGCTTGTGTGGTGTAATGTTGCCATGTTTTGTGTGTATATGAGCTACAGGTTATTGTTGTTGGTTTGATGTAGTACTTAGGTATGTAATTGGAAATTCGAATAGGGCATGTTATAGGGGAAGTGCTGCCCGATTTTTGTAACGCCTTAACTAACTAAAAAACTAGTCGAGAAGAAGGAAAGTGAGTTCTATGAATACTTGGGTGCAACTTAAGATGCTGAAAAGTCAAGGGATGTTGATATTCGTATTTCTTCATGTTGAATAGGTTCAAAGAAAGATAAGGCGAACATGACAAAGAGTAACCCATAAGAGGTATGTGAAGCTTTCTCTTGGCATATTTTTGGCATAAGTATGTAAAGCCATCTCTCTTTCCTTTTGGCATGCCTTAGACGTACGTGAATTGTATGTGAAATATGGGGATAATTTCATTCCCATAACTCCAAGTACGCCTCATAATCCCTATCCACTGGCTGGTATTGGAACCCTTGCAAAAATTGAGTATTACCTGTCAAGGCTTCTACGTGTTAAAAAGTAGTATGTGGAAAGATATCTCTCCTTTCTCTTGATTTGTACTTGGAATAAAAATGATGTTATGATGCCATGGTTTTCACCGAGCCCCAGGATAGGCCGGGTATGAAATATGTACATAATGTCCACCTGAAGGAAAGTACAGACTATATAGAGCTTATTTTATTTCTTCTTTTGGCTTGTCTTAGTTGCAAGTTAAATATGATACGAGCTTCGGGGTAATTCCAGTCTTAAGCATCTCCTATTTACTGCTGAATATCAAACTTCTATAGTAGTTGAACTATTTCCCTGGCTTGTCTTAGTTGCAAGTTAAATATGATACGAGCTTCGGGGTAATTCCAGTCTTAAGCATCTCCTATTTACTGCTGAATATCAAACTTCTATAGTAGTTGAACTATTTCCCTGGAACCTTCTATATGTTAAAGAGGTAACAAATGTACAGGCTCCAAGTCTTAAAGACTATATGTTAACAAGTGTTTTTGGTTCCATAAGCAATTTGGCTTTGCTTTAGTACATGTATAGGGTCCCCGAGATTGCAACTGACATAGCCCATAATGGCATTCAGAGGACACTCTAGATGATTACACTACTACTCGGGATCTCAGACGATAGCTTAATTTTCTTATACGGTCGAGTCTCTAAAAAATTTTAAATATGCGTATGGTTACTCAATACTCTACTCATGCATACTGTAACCCTTTTATCATTGAGTCTCAGGCCGAGTTATGTAAACATACGCAGTTCACTGTATTATCCACCAAATCCCTCAACCAAATGGCCGGGTATACTATACAAGGACATAATAATGCAATGACATGCAAAACTCACCGAGTCCCTCACTAGAGGGCCGGGTACGTATATAATATATGATGATGTGTTGTAATATGGTGGTGATGGCACTGGACCTATAATGGTCCTACAGATATAATTCACCAGATCCTTGATAGGGCCGGCTATATTGTATAATTTGAGCATGCATGTTTTTATGATTCACAGGGTATAGGTACCAGTTTCTGAATTGATATTTTATCCCCTACTTCTCTATTTCAGATATGCTTCCAGTTGTATTATGTTGTGTTTTACATACTCAGTACATATGTCATACTGACCTCCGCCCCTTGTTCGGGGGGCTGTATTTCATGCTCGCAGGTACAGATATAGGTTTTGGAAGTCTGTCAGCTTAGGATTACGCTCAGCTCAGCTAGAAGAGTCTCTCTTGTATCGGAGCTTAGTTTTAGTACCGACTGCTGATATATAAAACTGCTTTTGTTTATTCAGGGGTACGGCGGGGGCCCTATCCTGCCATGTGTTGTCATTAATATTTTTAGAGGTCTGCAGACATGTATATGTGGGTTGTATATGTTAGTTTGGTTCAGCTGGGTCTACATGATATATGGTACGTGTTGTTATGTTATGGCATCCTTGTCGGCTTGCGTGCCCTTTCATGATGTGATGCAAATAAAAAAGGCTACAGGTTTATGAAAATGTTATCACCCAATAGGGTTCTGTTGCATGGTATTATTTTATTTATAGTTCTACTTGACCACAACTGATAGATGTGTATACGGGGGTTCAGGTCAGACCCTAGTCGCAGTCTACGGGGTTGGGTCGTGATAATCACCAACTAAGGGTGAGAGGGTGTGATATCCCAAGATGGCATTTTAAACAAGGTATGGCCATCATGAGTTTTTAGTCATGTCGGTTGGATTAATCAATTCCACCACGGCGTTTAAGGACTTGATGAATAGGGTGTTCAAACAATATTTGAACATGTTTGTAATTGTGTTTATTGATGACATTTTGGTTTACTCTTGGAATAGGGAGGAGCACGCTAATCACTTAAGGATTGTATTGTAAACACTAAGGGATAAGAAATTATTTGCCAAGTTCAATAAGTGTGAGTTTTAGCTAAGAGAGGTTGCTTTCCTTGGTGACATTATGTCCGGTAAAAGGATTATGGTTGATCCTAAGAAAATGGAGGCGGTAAAGAATTGGCCTAGACCATTGTCTTCATTGGATATTAGAATCATTTTTGGCCTAGATGGATATTATAGAAGATTTGTGGAAGGTGTTTCTTTGATTTCATTACCTTTAACTGAGTTGACTCAAAAGAAAGTGAAATTTTAATAGTCAGAAGCTTGTGAGAAGATTTTTTTCAAGAGTTGAAAGATCATCTTACTACCACTCCTATTTTGACTTTGCCAAAAGGGTCTGATAGTTTTGTGGTGTATTGCGATGATTCAAGGGTAGGACTTCGTTGTGCCTTAATGCAACATGGTAAGGTGATAGCCTATGCTTCTAGGCAACTTAAGGTACATGAGAGGAATTATCTGACTCATGACTTAGAACTAGCAGCGGTTGTGTTTGCTTTGAAGATTTGGAGAAACTATCTTTATGGTGTCCATGTGGATGTATTCACTGATCATAAGAGTCTATAATATGTGTTTAATCAAAAGGACTTGAACCTTCAGCAAAGGAGATAGCTTGATTGTTGAAGGATTATGACATGAGTGTATTATACCATTCGGGTAAGGCTAAATGGTTACCAATGCACTAAGTAGGTTGTCCATGAATAGTGTTGCACATATTGAAGAAGGCAAGAAAGAATTGGTTAAGGATGTGCATAGGTTGTCTCGATTAGCTATTCATTTGGTTGACATCAATGATAGAGGTAACTTTATTCAAAATGGTTTGGAATCATCTCTTATAGCGGCCATCAAGGCTAAGCAAGATAGTGATCCGGTGTTGGTTGAATTGAAGAAATCTGTTGCTGAAAAAGCCATTGAGGCTTTTTCCCAAGGGGGAGATGGTGTGCTTCATTATCAAGCCCAATTGTGTGTGCCTAATGTTGATGGTCCGAGGGGATTGATATTAGAAGAAGCTCATAGTTCTCAGTATACAATTCATCCAGGTTCCACCAAGATGTATCATGACTTAAGGGAAATGTATTGGTGGAATGGTATGAAGAATGATATAGCGGAGTTCGTGTCCAAGTGTCTAAACTATCAATAAGTTAAGGTTGAGCATCATAGACCGAGAGGTTTAGCTCAAGATATTGAAATCCCTCTTTGGAAGTGGGAAGATGTGAAAGTAGACTTTTTAACAGGGTTGCCTCATACTAAGAAACAACATGAATCTATTTGGGTTGTGGTGGATCGAATGACAAAGTTGGCTCATTTTCTACCAGTTAAGACTTTTTATGGTGCTGAAGATTATGTATGTTCGTGAGTTGGTAAGAATTCATGGTGTTCCCTTGTCCATTATATCGGATCAAGGTGCTCAATTTACTTCACTTTTTTGGAAGTCGTTTCAAAAGGGTCTTGGTACAAAGGTTAAGTTAAGTACTGCTTTCCATCATCAAACCGATGGTCAAGCCAAAAGATCGACTCAAACTTTAGAGGATATGTTGAAGCATGTGTTGTTGATTTTAAAGTAAGTTGGGATGGACATCTACCATTGATTGAGTCTGCCTATAATAATAGTTATCACTCTAGTATCCAAATGGATCCTTTTGAAGCATTGTATAGGAGAAGATGTAGGTCACCGGTGGGATGGTTTGAAGTAGGTGAGATGGCCTTAATTGGTCCATATTTGGTAATAGATTCTATGGAGAAGGTGAGACTCATAAGGGAGAGGTTGAAGATGGCTCAAAATTGTCAAAAGTCCTATTCCAACATTAGGAAAAGAGAGCTTGAATTTGCGGTGGATGATTATGTCTACTTCAAGGTCTCACCCATGAAGGGTGTAATGCATTTTGGTAAGAAGGGAAAATAGAGTCCTAGGTATGTTGGAACTTATAAAATCTTGAACATATTGGAAAAGTGGCATATGAGTTGGATTTTCCGTTTGAGTGAACCATGGTTCACTCGGTATTTCATGTGTCTATGTTGAGAAAGTTTGTGGGTGATCTGATTCTTCTGTACCATTAGAAGAGGTGACGGTTGATGAGAATTTGACTTATGAGGAGGTTCTGATGGAAATCTTAGATTGTCAAGTGAAGAAGCTAAGAAACAAAGAGGTTGTGTCCGTCGAAGTATTGTGGAGATATCAATAAGTAGAGAGTACTTCTTGGGAAGCGGAGGTGGATATGATAAAATGATACTCGTATCTCTATCCCTCTACTCAAGCCTAAAGTAGTAAGTTGTTCTTATTTAAATCAATAGAACTCCTATGTATTCAGTTCCTCACATGTTATTCATAAGCGTGCATATTCACGAAAGTTGATTTTAAGTTATATTATATGTCGAGTTGAAATTTTCATGTTCCATGCATTATGAGGTGTCATTATATTCATGTTGGGTTGCTAGTCCTCGTTTCATTCCATTCTATGCTAATTTGATCTAATTCGAAGATGAATGTTCCCAAGGGGGAGATATTGTAAGATCGTAGAAGTCGAAAAGTTGGAACCAAGGAGAAATTCTCAATTTTTGGACTGACCTCATAGTGACGAGTTACTCTATGACTCTTAGAGATTTCTATGACACATAATAGTGAGTCGTAGAGAGAGCGTCAGAGCCTATTTAGCACCACCCTTAGGAAGAGTCCTACGACTCAACAGGATGAATCATCGTCCTGTTGACAAGTCGTAAGGACGACTCATAAAAAAACATCAGAGGCTCAGTTCTGCAGGCTTTCAAGGACCTACAAGACGAGTGAAGTCTACAAATCATAGACAAAATGAGTCATAGACACAACTCATAAAAAAGATCAAAGACTCAATTTTTGGCATTTTTTCCAAAACCTGCAGGATGAGTCGTCTTTACTTCTACGATTCATAGACGGCCTTCTGTAGGTCCAAATTTCAGAAGTTAATGAAGTGTATTTGTGTCATTTCTTAAGTTCGATTCAATGAACCTAGATACTTTTATTTCCAAGTTCAAAGTCTATATAAGTTCAATTCTTCAAAATTCTCTCTATTCTAATTCATTCACCAAAATTCCTCTAAGGCAAGGCTAATCAAATCCTCTCAAGCTCTCCTTCAAATTTCAAGCTAGGGTTTCAATTCCACCAAGGTTCTTCTTAAATTTCAAGTTGATTTCATCAAGGTATGTGGGGATTGATCTATGAGTTCCTTTTACCTATGGAGACCCAGTATTTTTACTCAAAATCTCATGAATTTCAATTGGTTATTAACCCTAGTTTTGATGAATTGCATTGGGCAGTTTCAATATCATTTTTAAGCATTATCAATGATCAATATAAGCATGTTTCTATATGAATTGCATGATCTCAAGTTGAATTATGAATTCCCCTGCATAAAGCTATCTCAGGATTATGAAGTTCAAAGATGACTTTTACATGAGATTGATTATGAGTTCAATGATGTTCAAAGAAAACTCTTATAACCGAAGTTGAGATTATGATTTAATGATGAAAGTTATGATAATGATAAATTATGATCCAAGAAAGTTATTATGGTGTGATAAGTACAATTCTCACATAATCATATTTAAGATAGTGATAAGAACAATTCTCACCGAAGTTTAAAGATTCTTATGAATCACTAAAGTTAATGAGTTATTCTAATGATTATTTTCATGATAAAGTTAATGATGATTTTTCTATGATTTAATGATTTCCGTTGGGATATTGACTAAGCACTGAGAGGACTTATAGGTGGGGTCCCATCCTGTAACGCAGTTAGTTACCCAAGAAAATTCTAATAGCAACCTAAAGTCCCAAACTATGTTGTCCCCATAAGCTGCCTTCATGGCTTAGCTAGTAGATCCACCTATAGCTATTGAGTTAAAGTTGTTTCTCACGAAGTCTACCTTGGCAAGTAGCCCTCTCTCTTCTCAAAGTGGAAGTTACACCGGATTTCATGTTATAGTTCGCATAGTCTTAAGATGTCGGTTAAAGTTCTTATCCCACACAAGTTGAATGCTAAGATATGAGATTTACTACGAAGTTTTATGATGTATTGACCATAAGTTTCATATGTTTTCATGTTCTTTTAAGCTTTACTCATGTTCATTATGATTGGTCATGCATCCTATGCCATATTATTCATGTCCTATTACTTATTCATGCATACCTCACATACTTAGTACCTTCTATGTACTAACGCATATTTTGCCTATATTGTCTCATAATATAGGGATGGACGACATTCACACTCCTCACATCCGTTGTTATAATTACTTTAGCTTTCAAAAAGTTGGTGAGTCCTCATTCATCGAGGATATGACTTTCTTTTCATATTACTACTTTGACTTCTCTTATGATTCGGGTGAGCTAGGATCTTTTCCTAAGCCCCCATAAAAGTCTAGAATAGAGGCATGCTAAGACGTTTCAAATTGATGGTCCATCTTTAGACATTGGGATTGATTTACTTTCCTTGAGTTTTATGTTGAGTTGGTTCTTATGCTTACCGTATCATATTTTTTTACCTTATGTATGCTTAATGATATCTCAAGAGTCATGGTTGGAGCCCCTTCGGGGTTTTGATCGCCGTGTTACGATTAATCCCTAGGTCAGATCGTGATATGAAGACACCTAGAACTTACCCCGTTGATCCAATCGATTAGAATTGGTGATTGAAAAAAATGATCTTAGGCATATTTTTTAAGAGTGAACCTAAAATTGCCATAACTTTTTGTGATTCCCTTATGAGCGAGTGAACCTAGGTGGCACCATTTGAGCCTAACCTTTTCTTTGGATGAAACTTGAACTCAAATTGCAGAATCAGTCTTTCAAATTCTATTATTTTACCTACCTATAACCTTCTTGGAGCATTGGGCATTTTGAATAGCCAACTTAGGCCAAAATCTTAAGTTGGGAGTGTGGTAAAGTTGGGAAAGAAGCCATATAGAGGTTTGTGAAGAATCACCCTTAGATGCTTGATAAAAAAAGGAACCCCTCCATATAAAAAAAGAAACAAAAAAAGAATCGAAAAAAGAAAAGAAAATGAGGCAATTTGTTGTGATGTTTCAGTTAGAAATAAAAAGGAGGGTTGCAAAGGGATATGTCAAAAATCGTAGAATGCTATAAATGAAAAAGGGTGATCCGTGAGCTTGACAAATGAAGGAAAAGAAAGATATATGATATTGATCCATGCTTCAAGCAGGAAGAGTCATTAAACCTAAATGATCATACCTTGCCCTCAGCCTCATTACAAGCCTTAAAAGACCTTTTTGATCTTGCATGATCTGATTGAACTAATGGTTGGAAAATAAGGGCAGGCCTATGGGTGAAGTTATGCATGTTTTTGTCTTTGTGAATGTGAGAGTTGTGTTTGATTCCATTGTTATATTCTTTGAATGGCTTCTTGAGAGTGAGGAATCACTTATTTAATCTGACGGCATTCTAGTATGTGCGTTGAACATTAATTTGCATTTTGAAGTGAGCATTTGTGAGAAAGAACTTGCATTGAGATTGATTAGTCATTGGTTGAAGCCTTGAATGCATAATTGAACATTACATGCTAAATTGAACCTTGTTTGCACTTATGTATTGATTCTCAATGAGCACTACTTGTAGTCATTGGTTTTGAACTGATTATTTTTCTTTATTTACTCGAGGACAAGCAAAAATTTAAGTAGGGGGTGTTGATGAGTCAGAAATTTGGACTCATTTAAGGTCCCAAACTCAATGAATTAGTGTCCTCTCTGCCTATATTATATCCAATACTAACCTTAAAGTGATCATTTGCAAATGTGAGGAGTTAAGGACAAGGCATGAGCATGATGCCGAAGAAAAGAGCTAAAAAGTGGCAAAAAATGGGGAAAATACACTCTGGAGCACGCAAAGAGCCCTTGGCGACTAGTTAAAAGGACCCTGAAGCCCGCCCAAGATACCTGAAACCAAGGCCAACTGCCAAGGCAACTCAGCGAGATAAAAGTAACTTGGTGATTCGCCGAGTGCAAAAGGCGAAGCACATCGTGCCCGCCTAAAATATCTAAAAGATTGGTTTGAATGAAGGCCCAAAAAGGGAGATAAAGGAGTGAAGAAGGTGACACTCTGATCGAAAAAGCAAGCTCGACTGAGCTCACCCAAAAGATCCAAAACTCTTGAAAAATGGGTGATTGAAGATCGAGGAAAAAGGTAAAAATGGTGACTCACTGAATTAATATGCGATCCCGATCGATATCACCAAGTGGCCGGTGTATAAACCGAAGAAGTGAGGTGCTGAAAGGCGAGAAGCCTAAGCAGAAGGCGACTCGCTGACCACTTTAGCGAGCACGACTAATGTCATTGAAGTGGTCCGCGCAGGGAAATTTTAGCCCGTGTTTTGAACATGTATAAATTGATTTTCAAAGTCCAAAAAGGAACTACTTTACACTGCTAAGAATCTAAGAATAAAAATTTTCAGTTAGCTTGGGGTTTTAACTTTGTTATTAGGGAAATTAGTGGGATTTTAGACTTGTGCATTGGAAGTTGGAGGTGATACTTTGCTGAATTGAATGGAAGACAATTACTTTGGTAAAACTTCTTTTAAATTTTCAATGTGTAGCTAAACTCCATCCTTCTAGAGGGTTGCTTATGTAGTTAATTTGTTGTTTTGGATTTGGGTTTTTGTATTAACTTAAGAATTGTTAATTTGATATGGGTTTTGTTAATTTGGCGTGTATTCATTTATGATTTATGGTTGCAAACATATTTCTATGTTAGATCTTCATCTTAGCTTGAAATGGTGATATGAAGTGGTTAAATTAACAAACAGCCATTGATTTAAATTTATCAATCCTAATCTCTCTCATGAGAAAAGGTTTTGCTAAGGATCGGGTTAGTTTTGTTAGTGCACATGTTAGTCTCGAAAGTGCTTGCATGGATAGATGAGCAGTGGTCGAAAAAAAATTTCTTTCAATTAATTAACCTATGCCTATCCATTGATAATTAATGACATTGAGTTGTGGATTTACCCTTATCCGAACAATGTGTTTATCTATGCACCTACCCTAGGAGTCCTCTCTGCCTTGTTACAACCCACTTGTCGTTGATCGTATTGATTCTAATCTAGGTAACTCCTCTAAATTGATAACCTGAAACTATTGATTTAATTTATGTCACAATTCACTTATTTTTACGCTACAAAAGTCTAGAACACTCTCTTACTTCTTGATCGAATTCTATTTCTAACCGTTCCTTGTGGGATTCGACCCCGACCTTATACGTTGGGTCTATATTGCTAACGATCGCTTACACTCTAAATCGTAAGAAGTGTAGTTTGAGCATTATCAATAGCTCTTTAAAAATCATGATCATAACATAAAACATATAAACACTTACCTTTCAAAGCATTTAAATCATGATTTGGTCATGTTGTGAGAAAACCATTCACAATTCATGATACATCTTGAATATATACTTGAAAATGTAATTCATCATCATCATCATAAATTATACATAGCTCATGTCACGACCTGACCTAGGGCCTAATCGTAACATGGTGATCGGGATGCGAGGGACCCCAACCATCAGTCATCTTAGCATTCATTTCATACATAAAGTAAAGAACAATATAAAGATAAGCGGAAGTAATTATAATTTGGGTAAGGGACTTAGGGAAAACCAACTCTATAAGCGTCCAAACTGGACTACACCAATATATTGTCTAAACATGCCTCTAGTCTATTCTTTGATGGGGGCTTAGGACAAGATCCTAGCTCACCCTAACAATAGAAGAAAGAGTAAACAATAGTAACATGAATAAAAGTCTTGTCCTCGGTAGAATGAGGACTCACCAACTTCTTTGAAATCTAACGAAAACTCTAGACACGAGCGGGGTAGTCGTGAGTGTCGTCCTTCCCTACATTATGAGACAATGTAGGCAAAATATGTGTTAGTACGTTTGAATTTACTAAGTATGTAAGGTATGCATGACAAGTAAGAGAACATAATCAATATGCCATAAGATGCATGACCAATCATAGTAAGCATGAGTATAGCTTAAAAGTAATTTAAGACATAAGAAACTCTTGGTCAATGAATATCATAAAGCTTCAACCTTCAATTCATAACTTGACATTGTAAAGCTTAATTTGAACTTGTGTGGGATAATACATTTAACCGACAACTAAGATCATGCGAGTTACTACATGAAATCCAATGACTCCTGCATTGAGACAAGTCAATGACTCCTGCATCGAAACAGGAGAGGCTACCTTGCCAGGGCATACTCCAAAGATAACTCAACTCAAATCAACTGGGCTATGTGGATCCATTAGCTAGGCCATGAAGGCAACTTACGTGGGCAATATAGTTTGGGACTTTAGATTGCTACTAGGATTCCCTTGGATAACTAACTGCGTTATCCGACCAAACCCTACCTAGAAGTCCTCTCAGTGCTTAGTCAATATCCCAACATAAACTCATAAAAACATACTCATAACTTAGTAGGGACAGATAGTAATTGTCTATCAATCCATCTTTAAAACATTTAGGAACAGCTCATCTAACTTGGTGATTCATAAGAATCTATAACTTTGGTGAGAATTGTCCTTATTACCATCTTTAAACATCTAATGATCTTAACTCTAATCACTATCTCAAAACATCTAATGATCTTAACTCTGATCATTATCTCAACTTTAACTTCAAAAATCATAATCTCAGCTTTAACTCATTGAAAACTATCTTTATAAATCATTTAACTCATGATTTACTAATACAATCATCTTTTACTTTGATCATCATTATAACTTTCATCATAACATCATAATCTCAACTTTAAACCATGAAAACTTTACATGAAGATCATTGAACTCACAATCTATTCATAAAAATCATCTTTAACTTCATAATCTTAAATTGAAAATAGTTTCATGTATGGGTATTCATAATTCAACTAAAAATCATGCAATTCATAAGAAAACATACATATAATGATCATTGATAACATTAAAAATAGAATTAAATCAGCCCAATGCAATACATCAAAACTAGGGTTCATAATCAATTGAAATTGAAAGAAACTTTGAGAGAACCCTGGGGACTTCATGGGTGAGAGAAACCCCATGAATCAATCCCCACATACCTTGCTTGAATTCATTAGGAATTGAAGAAGAACCATGAAGAAATCTGGAAACCCTAGCTTGAATTTGGAGAGAAACCTTAAGAGTCCTTGTGAGTTCTTGCCTTAGAAATTTTAAGAGACTGAATTGAATAGGAGGGGGGTTTAAATAAAAGAATATTTATAACTTTGAACTTGGCCATAAAAGTGTCTAGGTTTATTGAATCGAACCTTGGAAAAGATACAATTGCCTTTCATTAAATCTGGAAAATTAGCCCTACGGACACCCTTCTATGGGTCGTCTAAATGACTCGTCCTGCAGGCCTGAGAAAAGAGTCTAAAAATGTAGTCTCTGAAGTTTATGAATGAACAATGTTTACGACCCGTTGTCACATAAATGATCCATTCTTAAGGCTCATCCTGCAGGTCCGAAAACCTGCAAATAAACTAGTCTCTGAAGTTTTGTGACGGGTGGTCTTTACAACCCGTCTTAGCTTCTACGAGTCTCCTGTCAAATTGTCAACTCAGCTTTAGGGAAACTTTGAGTAAAGCACATGAACTCTGGTTGAAGAGGGGTTTCTACGACCCATCTTCTCGAGGACGACTCGTCTTGAAAGGTCGTAGAACCTCTCCTGAGGGAAACTTCAACTTTTGCTTGCAGGGTCACTTTACGACCCAAACTTATGAGCCGTGGAAGGCTCTACGAGCCGTAGAGGGACTCGTTCACATGGATGGGTTCAGAATTTTGAGACTTTTCTCCTTGATTCCAACTTTCTGACTTACGGGGTCTTACAGTTCATCATCAAACACAACTAAAAAAAGTTGTGTTTAGCGACGGATGAAATCTGTCGCAAATAAGCCAAAATCCATCACTAAACATGTTTAGCAATGGAATAGCTACGGATTACTGACCGTTACTATTTTGCTCGTAGCTATCCCTTTAGCGACGGAAAAATAGATTCCGTAGCAAACTTAGCAACGATCTAGCGACAAAATAAAATTTGTTGCAATTTTTAGCAACGAAATATTCCATCGCTATGTTTGTATATTTTGTTGTTGATTACATAAATCATTTCGTCGTCCTATAAAATAGAGACGAAATATGTTTTCGCTAATCCATCGCTACTTATTTTTATTCATTTATGCCCAGGCTTTATCGACAAAAATTATTTGTCGCAATCCGTCGCCAACTTTTTTTCTTTAGCACCATCCAAAATCCATCGCAGATTTTGTCGCAAATATTATTTTTTGTAATATTTTTATTTATTTAAAATACACTATATCAAACATAATAAATATAAATTATACGTACCTTGAAAAAAAACTAACATTCATAAGAAATAATATTTATAGAAGGTTCAAAAGATAGCAAAATCCAAAACCACATAATTAAGTTCAAGACATCACATCTAACAACTACTAATAATCCCACATCCATCAAAGTTTTGTTAACAAAAAGCACATAATATGAAAAACTAATGTCCAGGTGAAGGACTATGGTCATTAACATCAACGTTAGTAAGAGGAGGCACTGTAGGTCCCACCGATGATGGGTTACCAATAGGAGTACTTGGTTGATGTAATGGTGAAGAAATCACGCCGCGTATGCGCTCAACCAATATAGGAAGCATGTGATCAGCCAATGAAGGAATAAATTGCATCATAAACTCATTCAAATTTTCTATCATTGTGGATTGAAAAACTGATGGTGGTACTGATGATGAAGCATGATCAGACTGAGAAGAGATACTGAGATACAGTCCGTAGTAACTTTTTGCCTGTGATCCAAGATCATATATTCTTCTCTTCTTTTCTCCACCTGCGGCTTGGTAATATGCTTCATTTTGATCAATATCAGATTGAGACTCTACTTTTTTCCATAATATTTCTTCATATTTTTCCTGTAATATGTAGTGAAATTAAAATTATCAAGAATACTACCTACTTAGTTTTTTTTTCAAATAAAAAGAAACGTGAATGTCTAAAGTCGATAAATTTATAAAATTTTGGACTTACATGGACAATTCGCACACATTCATCAACAAAAGATTTTCCATCATGACCATGTGTATGGACATGCAATTGTATCTCACTTGGTGTTGGGTCTCGACCCTTTTCAACAGCCTATGCAAAAAAAAAAGTTTTTCAATTATGCATAGTTTAAATGTTCACTGTTTTCCTAGTACAAGCAAATGTTTACATGATGGCACCAGAAATCAAAAGTAGAGACAGTCTGTGGTTTGATCCAACAAAGGACTTCCACTCTTACTTTTTTTTATGGAATAATCATTCTATCATTTAAACTTTTATCATCTTTATTCAATTAAATCCAGACTAGCTATTTCTACAAGATGCATTGTTCACCATTTTTTATAATTAGTGATTCAAAAAAGAAAAAGAACAGAATAAATCACCATATAGCTACTCAAGTTCTCAACATTTTGAATTAGATAACTGAATTCTCTTATCAAAACTCTTAACTAGTATTTTTAAAAGTTTGATCAGAACTCAAATACTTCAGTTCAATCATAAATGGCAATAGAGAATTAAACACAGATGCATATACTAAGGCATAACTGGTTAGTGAGCTTTTAGTTAACCTATTGAACATAGAAGGCACATGAATTCCAAACAACAATAGTAAAACTAACCTACAGTAACATATTTCAACATGTTTATCATTTTTATGAAAAAACTATATATTGATATATCCTTGACCAATTCAAGTTTCAAAATTAGCTATCATCATATAATAATAGAATGGAGGGTACTTTATCTTTTTCTTTAACTTGTTTATGCACCTGATAATTACTTATTTCATCTCGAAACTTGACTTGTCGCTTATAGCGGGCATGCTGAACAACAAGGACAACACCAACTTAAAGATGAAGAAAAATTTAATTCTAAGGTGATTGTACCATCATTGTGGGTTGCTGATGTATTGTATCAAGGTCAGACATACCCTCTCATTTGCTATTTTTTACTAATACAATACCACCTAGACCTTCATTAGGTAATTGAATTTTAAAAGAAAAATCATTGAAACTGATTGAAAAATCTAAGTTGACAATATTGAGCCTCATATGCTATCTCTATATATCATCATGTTTGATATGATCTTAGATAGCCTTAGGAAGTTACAAGATTCATTTGATTCAATAACTAAGGAAAAGTGAATTGTCTTAGGTTAGACAGAAGTCCATAGGAATCTGTAGTATTTTTGGTGTGGCAGGAAAATCTTGATTATGTGTGAGAGCTCACAAGGAAGATTAGAACCTTAACTAACAAAGCATTTTACTGTAACATATGCAGCTAGTAACTAGCAATTACTTACAAGTCTCTTGCGATGCTCCCCAATGGAGATAGAGCCACCCGTGTGAGTCCCAGAAGCGACTTCTCTCCCTCCGCAATGATTTTTTGAATTTATTTCTGACATTTTAACAGAGTCAGAACCTTGCCAAAGTTGCATCCAGTTTTCCCACACAGTATCATTTATATATCCTGGATTAGTTCCCTTCTTTTTTATTTTGGAGACAAAATTCCTATACCTATTTGTTGCCTTAAGTTCCCATTGTCTCCTCACTGATTTTCATTAGTGGAAGAGTCCCAATAGAATTCCTTCTGAAATAAGTTTTTAAAGTAATAAAATTAATATCCTATCTATAAAAAGTTCACACTTCTTAAACTCAACTATATGATGAATTTTTTTTACCTTGAATTCCCCGAAATAAAATTCTCTTATAGGTTGTGAGACACCTTTCCAATTGATTCCATTGGGATCAATTTCATTTCTGAAAGACTTACGTATGAAAGCAGAGCATATTGAAGAAGGTTCCAACCTGTATAATGAAGACATTATTTGAAGGTCTATCATAAATCAAAAATAATATATAAGAATGACACTACAAATATGGACTTACCCTGTTGGAGTAAGAGTAACAAGTGTTGCCTGCTGCACATGAGCATTGGACTCACCTTCGCTAACTGTGTTGCTTTGAGTACCATCGCCTATTGGGTTGCTCTGATTTGGTGTAGTAGGAGATGATTCAGCAATTGTTGGGTTACTACTGTGACCTGATGTTTGAATGGATGGTGTACTTCTAGGAACAAATGTTTGAACTTGATTTATACGATCTATCCCATCTATGGAACTTGTACCATCTTGTTGAGGACTAATTGTGGTGGGAATGGGAACAGTAGGCATAGTTATGCGAATTTCAGAATTATTCCTAACTGAGGACTTTCCTAAACGGCTTGTTCTACCTCGATCTCTGCCTCGAGTCATATCTACAAAAAAACATTAGTGTTGTTACACCATCACTCATACAAAATCAAATTAACAAGCAAAGGATAAGGAACTAGAAAAAGGTGGGACTATTCTGCTACAGTAGTAATTAAAGTTGAGGAGGAATGACTACAACTATCCAATAGCTTTAATGTCTACAGTAATTATATAACCATATAATGATTACAATAGTTAACAAATATATGACCATATAATGACTACAATAGTTAACAGATATATGACCATCTGATGACCACAGTAGTTATATGGTCATTTGCATATAAATACAGCTGTTGGAGGTTATTATTAAAGCCAAATTTTCAAAATTAACATTATTTAGTGTCGGAGTTATCTACTAGTCGACTTGCAAATGCCATTGCATAAATTGAAACAACATATCTGTGCAAAATTCAATTATAGAAGCCAAGAAAAATATAGCAACTATGCAAAATTCAATTGTAGCAGCAAAGAAAAAACATAACAGTTGTGCAACATTCAGCTGCAACAGCCAAGAACATAGAAGTTGTGGGAAATTATGCAATTACCAATATGCAGCAACTAGTGATGTTAGAATCAACACTTTTAGTCGTGTGTTAAATAAAGAATGCATCTTAGACATCACTTACCTAAATGATTGGTGGCGTATTTATCGATAGTAGAAGCTGACTCTGATTGTTCTAGATGGATCAATTATCAACAACAACTCTATTATAGTTACAACTCTTTCAAAGCTGGCGTTCTAGCGAGTCTGAAAAAGAGATGGTTATTTATGACATCAATAAGATATTTAATTGACAACAAGATCAGAGGTGTACTACTGATAAGATACCACAATTTTCTCAAATGTAAGTCTCGCATTTAGATAACTCTAAATTTTCCAGTAGCGAACAAATTGCAGCAACATAACACAGACAATAAATAGAGCTGGAACATTAGACGTAATACAAAACAGACCTTTTTTTAACAGAATTGAGAAAAAATAGAGTAGAACATATAAAATAATTGTATTACGTCTAAGAACTGGAGAAAATATAAAAGAAAACGAGAAAAAAGGCAACATTAGAAAATTTTAGAACACACATAACTAACAACCACGATTTACTTGTAACATCAGAAAAGTATGAACTAAGGAAATGATAATATTAAGACAAAGATTACTAAGAACAAATATATTGAAGATACAATAATATATTGTTATTAACCACTAGTCACTATCTATGTCTTCTTCAAATTCTTCCTCGTCCTCCTCAGTTTCTTCAGTTTCATACTCTTCCTCAGTACATTCTTCAGGAATTTCATAATTATCTGGCAATAACACATCATCAATAGGTTCGATCATTTAATTACATCCCCATTTAAATCATGTAAGAGTACGTTTTCATCAATAGAAACATCCACATTTATCTCATGGACTTCAACTTCTTCGACTTGGAATGGAACATTCAGTTCTGAAGTTGTTGCCACTTCCTCATCAGGTAGTTCAACAATATTTCGAGGTTTGACCTTTAATACAGCTGCCCAATCAATCCTGTCCTTTTTCTTGCTAGGATAAGGCATATAACACACTTGAGTTGCTTGCATCGCAAGAATAAAAGGTTCATATTTTTTATATCGTCGACGATGGTTAATATCAACCAATTTATACTGAATATCCTTTTTAACACCGACATCCATAGTTGGGTCAAACCAATCACATTTGAATAAGACAATTTGCTTCAAAGGTTTTTCACGGTATTCCACTTGTATAATCTCTTTTATCCATCCATAGTAATCACCAAAATTTGGATCTGAGATACAAACTCCACTGTTCATTGTTGATCTAGCGCTACCATGACATTCTGTGTGAAATTTGTATCCATTAACAAAATACATTGAATGACATGTAGCGCCTATTAATGTTCCATGAGCAAGACTACGCAAGAACTCATTCTCAATATGGTTGCTTCGGACCTATTTATAAAAATTGTAAAAATTTAGTTAAATTCACAAGACAATTTAGGTAAATTATCGTATCAAAGATAATGTGTCGATACTTACATATTCCTTGAACCATATAGAAAAATATGCTTCAAGGCTCTCATTTATTTCACTCTAAGATAGATTTGGAAATTCTCCTTGCAAACGTTGCACGTACATACTTTATTTCAAAAAAATAATTTAAATAGAAAGTCATGGTATATGATTGTATTTATAATATTTATAAGTGACAGCAATTCTTAAATGCTACCTCACAAATGGCTCAACCTCCTCACAATTTAGTAAAATGTAAGTTTGGGCAGCCTTGATTTATTCGAGGGATAAATTCCTCTTTTTTGCTTCTCCCGATAGTCGACCTAGATGGATGAATATTGATAAATTTCCTTCAAAATCCTCCATTACACCACCCATCATTATTACAGTCCATATTATGATTACGCGTCAAGACATGAGGTTCAAAATAATGAGAAAATAACTGTGTGGACTCAGTCATCAAGTATGCTTCACAAATGGAACCCTCAACACTAGCTTTATTTCCAATCATTCGTTTAAGAGTTCCAAGATACCTAAATAGATAAAAATTTAATGAAAAATTATATTAGAAAAGTTATTTATAGCATACTGTCACAAGTTGGACATGAAGTTTCAGATTTACCTTTCAAAAGGATACATCCATCGATATTGTACAGGTCCGGCAATCCTTGCTTCATATGGCAGGTGCACTGGCAGATGTTCCATTGAGTTGAAGAATCCAGGAGGAAATATACGTTCTAACTTACACAAGATTTGTGCGATGTCTGTCTCTAATCTCTTCATGTCATCCACTTGTAGAGTGGTTGATGTAAGATCTTTAAAAAATAAGCTCAATTCGGTAAGTGCCTGCCACACATTACTAGAAAGTAATTCACAAAAAGCAATAGGCATAAGTCATTGCATGAACACGTGGCAATTATGACTTTTCATGCCAAATAACATTTTCGTGTTTGTGTCTGGACACCTACCCAAATTTGAAACATACCCATCTGGAAACTTCAATTCTTTCACCCAATTGAACAAAATAGCTCTTTCTTCCTTGTCTATTGTATATACAGCTTTGGAATATTTACCATTGGTATCCTTTGCCAATTGAGGTCGATCGCAATAGTTTACCATAACTGTGTTGAATATATTATCAAAGACATTTTTCTCAATATGCATGACGTCAAGATTATGTCTAATCATGTTAGAGCTCCAATATGGCAAATCCCAAAAGATGCTTCGCTTTTTCCATCCACATGACTTACATATTCTCCGGTTCACTTCTTCTGCATCTGATTCTATTACTTTTCCTATCCCCAAGTCACAAATTTGGTTCAAAATTTCCTGTCCTATTTTGTAGGGTAGTGGTAATCTTTTGACAGTCTTGCCTTTAAAAAAGTTCTTACTATCTCTCCTAAAAGGATAATGCTGGTCAAGAAACATTCTATGACAGTCAAACCAAGATGTTTTCATACCATGTTGTAGTCTAAATGATTGTGTTTCCTCCATACAATAGGGACATGCTAACTTGCCTGCAGTTTCCATCCTGATAACATAGAATATGCTGGAAAGTCACTGATTGTCCACATCAAAACTACTCTCTGTTGAAAGTTCTGCTTTTTTGAGATGTCAAATGCTTCTACGCCTGTCTCCCACAACAAGGTTAATTCTTTTATTAGAGGTTGCAGAAAAACATCAATTTTATGTTAAGGATTGTTTGGCCCTGGAACAATGACAGTTAAGAACATATACGCCTCTTCCATGCACATCCCTGGAGGTAAATTGTATGGAGTGACAATCACTGGGCATGAAGAGTATTTCCTTCCAGACTGACTAAATGGTTGAAAAACATCAGTACATAACCCCAAATCTTATGTTTCTTGGTTCAACAGCAAAAAAAGGATGAGTTTCATTAAAGTGTTTCCAAGCCTCAAAGTCTAATGGATGACGCATTACCCCATCTTCTTGTATACTCTCATGATGCCATCTTATGTCGGAAGCTGTAGCATAGAAAGCATATAATCTCTGCAATCTAGGAATCAAAGGAAAATAATATATTTTTTTGTAAGGTGTTAATTTCCTCTTACGAGAGCCGACACTATGTTTATACCTCTGATGGCCACAAAATTTACAAGATGTAAGGTGTTCATCGTCTCCCCAATACAACATACATCCTGATTCACAACAATCAATTTTTTCAACAGGCAAACCCAAGATGCGCACTAGCTTCTTGGTCTGATAATAACTATCAAGAACTATGTTATCTTCAGGTAAAGCCTCTTTGAACAATTGCATCATTTGATTATAACCTCTTTCTAACATATTGTTCTCTATTTTAATATTTAGCATCTTAGAGATTACTGCAAATTGAGAGAGGGAAGACCCGGGATACAGTTTTGCATCAGCACAGTAAGTCATAAAACCTTTGGGACTCGGGATTAGGCTCCTCCTCCATTGAAGGACCAGGTGCCTCCTCCATTGAAGGATTAGTATCCTCCTCTATTGAGGGTTCATAAGAATAAGGCAACTCAGGTTCAATATTGTTATAATATTTTGAACTCGAACCTTGGCCAAAGTTAGGACCAGCTACATCCAAAATCATTTGTCAGTATGGATTATTGTATCCCAATTCAAATTGAGCAGCATTACGCATATCATTATCAGAAGATATCTCACTTATCACATCATTTTCCTCTTGATACTTCCAAACATAATAGTTCTCAACAAATTCAAAATGGAAAAGGTGATATTTAATAGTTTCAACATCGAGGTATTTAAGATTGTGACATTTTTTACAAGGACATTTAATATTGTCACCACTCATGCGATTTTGTTGAGAACATGCATACTGGATAAAGGCATTCACACCGGTTATGAAACTAAAGATTATACCTCCTCGTCCATCCAACCTCTTGTACATCCAATCACGCTTTAAAGTATTCATGTTCCTGTTGAAATAAACAAAATAAGTAGAATATTCTCTCTTTATAAATTTGTGACATCACTGGATAAAGAAATTCTCTCAGAAATATTTCACTTAGCAAGAAAAATTTCCAAGCTCAATTATCTACATGAAAACAAATATAAACTTGATGAAAAAAAGAAAGAGATACTTCCACAATGACAACATGAAATACTTCTGACTTGCTTGAAGTTGTATATGTTGACACACAATTTTGACCCTCCACAACGCAAATTAGCTATCGAGTTTCTTTGAATTTCAAACATTTTTTGAAATAATTAGCTTTTATAAAAATAAAGATATTTTCATGTTATTCTTAACTATTTTTTTTTTATATAAATTTTAGTATAATATAAATATTTCTATAAACTATATCTTTGATTACTATTTATGTAGTTATTCAAAAATCATCTCAAAAAAATTTTATTTTTAACTAAATACAATGTTAGTTAGGTTAGTTTAATTATAGTTTGCATTTGCGAAAATTTTAGTTTTTTCTAAAAAAAAAAATAAAAAAAAAATAAAAAAATCTCCCACATCGAAAATTGCAAGAAATTTTGAAGTTTTTGGAGCCTATATAAAGGCTCATATTCTTATTAAGAAGAGGGAAGAAATGGAAGATTTTTTAGCCACCCGAAAGTTAAAAATTTTCTTAACTTGGCTAGGATTTTTGGACTCTTGTCCTCAGCCTAAAAGTTGTGGAAATTTCTAGCTTTCAATCTATATTTTTCTTCAAGGAAAATAGGAGATTGAAGTCAAAATTTAGGCTAAGAAGAGTTCTATCAAGCTCTTGGGTGGTGGTGAAGTTGTCTTCCGCTCATCGTCTTCAGTCTTGTTACCCGAAAAGAGGTAAAATCTTTCTCAGCTTTATTTTATTTAATTATTTTGATGTTTTATATTTAGTTGATTCGTAGTCTTATTTTTTTTAGCTAGCATGTATTAAGAATAATTAGATTAATGATAGAAATTTTTTATAGTTAGCAAGTATTAGAATTAATTAGCTATCATGTGTTAGGATTATTTCATGAAAGATCTTAGTTTTGTTCATTATTTTTCCAAATAGTTTCCTTTGACAATATAGATTTTTATATTTTTAATTTTTTCTTTTAACATGATTTAGATAACAAAAAATATGTTTAAAGTTATTATTCAATTAGAATTTTTACGGCATAATTGATTTAATTCTTTCTTTAAAATTTAAGCTAGTATAACATATATATTAAATCCGTATTCTTTAGTTACTTGAATATATTTCTTCTTTCCTTTCCTTTTTCCACATATATGCATGTTGTTAGTCACTTCTAGGATGCTCATCAATTTGATAACTTAAAATATCGTGATATATTCCTTGGTTTAGCTTAAAATAAGTAAATGCTCTGTAATTTTATTTTGGTGCATGTGATATAAATTTGAGTCCATCTTTGGACCCCATTGTTGCATATTGTTGAGTTTTGAGTCTCCCATCATCTGTTTTGAATTGCTGGAAAGTTGATAAATAGAAAAGAATGTAATATTCATGATTTATATATTGATATTGGGCTGTATACATGGAATGCAGGTGAAAAACAGTGTTCTATACACTGATATACAGTATATATACAGTCTGATATACAGTAATATACAGCAGATACAGAGAACAAACAGGTGGTATAGTGTGTGTATATAGTTATATATATAGAAATAAAATTGTATACACTGTATACAGTATATATATTATGATATACAATGTGTATACAACTGCGATATATACAGTGGAATTGTGCTTAAGGCCCAAAATGCAAATGACCCAACAGCTTAGTCCAGGTGTACAGAAACTAAGTGTCGGGAAATATTTTCATATGTTATTTATTGTTTATTTATATTAATTCGGGTTGTAATAATTTGTTTACTTATGTTATTTATGCTTGTTTAGCCAGACTCCACATTGTGGATTTCACTAGGTTGTTATTGTTGTATTATTTATGCTTGTTTAGATATTAATTTTAATTTGTTTTAACTTAATTAGATTCCCCTAAAGATAAATCAATTCATGTTAATTTACTCTTTAAATGATTTTCTACCTTTACTTAGGCATTTGGTAAACTTTACTTTTTTTAAATACATGCATATTATATTCAATTTTTAAGTTGGATCATTTTTTCGAAAAACAAATAATTTTAAAATCTTTGTTTCCTTTTAAATTAATATTTTCAAATGTTAGTCAAATAATTTTTCAAATCGTCGGATAACCGCGCGTTAGCGGCCATTTTAAATGCTTAATGTCTTCTCAAAGTGGAAATAAGAATCTCGTACTTTTTTCTCTGAATTTTTAAGACTTAAATCTATTAGGGTCTTTTAAATTATGTTTTCTTAATTTTTTTAAAAAATTAAGTGGCGACTTCTCTTTTCTAAAATTGATTTTTTCTTTACAAAGTTGAAATTAATTTTAAACCATCTTTTACCGACATAACAGTATACAAAGTCTCATTTATGTTGCAGAATGTGTAAACTCGACATTAATAATATAAGCTCTTATAATCGACTTGGTCTCACATAGTTGAATAAAAATCAAGGAATTCTTGTTTCTCCAAAGATGATGCAGGGGTAAGAGAAAATTGATATCGGGTACAACAATCTGATCATATTTGATATCATCAATTAGTGGCTGATTCGAAAGGGACTTATTTCCAGTGCTTGTCATGAACTGCGGTTGTGGGGACGAGCTCACCGCCATCTTCTCAGCCTCGGCAAAAATCCTCTATTACAAAATACTTTATTCAACAATGGACTGGGTTCTGATTCATCTTGGAAAGGTTACGACGAGCTGTGTTTTTTTTAAATGTCATTTTTTCTGGAGATTCACTACTTCTGACATATCTAGTTTATGTATAAGATTTTTATGTATCAAGCTTTAATGCTTCTGATACATCGTGTTTTTGTATCGGATTCTCATATATCAAGCTTTACTGCTTCTAATACATCTTATTTATGTATAAGATTCTCATGTATCAAGCTTTAATGCTTCTGATACATCGTATTTTTGTATCGGATTCTCATGTATCAAGCTTTACTGCTTCTGATACATCTTGCTTATGTATCAGATTCTCATGTATCAAGCTTTAATGCTTCAGATACATCGTGTTTATATATTTATTTTTTAAAATTTCTTTTTTTCTAAAGATTTACTGCTTCTGATACATCTAGTTTATGTATCAGATTCTAATGTATCAAGCTTTAATACTTCTGATACATCGTGTTTTTGTATCAAATTCTCATGTATCAAGCTTTACTGCTTCTGATATATCTTGTTTATGTATAAGATTCTCATGTATCAAGATTTAATGCTTCTGATACATCTACAACTTATATCAATACAATATGTTATATATCAACCACAAATCAGTTGAAAACTAATACAACAATCTTCAATGTATCAACACTAAATCTGTCGAATGGTCATGTATCAGTTACTCTCATGTATCAAACTCAAATTTAAGTATCATGTAGGCTAATATTATGTTGTTTCTGTCTTAAAATCATATTCATATATGTGCTTGCAGGATTCTTGGAGATGTATTCATGGAGCCGTATCACACAGTGTTTGACTATGGTAAATCCCAAGTGGGTTTTGCTGAAGTTGCATAATAGCCTTTCTTTGTAGTTACACGCCACAGTTATTTCGTATAATGGTAGAAGTATTGTAAAGAGATGAATGATACTGGTACTGTTACTGCTATGTTATTGTGTTGTATCTGACCATAATATGGCACACTGGTCGTCTTTTTCTTGACTACTTCAGTTGCTACTGACTAAACCTTGTGCATTTCTAAATATTATATGCTCAGTTGCAGTAGTAATCACTTGCTCCTACTACAAGTAGTGTCATAAGATGCAAGATACATATTTCTTCTCTTATTTCAATTTCTTCCATGTGATGCAAGGGATTAGTTGATGTTTTGGAACAATTAGGCCTAAACAAGATATGTCGCAGATGGTATCTAGTGGTAAAGGGGTACTCCAAGTGGTCTACTTGTTTAGAGTTAAATGAGAAATTCTTTATTAATATTATCTTTATCATCCATTCCAGTAACCTCTCTCAAAAAATAATCTTTCACTTAAATTTATATTTTCTGAAAAGGCAAATTAAAAACTCGTATAGAGCAAGCAAAAGAAAGAACCTGCATGAATAGAAGAGAAAAATGCCAACAAGAAAGAAGATCGATTAATCTTATCCTCCCATAAGCTTCCCCAGACAGACAAAACCGATATTTCCCCTACTAAACAAAGTGAGGCTAACCTCAAAATTACAAAATTACAGACTACATAATGGTCATGTATCAGTTACTCTCATGTATCAAACTCAAATTTAAGATGAAAGTTTATGTATCAGATTCTCATGTATAAAACTTTAATGCTTCTTATACATCTACAACTTATATCAATACAAGATGTTATGTATCAACCACAAATCAGTTGAAAACTAATCCAACAATCTTCAATGTATCAACCCTTAATATGTCGAATCTGTTGAATGGTCATATATCAGTTACTCTCATTTATCAAACTCAAATTTAAGATGAAAGTTTATGTATCAGATTCTGATGTATCAAACTTTAATGATTCTGTTACATCTACAACATATATCAATACAAGATATTATATATCAACCACAAATCAGTTGAAAACTAATCCAACAATCTTCAATGTATCAATACTAAATCTGTCGAATGGTCATGTATCAGTTATCAATGTATCAAACTCAAATTTAAGATAAAATTTATTTTTGAGGTCTTCAGTTGGTCTCTGAAGTGGAGTAATGCCTATTGTGGTGGTTCATTGCTTTATTGGATGAATATTGAGTTGTTTTGGAAATAGTTGCCCGTATAAGGAAAATGATATTGTAAGCTATGTATAACGCCTAACCAGGGTTGTGATAGGCGAAAGCCTTATCACCTTTGGTGAGAGGCGAGGCGAGGCCTTGTTGCCTATTATTAGCAAGGTGAGGCGATATTAAAAAGGTGAGAATAGGCGATTTGGTGTTTTGGATAGACACGATTCTCTTTTCCCTTTTTTTCTCTAGTTCAGCTTCGCGACCTTCAGTTTGCAGTTCGCAGGAGCGATCTTCTACTTCTCTCTTCTTCTCCTTCTTCTTTCTTCTTCAGTCCTCTACTTCGCGACCACAGCAAGTACATTTTTAGCACAACTTCTTCTTATTCTTCTTCTTATTATTTTCCTCCTTTCATGCTCTATTTTTTTTATTTCTGTCAGCATTGAGCAGTGTGCAGTCTTTGTTTTTTTTCATGCTCTGTTTTTTAATTTCTGGAGACTACAGACTAGTGCAATCTGCCTATCTCTTTTTAAAAACAATAATTCTAGTCCTATATCAATACAAGATGTTATGTATCAACCACAAATCAATTAAAAACTAATCCAACAATCTTCAATGTATCAACACTAAATCTATTGAATGGTCATGTATCAGTTATCAATGTATCAAACTCAAAAGATGAAAGTTTATGTATCAGATTCTCATATATCAAACTTTAATGTTTCTAATACATCTACAACTTATATTAATACAATATGTTATGTATCAACTATAAATCAGTTGAAAACTAATACAACAATCTTCAATGTATCAACACTAAATCTGTCGAATTTGTCGAATGGTCATGTATCAGTTATCAATGTATCAAACTTTATTGCTGATTTTAGATTCACGTAACACATATTATCGCCCACTATGATTCTATCACTTTTGTATCGTTCATAACTCACCTCAGATAGCCAAACTCCAGAATGTCTTAGAAGAATCGAGATATTCATCTCGAATTGCTTGATGAATTTCAAATTTTGGATTGAAGTTTTGGTAGGGCTGGGCGTTCGGTATTCGGTTCGGTATTTTCAAAATTTAGATTCGATAATTCGGTAATCGGTAATTCAAAGTATATACCAAATACCGAACTTTCAAACTTCGGTTCGGTAATTCGGTAATTCGGTAAATAAAAATTCGGTTCGGTACGGTATTCGGTAATACCAAAATTTATGCATCTTATAAGATCAACACAAATGCAAGCATTTTTTTTTCATAGTATTAATAAGTTAGTCACTGACGGCTTGTTACTTTAGTTTATCTACACCATTCAATTCCCACATCCCTCCCTGCCAAAGGCAGCAGAATAATGGAAGGAAGAAAACACCTTGGAGACATTTTAATGGATGCAAAGAACATACTTTCTTACATCTTATTTGATATAAAAATCCGAGCTTTCGAGAACTCAGGCTCCATATTTGGCACATTACTATGGACAACTGGATTTTGCATCTGCATAGAGAAAGGATTTCCACTCTGCTGTGGTAGCCCAGGCAGAGAAGTGCCACTTTGATTTGGAACCTGCCCTGAGATCTGCCCTGACATATGTTGCAAATTCATTTTTATCTTGTATCCTTCCAAAAAACATGCACTTCATAGCACAGACTATAAGTATTCCATCAAATAGATGAGAATCCCACACTTTGTAAGCTGGGAGGGCATATCTATCCAACCATTTTGCCGTGAAATAAATTTACAGTATCTGTAATACTGCAGTCAAAACAATACCAGGAAATAAGTTAAAGAGTAGTTTGCCTGATTGGTCATTGCATATATAAGTACATGAGGTAACAAGACAATCAAATAACCATAATACACTAGTACACATTGAATCTATATCAGTGGTGGTCACTATCCGAAAGGAGCTTGCTAATTAGACAAAATCAATGTGAAAAATCTTTGAGAAGAAAAGACTGTCGAAATAAAATGATACAGGAAAAGAATGACACCGATGACGAATATTGAATCCTCGACTCTACATTAAAAAAAATGTCGTGTTTTCTCCTCAATTCAGTTTGGAAAAGAAATATATAGGTCATAAGAACAAAGTACATTCTTTTCTAATAACACTTGCATTTTCAGACCCATGGATCAACAAAATACACTCATCTATTCATGAAGCTAATATTACACTCCCGAAATCTACTTGACTGAGTTCCTAACATTTCCAGCTTGACCTCAGCCAGACACCAAAATGAAAAGAACAAGGGAGCAAGCTCCACCAACTAAAGACACTTGATCCATTTTATTTTTCTATATTAACCAGTTTTTAAGGTTTAGAAATTAACAAATTACATTCTTTTCTTATTACACTGCATTTTTAGACTCGTTGATCAAAAAAATACACTCATCTATTCGTGAAGCTAATATTACAATCCCTTACTCGATTGTGTTCCTAACATTTTCAGCTTGACCTCAGCCATACCCAAAATTTAAAGAACTATGGAGCAAGCTCCACCAACATACCTAGTGAAATCCCACAAGTAAGGTCTGAGGAGGGCAGACCTTACCCTCGTGGAAGTAAAGATTCTGTTTCAGAGAACCCTCAGCTCGAGTAGAGCTAGCTCCACCAACTAAAGATATGTTAAACCATTTTATTTTTATACGTTAAAACCATTTTTTAAGTAAAACCAATACCTGAACAAACAAAAAACTCGAGTTTCTCAGTAAGGATACCAAAAGCCCCAATTTTTCCAGCTAAAATCATCAATTCTATGAATAATAATAACAACCAAACTACAATATGAGCATAAATCCAAACGCAAACACATATTATTAGCATTTTTAATTACATTACGACAATAAAGGTACCGAATCTTCGAAAAATGCATAAATAAAACTCTTCTAAAAGTCAAGTTTCTAACAACAAATGCTATCAGAAGTCAGAACACAGTCCAAAATTTCTCTATACTTAAACAATCTATCAAGTAACTAGAAGTCTAGAACCACATACTTTTTCTCACTTCATCTACGCCCAAAAGCCAAAAGCCCGTGATTTTTAAGTTTTAACTGAATTAAAAGGTTAGAAACCTAACCTTTTTGAAAATCGATTTTTGTGTTTAAGATTTTTCTGTCTCAGAAGAAATCAATAGTAGGATGTTGTTTTAGGATATGACACTACTTTTTTAAAAAAAATCAATGATCAGTTTCCTAGTTTACTTTTTAAAAAGAATTAGAAAATAACAAAGGAAAAAGTGATAAGCAGAGATGGACAAAGAAGGTAAGTTACCTTAGAACTCGTCTTAAGATAAGACACATTATTTCTCCAAAGCCACTAATTTCTTATACCAATTTTGTTGAAGAAGATTCAGCCATAACCAAAAAAGCTTTTGCTTTCTGAGAAGTGAGTGATGACTGATGACGAGTTGACGACGAGAACTGAGAAGTGAGAAACTGAGAAGAAGTGAAGAAGAACTGAAGAAGTGATTAAGTGAAGAACTGAAGAAGAAGAAGTGAAGAACGAGAGAAGTCAGAGAACTGAGAAGAAGAGCTGAAGAGGAACTGAGAAACATAAATAAAAACCCTAGCCTAAATGAATTCAGAATTTTTGTTGTAATGTTGTATTGTTGTTGCCTTGTTGGACAATTGGACTAATGGATTGGGCTGTTGGGTTATTGGTGAGGGATTTGGGCTGCCCCAAACTAATTACTAAGAAATTAGGCCCAACAGACATATAATAGACTATTAATAGTGGACTAGTTAGTTATCTAGTCATATTAATTACGGTATTCGGGATTTATCGAAATACCGAACGGGAAAAAAATAAATACCGAAACCGAATACCGAAATTATGGACTTTTGGTACCGAAACCGAAACCGAATTACCGAATACCGAATACCGAAATACCGAAATACACGGTTCGGTTCGGTAATTCGGTTTTCGGTATTTTATGCCCAGCCCTAAGTTTTGGTACGATCCTATGCTTTGTTTATGCTCTATTTTTTGACCTTTTCAAGTCCCTTATAACTGTTACGCTTTGTATGGGTTAATTCCCTTATTTAGCTAAGTAATTGATTGAAACAAGAAATCCTAAATTAAATTACGTTACTATCCATAAATAAATCAACAATATTAATTATTATACATCCGAAATGTGACTAATGTATCAGAAATCTAAGAAAAAACAAGGAAATCGGGTAATTTAAGAAAAATGGGGGATAAATTATAATTGGCTTTTTCACTATAGAATTTAGGTAAAGTTACCGTTAAATAATGTAAACTTTACCTAAATTTCATAGTGAAAAGGCCCAATTACAATGCATCACTCATTTTTTTAAAATTACCCAATTTTTTCTTTTTTTAAATTTCTAATACATTACTTATTATGCTGATACATCAGGTTTTGAGTGTAAAAAAATTAATGTTGTTAGGTTATTTATGGTTAGTGACGTGATTCAAGCTATGATTGGTTGTTTCAATCAATTACCATGCTAATTAAGGCAAGGAATCCTTTAAAAAAAGAATCAGTTCTGACTATGAAGGAATACTAAAAAACAGAGCATAAGTTCTAACAAAAAATTCAATCCAAATTTCGAGTTTCATCAAGCGAATCAAGATGAATATCGCGATACTACTGAGACATTCTGGAGTTTGGCAATCCGAGGTGAGTTATAAACTATACAAAAGTGATAAAATCATAGTGGGCGACAATGTATCGTACTCGTCTCTAAAAGCAGCAATAGCTGCTGAATTGACCATAGATGAATCAGTAAAAAATATTGAAATCTAATACATAGTTCAAGGTAACGCATCGCCGATGATTATTTGTAATGATATGGGTGTTAATCTTTACATAAAGTTAAAAAAGAACGAGTCGGGATTCGTAAAGTATCCCCTATGCATAACAACATCTAATAGAAAGAGACGTGAGTTACAAACATTCGACGCTACATCTAGAGTAATTTTTTGTGCCGAACCAAACACGAATGAGTCACAAATTTTTGGTTTAGTGGAATCTGGTAATGCTGCAGCTTGTTATATACCGGAATTTGATGTGACGAACTATATAACTGATACAAATGGTGCAGAAGTGAAGGAGAATCGATTGTATAAGGACAAAGCAATACTAGTTGATCTAATGGCCAAATACAAAATTGATAATGGATTCAATTTCAAAGTTAAAAGATCTGACAGTAAAAGGTATGTGCATTTGCTGAATTTGGAAATCTGATTTTGTAGAGTTAATTTTCGTTGGTTAATATTCATGATAAATACTGATACATACTAAGTATTATGTATCAAGTAAAACAATTCAAAAACTTGCTTTCAGAATGTATCAGATACATAATAATTTCTATGTATCTGATACAGGTTAAAGTTTTTTTTTATTTTACCTGTCATGATACATCATAACATTATGTATACAACTAATTTCAATACTTTTTTCAGATATACTATTAATTTTGTAGAGTTAATTTTCCTGGTTTATATTAATGATACATACTAAGTATTATGTATCAAGTACAATAGTTAAAAAAACTGTTGTAAAAATGTATCAGATACATAAGAATCTTTGTGTATCTGATACATGTTAATATTTTTTTATTTTACCTGTCATGATACATCATAACATTATGTATGTAACTCAGTTCAATACTTTTCCCAGATATATTATTGATTTTGTAAAGTTAATTTTGTTGTTTATAATCACGATACATACTAATACATACTAAGTATTATGTATCAAGTACAACAGTTAAAAAATTGATGTAAGAATGTATCAGATACATAAGAATCTCTGTGTATCTGATACGTGCTAATATTTTTTTTATTTTACCTATCATGATACATCATAATATTTTGTATATAACTCAATTCAATACTTTTCCCAAATATACTGTTGATTTTGTAAAAATTTTGTTATTTATATTCACGATACATACTGATACATACTAAGTATATCTGATACATGTTAACTTTTTTTTTCTAAAATTATGTAGTTATGTGTTAATATGCTATTTAGATGACTGTTGTTGGAGAATGAAAGCATCTTGTTGGAAAAAATTCGATATATTCAAAGTGAGATATTTTAATAATGAACATTCATGTGCATTAAGAGATAGGATTTTGAACAAAGTTCATGCTACAAAGGCTTTTTTAAGTGCATTCACGACACCTAAATTGGTTAAATATAAAAAAATTCACACCCCCAATGATATATCAGAGGATATTAAAGTAGCATATGGAATTGATATTACCTATTAACAAGCATGGCGTGCAAAAAAACATGCTTTGGAGATGTTAAGGGGGAAATCTGCTGATAGATATAGACAGCTACTTGTATACATACATATGCTAAAAACCGTATATCCAAATTTATACATAAGTATGCACAAGTCACCAACTGATGAGTTTATGTATCTATTCATAGCGTTAAGGCCATTGATGAGGGAGTTTCAGTTTTGTCGACCTGTAGTTGTTGTTGACGGTGCTCATCTTGATGGACCTTATAAAGGGACATTTGTATCAGCTAGCACACTTGATGGGGCAGGTCTTACTTTTTGTTACTGTTATATATTGAATACCATTGTATCATCTCATTTGACACATTTGTTGTGAATCTGATGAATTCTAATAAATATGTTATCGCTGTTAATATTTTTTTAGGTTGCATATTATCATTGGCGTATGGTGTTGTTGATACAGAAAATGATTCATCATGAACGTGGTTTTTCCAGAACTTCAAAAATGCATTTGGTGAGAGGGACAATATATGTGTTGTATCATATAGGAACGAAAGCATAATCAAAAGTGTAAACATGGTATTTCTCAATGTCCCTCACTTTGCATGCATATGACATATATGGAAAAATATGTGTACTAACTACAGGAGGAGCAAAGTTGTACTAAGTGACCTTTTCTACTCGATGGCCAAGGCATACCAAAAAGATGAATTCAAAAAATTATTGGCAAAAGTTGAAAAAATTGATCACCAGGTGACACAATATTTGAAAAATGTAGGGTACGAAAAGTGGTCGAGAGTTTATGCAACTGTCAACAGGGGGAGAATGATAACTTCTAACATCGCAGAATGTATCAATGGATGTCTTGTTGAAGCACGAGAACTGCCTATAATTAACTTTTTGGAGCAAACGAGAATATTATTTGGTGTTTGGAACTGCAAACATAAGGAAATAACAGCTTATACAAAATATACTTTGGGTAGGAAATTCAAAGATATCCTAGTATCAAACACAATAAAGTGTTCGAGAATGAAGGTACACACCAGTTATTTTTTTAAGTATATATCTACTTGATACATAGTTGCTTGATACATAGCTATATGATACATCAGTTCTGTATTTCCCGTGATTATTATTTACTGATACATCAATTCTGTATTTGATACATCAGTTTTGATACATATCTGTGATAATTATTTACTGCGGGTTGTTGCTTCATCAGAATATCTTTATTCTGTTTATGAGTCAGGTATAAGATACATTATGTGTCTTGAAAGAAAAACATGCAATTGTGGCAGGTTTCAATTAGACGAGATACCATGTCCACACGCAATTGTAGTGTTGAAGAGCAAGAACATTACACACATGCACCCATATTGTTCTGATTACTACAAGCCAGAGGCGTTGGTAAATACTTATGAATTGCCAATGGTTCCAATGCCAGATAAGAAAGATTGGTCTATTCCGAAAGAAATTTTAAAAGAGTTCTTCTTGCCACCAAGATACAAAAGGAAGCCAGGAAAACCAAAGAAGGGAAGAAAAAGTACTCTAGTGAGAAGATAAGAATGGGCACAAATTCTTGTAGTCGTTGTGGCCATGAAGGCCACAACAGAAAGACTTGTAATTTTATGCCCAAAGAGAAATGATGTTTTGTTATGCCAGGATACATTCTATTTGGATCATGTCCTTACATCTACATAGTTTTTTTTACAATGTGGGTTGTATTTGATACATATATCAATTAAATAGAATAGTAATTGAATATCAATAATTGATACATGGATGGTTGGTAATTATTTTTATTGTAAGTTACTTGGTATTGATAGTAATTTTGAATCTGATACATAAGAATAACGGATACATAAACATTCGACGTATTAAGGGTTGATACTTTAAAGGTTGTTGTATTAGTTTTCAACTGAATTGTGGTTGATACATAACATGTTGTATTGATATAGGTTGTAGATGTATCAAGAGTTTTAAAGCTTGAAACATGATAATCTGATACATAAATGTGGATGTAAAAGAAGCATTATAGCTTGATACATGAGAATCTGATACATAAAGTAGATGTATCAAGAGCTGTAAAGCTTGATACATGATAAACTGGTACATAAATGTAGATGTATGAAAATTATTATATCTTGATATATAAGAATCTGAAACATAATCTAGATGTCTCAGAAGCTCTAAAACTTGATACATGAGATGCTGATACATAAATATAGATGTATCAGAATCATTAAATCTTGATACGTTATAATCTGATGCATAAACAATATGTATCAGAAGCTATAAAGATTGATGCATGAGATTCTGATACATAAATGTAGATGTATTAGAATTATTAAATCTTAATACATTACAATCTGATACATAAAGTAGATGTATCAGAAGCAATCAAGTTTGATACATGAGAATATGATACAAAAACAAGATGTATCATAAGTATTAAAGATTGATAAATGAAAGCCTGATAAATAAATAAGAAGTCTTAGAAGCATTCAAGTTTGATAAATCAGAATATAATACATAAATATGAGAAAAACTTAAAAGTATGTTAAATTGTTGAATAGCCAAAAAAAATGTTTACTATTGGTGCAAAAACATAATTGTACATTCTACTACTATAAAATTAAAAAAAACTATTCGATGTCGATCGGTTCTCCTTGACCAGGAGATATGAAGTCTCTCTTAGGTTTTTTTGGATCGTCGTTGTCGCTAACATAACCATCCTTGGCCTTCCAACAACCATACTTCCACAATAGTGTGGCATATCTTGAACGGAAGAATTAAGCATATAGTCCAGTAGTTGGAATAGAAATTCCATTACTAAGATATTCAGCAAAAATAGCGATGAAAACACCACAATCCCTGCAAAAAGAATGAATACACAACTTTTAAAAAATTTAAATTTGACACAGTAATGATTTAAATATGCATATTTGTTAATACTCACAAACTATCGCTTGCTTGTTGCGCAATTCCTTCAACATATTCAATACCAAAAGGGTGATGTGATTCAAGTATTTTATCGGTTGATTTGTTCTTGTATGAATCAAGCGATGACCAATCAGTACGTTCAAACTTTTCAAAAAAATCACTATCGTGAAGGTATGTAGATAGCATTACTGCTATCTTTTTAATCTCTGGGAAGGGTTGATACTTCTTCTTCTAGATGATGAATCATAGACGCGTATAAACCTTTGTTTCAACACAACTACTGCCAGAACCCAATGAAAATCCATATCACAATTTATCGGGACGTATACCTCATCTACCAAATGTCAGGGCAACCCTGTGGGTATTGAGAAACCTTTTATTATGTTCTTCACAGATCTCTCGTGATGAGCTACAATAGAGGTCCTTGCCATATCTTCCTAGGTAGAAATGTCAGGTGGAATGTGATAGTATCTTGTGTGTGCAGATTCGATGAAAATTTTGAAAATACAGTTTATTGTTGTGTATTGATATCGATTTCCCAACTGCATCTTGGATTTATTTCGAATGTAGTAAAATATTATATTAATGTGCTGCACATTTTAAGAAAGTATTAGTCATACAACTGATACATAGTCACTAAACATAGTAGAAACTGTTGTACTGGATGTATCTGATACATAGTATTTATGTATCAGATATTGTGTCTGACATATAACAGATGCTCTATCAATAAATGATTACCTCATCATTCCAGCATCTGTTCGGCTGTGACATGAGGTAGAACCAGTTCTTATCTCGAGGAAATGCCACTACAAAGTCTATTTTTTCAAATTCAAATGAAGAGAACTTGGATCTGTAATGTTCCTCCTTTGGTTTTCTGAATGAAAACTTATATTAAAATGACAGAACATAAATAATAAATATCTTATGTTGATATAAGTTGTAAATGTCATACTTACTTGTTGACATACAATTTTAATAGTCCTTTATCTATCCATTGGGTGTATTCTCAGGTGAGCTCGATTGGGGGTTGATAGCATATGTCAAAACCTTCAAAAGGGTGTGTTTGATGCCTAACAAATGTTATTTTTTCCTTACCCTTTTTTACTCGACCCAAATTTTGTTAGATACGGTAATTGTAAGATCTTATAAGGCAGCCTACTCCTTGGAAGAGGTATCTTCGCATCATCTGTCAATACATTGGGTTTTGATGGAAGAGTGGTAGGTAGCTGACTATCACGTAGTAGACATTCATCCTTAACTACTTGATCATGAATAATGACAGTCAATGGTGTGACCGGTAATGGAAGTCCGTATATTAAAGAATTTATCACCTCTCGAGTTTCGAACGATATCGAGGTTGAAGTTGTGGAATCCTATTGTTACACACCAAACTTTTAAACTCGAAATGTCTCTTAAGTTCCTTAGACATTATCATGTGAGCCGGATAAGCTACGACACTATCAAACAACTCTAAGGAAGGGAGAATGTGATACCTCATAGTAGAGAAGGTTGGAAATAGAGGCATAAGAATCCAGAAGGAATTGGAGGCCAAGTAATGAGTCGTAGGACTTGATTTACCTACGTAAGCCACTAACTTAGAAGTCTTACATACCTAAGCTACTTGAGAATATACCAAGCTTACGTAGCCCAGATTACATAGGTTCTTGAGATAAGATTAGATTACGAACCCACGGGAAAGAGAAAAAGAAATGACACGTGGCAGCCTAGGAAGGTGACATGTGGCAGCACCTCAAGCAAGCAGGTGACCCACCTGCTTGAAGTCAAGTAGGTGACCCACCTGCTTAGGGAAGGTGGACCCCACTGCCATGTGGCAGCCCCTAATTGGCAGCATGTATGTGGTGGCCCAATAGGGGCTGACACGTGTCACCTTTTAGGACCACCTATATATATGTAATATGTGACTTATACATCAGTTCTTATCCCAAATTTCAGCCAAAGAAAAGAGAACAAAACCCTAAAACTAAGAGAGAGTAGTGGCGGCCTAGGAGGAAAAATAAGCACAAAATGAACAGTAAGCAGCCACGGAATTTAAATCGCGCTAGAGAAGTTCCGAGGCATAATTTTGGCCAGTTTTGGCCAATTTCGGGTAAGGTAAGGTCTTCCCTTCCAATTTGATGTTTATGGTATTGTTATAGGGTGTATTACACACCTTGTATGCTGCTGGAAGTGTAACAAAGTCGTGGAAATGCTTGACGTTCGAAATAAACTAAATTGGAATCGTTATAGTTAAATTGTAGTCGAAATGAGGCGTTGTGCATGTGGGGAATGCTGCTGGTCGTGTGGTGGTGTGTTAAGGTGTTGGAACATGTTTTAAAAGAGGTGTGGGTGCTGCTGGTTACAGCCACCCGACCTTACGTCTCGTGTAATTAAAGGTTTTGAAAAACTGAAACTAGAAACCCTCTTTTGGTATCGTAGTTTCGAGCGAGTCGTTTGGAATTTATATTGTATATTGTTGATGTGAATTGCTTAAACATATGTTGCAGGTTATTATTGTTGGTTGGCTGTAGGTATTAGGAGTGTAATTGGAAATTCGGATAGGGCACATTGTAGGGAGATGTTGCCCGATTTTCGTTAACTCTTTAACTAGTTAAGGAACTAGTCGAGAAGGCAAGCGAGGGGATGAGTTCTATAAATACTCGTGTGTAACCTAAGGTGCTGGAAAGCCAAGGGTTGTTAATATTCGTGTTGCTTTTATGTTGTTATGCCCCATTTTAACTCGAGGTCAAACGGTGTACAACATATTGATGATTCCTAAATTATTTAATTTTAAGGAGTCGCCACCTAATTATTTAAGGTAAATTAGGATACCTAGATAATTAATTCGTTTAATGTTAAAAATGAACTCCAAATAGTGGTCTACTTAACTTATGTGATTCTAGGTAAGGGTTCTAGTTATCCTGAAGGGAAGGGGTTAAGCATCCTTTAAGATTCGTTAAAAAATGATTACCGGCCAAATTTAGGTTAAATAATTAAACTAGAAAAAGGTTGCTCAAAATTTTGAAAACAAAGCTAAATAATTAAGTAAAAAAGATTTTCGAACTTGAAATTAATATACGAATATTGTTTTATGCAAAAATAAGCGCGTGTTTAAATAAAATAATTTTACTAGTAGCTTAGCCTAAAAATATTAGTCTCTTTTATATATAAAAATAGAAGGTATTCATTATAATGACCTATTTTAATTAGAGGTACCCAAACCCAGACAATGTATATAATGTTAGCTATTGCATTTCAAGAGTGAGAACATATTCAAATCATATATGCAAGTTTAATATGTAATAGCAATAATAGTACTAATAATAGTAGTAGTAGTAATAATAATAATAATAATAATAACAACAACAACAAAAATAATAACAATAATAATAAGAAGAATAGTAATAATAATAGTAATAAGGATAATAATAATAACGGTGATAATTATGATACTAATAATTAATAGTAATAAAATAATAACAATAAAAAAAAATAACAACAACAATAATAAAATAATAACGGTAAATATAGTAATAAATAAATAATAATAATAATAGTTATAAATGATGATAATAATAATAATAATAATAATAATATCAATAACAACAACAATAATAATAATAAGGATAATAACGGTAATAACCAATAATAATAACATATAATAATAAAAATAATAATAACGATAATAGTAAAAATAATAATGACGAAAATAATAATAATAATAATAACAGTGAGTAAGAATGCTAATAATAATAATAATAATAATAATACCAATAGTAAACAAACGACACATAAAATTCCTTTCGCCTTGAAAATTTTATTATCTATAGGGATAAGTTTATAAAATAGTGCAGTGGCAGAATGTTTTCTTGTCCTCTTTTGCTTGGTAATTTGAGCTTCTTTTTTTTTGGGACTCAAAAATATTTGGGGCAAAAATTGATTTTTTTTAATTTTTTTAAAAAAATACTTGCTGTTAGAGTATGGAACATATACTATTTAGGAAATAAAGAAATAAGTAAATTAATAGGAAGTAATAATGACGAAAATAATAATAATAATAATAATAATAGTAATAACGAAATACTACTACTAATAATAATAATAATAATAATAATAATACCGAAAATAATAATAATAATAATAATAATAATAGTAAATAAAAATACTGCTACTACTACTAATAATAATAAAAAAAAAAGTAAAAAATAAGTAAAAAATAACAACAATAATGATAAAAACAGTAGCAGCAATAATAACGACAATAACAATAATAATAATAATAATAATAATAATAATAATAATAATAAACAAAATGCTGAAAATATAAGCAAGCGGACTTGGATTCGAGTGAGATCATCTTGTTTTGTTTGTTATTCGAGCGGTCTAAGATATCGGCTTCATGTAAAGGAAATGATGATTTCATCGAGTCCTAGGGACTAGAATTTCTTAGAGTCTCAAATCAAAACTCCATTTTTTCGCTCCTGAAGTGTTCATGCAAATAAGAAGAGGGTAATGAAATTAGCAAGATAACATTTTTAGGACAATATTTTATCACAATGACAACGAAAATGGAAGAACACAGAATAAATATTACCTGTTGCGGGGCATTGAACGGGGATACTTTGATCACAAATCTATCCTTGTTCTCCAAATAAAATTAAATTCAAATTGAGGGAAAATTTAAAAATTCTTTTGCAAGAAAATACTAAAAATCAGAGCATAAGGTTTTTGTTTTTCAAGTGTTCCCCCCTTTGTCCGCTCTTTTTTTTTGCTGGTTTTTTTTGTCCTGTCTAATCCCTCTATTTATAGGGATATAGAGATAAAAAAAATGATAAAAAAATGGCGGATGAATAAAATAATACGGAATGGAGGATAAAATAAAATAATGTGAAATGGGCAAATTATTAAAATAATGCAGAATGGGTATTATTATATGAATAGATTATGGCGGATAAATATATATATATATATATATATATATATATATATATATATAGTTTAGAGACAAAGGGGTATGGGCGGGGGCACGCACTGATTATTTTATGAGTATAGGGAAATGGGGAGGGGGGCACGCTGGGAGTATATTACATATATTTTTTTTATTATTTTTGTTTTTTTGTCAGAAAATTATTTATTTGTTAATATATTTTTTTTAAAAAAAAGAGAGAGGACAAAAAGGTTTGGTGGAATAATATATATATTATTATATTATTTATTTTTAATTATTATTCGGATGAAGAGTATATATATATAGGTGAATTTATTTTTTATTTTATTTATTTTATTATTAATATTATTTCTGCATGAAGAATATATTTTTATTTAATATATTATTATTTTATTTATTTATTTGATTATTTATTTATTTTTTGGAAAATTAATTCGGATGAATAAATGGGACACGCGTGAGTATATATATATATATATTGTGCTTGTTGCAGACACATGTCTCCAAGTATGTACCGTAAGGTAAGAATAACACTTTTAGGACTTAGAAAATTAATCCCTTTTTATTATAGTTATAAGATACTCTATACGAAGTACACAAATTGTGTTTTTCTAGTCTGCTTCTAGTTTAATTATATTATTTGTATGATATAGTACTAATGTAAGAATTATAATATAATATTAATTTTGTGTTATTTAGAGAAGAAATAAAAACGTAAAATTAATCAATTAACTTACGAAATAATTATTAGAAATAAATAAAATCTTTTTATAGGTCAATTTTGAATATTACTAAAAGGGTAATAATTATACATTATCTTAAGAACAAATAAAGATGATAAAAATAACTTGAAAACATTTCGAGTTTTCTTTTTTTTCATAAAATTTAATTATTTCAATTTATTTGGAGAAGGTTAGAAATAAAAGAAAAGGATGGATAAATGACAATTAATTAACAAGTTTCTTAATTTTGAAAAAGTAAAATGATTAACAAATTAACTTGAACTATGAGTTTATTAATTAAGCCAAACTAATTAATAAAAAATATTTTTGAGATAATTTTCCAATAAAATGATAAAATATATCATATTCAAGATTTATTTAATATATATAGATATATATATTTCATTTGTTTTTTAATTATTACTTTATTAAATTTTATATATATGTTTTTATATATTTTTTTACATTGTGGATGATCAAAATTGGGTGTCAACAACTGTCCCTCTATGATCGAAGATGATGAAAGAGTTTTTGGGAAAAGAAGTTGACATAATAGCCAATTTTGTCCTGACCATCAACGTTGAAATGAAGTGTATGAAAATACGGGAGTTAGAAAATTGTGAAAAATTATAGATGAATTTTATTTCAGAGTTGCCAACATGTCTCGAGTTGCTCGAGAATCAAGCCAAATGTTGCTCTAAAGTTACGTCAGAATAAAGGTGGAGCGAATTGTAAACGCCATCATTTATAAAATCGTGTCAGTATTAGCGAATGAGAAAATATTGACAGAGATGGCCACGGAAAAGAATACGGTTGAACAAGTGAAGAGTTATTAAAAATGAAGTGAAGCAAAAGGCTGCATATTGACAATATAAAAAGATAAAAGTGGAATTAAAAACCTGGACTCGACAAATGGTGAGAATATTGAAAAGAATGAGGTAAAGCCTAGCCAAAAAATTGTCCCAGTAGCGAGTTATGACGAGACTGGATTTTAATACCCGAATTGTGGAACATAGACTGAGTAGAGTTCGAGAGTAGATTCATGACCGTGGTTGGTGAGTTTAACTTTCCAATAAATATCCCCCGTTCACTGCTTAGAAACAGTTTCACGTTATGCTGCGATTTCTGCAAAACTTAAACTTGACAAGACAATTAGTAAATATTAAATATAAAGCAATGTGCAATAAGCTCATGGTAATGACACCTCTAGGGTGCAAGTATATGAAAATGCGGCCTTGCAAGCCGTAATGATTTAATAAAATCAAAGCGTATGAAAAATAAAGTTTTAAGGCCGATGATTTATGATAATGGTGTCTTTCAGCGATGATTAATGAAATGAGGCCTTTAAACCAAATGATTCATGATGAATGTGACTTTTAAGTCTGCGATTTATGAAATATAAGGCTTTCAAGTCGATGATTTATGAAAATGACATCTTTGCAAATATTGCACTTTTGCAAGCATTTTGTGCAATTGTATTTAAAGCATTTGTGCAGTGCATTTGAATATATTGGAAAGCATTTAGTGTTGTGCATTTGAATATATAAGAAAGCATTTGTGCAGTGCATTTGAATATATTGGAAAGCATTAATGCGGTGCATTTGAATATATAAGAAAGCATTTGTGCAGCGCATTTGATAATATCTGAAAGCATTTGTGCAGTGCATTTGAATATATTGGAAAACATTAGTGCGGTGCATTTGAATATATTGAAAAGCATTAGTGCGGTGCATTTGAATATATTGAAAAGCATTAGTGCGGTGCATTTAATAATATTTGAAAACATTAATACAGTGCATTTGATAATATTTGAAAGCATTTGTGCAATGCATTTGAAAATATTTTAAGGCATTTGTGCAATGTGTTTGAAGATATCTGAAAGTATTTGTATAGCGCATTTAAAATTATTTGAAAGTATTTGTGTAGTGCATTTGATAATATTTATGCGGAGTATTTTAATATCATAGGTAGTGCAATTGAAAATATTTGTGTATCAAAATATTTGGAAATTTCGAGAAGCTTTATTTATGAGTTTTCCTAGAATATAACTATGTAAGTAATTCAAACCATTCGACGCATGATCCTTTCGAGGCTGTAAACATTATTGACTTCTTTGTTGATCGATAATTCTGACAAACCTACATTCAAAGAAAAATTATGAGTTTCGGGGAGGTTGATTCGCATTGACTTTGAAGCTCTAGCTCTTCGTACTTCTTCATTCTTCAACTTTGTTTGGACTTGCAATCTCCGTTCCTTCTAGATCTTGTCTAATGCGTAACACGAAAATATTTGATTGAAAGGTTCATGTTAAAAGTAATAATATAAATTATATAATAGTAAAGAATTTCTGCAAAGCTTTAGATTGTGACATGTCGTGAAACGAAGCAAACGTCATTTTCTGCAGTCTTTCTTCTGCCTGATTATTCGATTTGCCGCATATTCCTCAATTCTCTTGATGTCTTCTTGTAATGCTGCCCGCAAAACTATCCCCGTTTTGGTAAAGAGAAATACTGCAATTCCATTATGATATGACCAAGCCGTATATAGACTGCCTATTGTCCCATCAAGCCTAATTCGCGAATACGTTTTCTTTGAGAATTTGAAAATAAAGGGATCGAACCCTCCACAGGCTACTCATGTATCCAACATGAATAAAGCCATACTTAATTAGTCACGTGCAAAATAAAAGAGGGGAATTGAAAATTTTCTCATAATGTGACCGAAGCCGATGTAGGCCGCCTACGTATCCCACCAAGGGAATCAGGCCAAGCCTAGATCATAATACATAACAATGAGATCTTCTTGCAAAATTTCTACTAAGCGATCAGACCCGATGTGGGTTTTCTACGTATCCCACCAAGGGAATCAGGTCGGAACATAGTTCTTCAATACATACTAAAATATTACAAAAAGTTCCTAGACATAATATTTCTTAACCGCATCTGAATTGATGGCTTTCGGCCATATCTTTCCATCCATTTCTGCTAAAATCAATGCTCCTCTAGTCAATACTTTGTGAACCACATAAGGCCCATCCCAATTAGGCGCAAATTTCCCCTTAGCTTCATCTTGGTATGGGAATATTCGCTTTAAAATCAATTGTCCCGATTTGAACTGTCTCAGTCTTACCTTATTGTTGAAAGCTTTAGCCATCCTGTGTTGATAAAGTTGTCCATGACAAACTCCATTCATTCTCTTTTCATCAATGAGCATCAACTATTCATATCGACTTTGTATCCATTTGGCATCACTCAACTCAGCTTCTTGGATTATCCTCAGGGATGGTATCTCAACCTCCATTGGTAATACTACTTCTGTTCTTATTGGTAGCCTCAAATGCTCAATTCATCTGAGGTCGATAAGGAGTGGAATTGCGGTGAATGATTTTGAACTTATCACATATCTCATGCATCAAACCGCTATTGAGATTAGCTTCATTATCTGTTATAATCAAATGAGGGATGCCAAATCTACAAACTATGTTATTGCGAACAAAATCTGTCACCACCTTCTTTGTCACAGACTTATGTGAGGATGCTTCCACCCATTTTGTGAAGTAATCGATAGCTACCAAAATGAACCTATGTCTATTTGATGCAGCTGGCTCAATAGGACCGATGACATCCATGCCCCATGCTACGAACGACCAAGGAGAACTCGTCATATTGAGTTCATTCGGTGGAACTCGGATCAAATCACCATGAATCTGACATTGATGACATTTTCTCACAAAGCGAATGCAGTCTGTTTCCATGGTCATTCAGAAATATCCAGCCCGCAGAATCTTCTTTGCCAAAGTAAAACCATTCATGTGTGGCCCACATGTACCCTCATGTATTTCTTCAATCAACTTTCTCGCCTCTTAGGAGTCAACACACCTTAATAAACCTAAATCTGGAGTCCTCCTATAAAGGATTTCTCCACTCAAGAAAAAGTGATTTGCAAGCCTCCGCAGTGTTTTCTTTTGAATGTTTCTTATGCCTTCTAGATAATCTCCATATTTGAGATACCTCACAATGTCATAGTACCATGGTTCTCCATCTATTTCTTTATCTACATGGAAACAATAGGCCGGTTGATCCTGCACATTGATTTTGATTGGATCTATGTAATTCTTGTCTAAATGTTGAATCATAGAAGACATGGTTGCCAAAGCATCTACAAACTCATTTTGAGCTCTAGGAATATGCTTGAACTCTATCTTGACAAATTTCTTGCATATTTCCCTCACACATTGCAAATAGGGGAGTATCTTCACATTTTTGGTGCTTCATTCGCCTTGTACCTGGTGAATCAATAAATCTGAGTCACCTATAACCAGCAATTCTTGTATATTCGTATCAATAGCCATTCTGAGTCCAAGAATACAAGCCTCATACTTCTCCATATTGTTAGTGTATGGGAAGTTGAATTTTGCCGAGACTGGATAATGTTGTCCTGATTCTGAGACTAGCACTGCCCCAGCACCGACTCCTTTAGAATTTGCAGCACCATTAAAGAACATCCTCCACCCAGGATATTCTTTTGAAATATCCTCTCCAATAAATAATACCTCTTCATCAAGAAAATAAGTTTTAAGAGGCTCATACTCTCATCCATAGGGTTTTCAGCAAGATGATCAGCAAGCGCTTGTCCTTTGATGGCCTTTTGAGTGACATAAATAATATCGAATTCACTTAGCAAAATTTACCATTTTGCCAACTTCCTACTAGGCATAGGCTTCTGAAATATGTATTTGAGTGGATCCATCCTTGAGATGAGAAAAGTGGTATACGCGCATAAGTAATGTCTTAACTTTTGTGCAACCCAAGTCAAGGCACAACAAATGCGTTCCAATAAAGTATATCGGGCTTCGTAAGGTGTGAATTTCTTACTCAAGTAGTATATAGCCTGTTCTTTCTTCCCAGTTTCATCATGTTGTCCCAACACACATCCAAATGCATTATCCAATACTGATATATATAGTAGCAATGGTCTCCCCAATTCTAGAGGCACCAAGATGGACGGACAAGAAAAGTACTCCTTGATTCTATCAAAAGTTTGTTGACAATCTTCAGTCCATTTAATAGCAGCATCTTTCCTCAACAACTTGAATATTGGTTCACAAATTATAGTCGACTGTGCAATAAATTGACTAATGTAATTCAGCCGACCAAGAAAACTCATTACATCCTTTCGACTTTTTGGAGGGGGCAAGTCTTGAATGACCTTTATTTTGGAAGGATCCAATTTTATGCCCTTCCTACTCATAATGAAACCCAACAATTTTCCAGTAGGGACACCAAATGCACACTTTGCAGGATTTAATTTCAGATTATATCGCCTCAACCTGTCAAAGAACTTCTTCAAATCTATGAGGTGATCTGAGCTCTTTTGTGACTTAATAATGACATCGTCTACATAGACTTCAATCTCCTTATGGATTATGTCATGAAAAATGGGAGTCATGACATTCTTGCTCCTGCATTCTTAAGTCCGAAAGGCATTACTCGTAACAATATACTCTCCAAGGCGTGATAAATGCCATTTTATCAGCGTCTTATTCATCCATTAGAATTTGATGGTAGCCTACAAAGTAATCAACAAATGATTACAATTCATGCTTTGCACAATTGTCAATAAGTACGTGAATGTTCGAATGGGAAAAATCATCTTTTGGGCTGGCCTTATTGAGGTCTCAATAGTCTACACATACTCTAATTTTTTCATCTTTCTTTGGCACTGGCACTATATTAGCTAACCATGTAGGATACTTTGTGACTTGGATGACGTTGGCATCGATTTGCTTAGAAACTTTTTCCTTAACTTTTAAACTCAAATCAGGCTTGATCTTCCTTGGATTTTGCTTGACTAGGGGACAAGATGGATCAGTCAGCAACTTATGTGAAACAATGTCTGTGCTTAGACCCGACATATCATCATAAGACCATGCAAATACATCCATATATTGTCCCAAAAGATCAATAAGCTCCTTTCTTTGAGACGGAGTTAAATGGATGTTAATTCTTGTTTCTTTCATTAGTTCTGAATCTCCAAAATTTACCATCTCAGTTTCATTCAAATTTGACTTTATTTTATTCTCAAAATGTTCAAAATCTTCAGTCAACTCTTCAGGCTGCACCTCTTCTTCATATTCCGCAAAATATTATTCGGTATTTGGAATTTGTTCGCTTGTTTCATTACATGTCACATTCTCATATTGGTAGATTTATTAATTTGCTCATTGAAAAGGAGTAAAAATAAATATAAAATTAATAATTAAGGATAAATTTTCAAAATTTAAAGTAGAAAATATGATTTAGATGTGGAATTTAAGCTTTCAAAAGTGGAGGCAAAACATTTAAAGATTCTTAAACATGATTCAGGCCTCAATTTTGAATCATGTTATTTCATTAATTCTAATACAAACATCTACCAAGATTCCCGAAGAAACGGGGATGGGTTACAAGTCCAATTGTTCAAAGCATTTCCAGGCTCCACATCTCATATGGTCGAAATCTCGGTACAATCCTCCAAGATCATGTTGCATTCCACTTCTTCAATAAATAAGTTTTTGAGTCCTTCCACGAGGGTGTCTTCGGCGGCTTCCTCTGATTCTTTTGTAAGATATGCCTTGGAAAATGATTGATTCAAGTGCAGGATGGGATGGGGCAATGGAATGTCACTTTTTCTTTTGAGATCGGCAAATGAGACTTCTTCAGGAGTAGGCTCGTATCCTAAACCAAAAGTGTATTTCTGGCCAGGCAACTGAATTGGTTCCACTATTCCATCCAAGTTCAAACCAAGACCTCGACCGGGCATGAAACCATTCTTCAACATTTCCTAAGCCACCATCATAAGCACGCGTGGCAACTTTACCCTTTCGGCTTGATTGACACACATAATCTCTTTAGTATGGAATACAGACCCATCCAGTTCTTCCATACTTTCAACAACGGGTATTGAATTGTCCTGATACATTGAATTACTACCTTTTCCATGAACAATAATTTTATGATGATTCCAAATAAATTTCAAATTTTGGTGCAGGGTAGAAGGGACCGCACCAGCCATATGGATCCAGGGCCTCCCAAGCAATACATTGTAACTAACAGATATGTCCAATACTTGGAATTCTACCACGAACTCCTCGGGTCCAATTTGCAGTGGCAAATCAATTTCGCCAATGACTCCCCTTTGTATCCCATCAAAACCTCTAACACTCACATGACTTTCACGAATTTTCCCGATATCAATTCCCAAAGCTTGAAGGGTAATAAAAGGACATATGTTAACAGCTGAACCATTGTCAATCAAAACTCTAGAAACAAAATTGTCTTTACTCCTGACAGTAATGTTCAACGCTTTGTTATGCCCCAAGCCTTCAGATGGTAATTCCTCTTCGTGAAAAGAGACTTTGTTAGCTTCCACAACCTGCCCTACCATGGTTGAAAGATTCTCACTTGTGATCTCTGCCGGAACATAAGCTTTACTTAGAACTTTCACCAAAGCGCTCCTGTGAGTTACATAATGCATCAATAATGACATCAAGGAAATTTGGGCGGGAGTCTTCTTTAACTATTAAACAACAGAATATTCTTTTGTTGGCAATTTCCTCCAGAAATCCTCTATTTCAGCTTTTGTCACAACCCTCTTTTGGTTACTCTCCTTATTTGGTTTGGCTCGTGCAACATCTTCAGTGGCATAACATCGCCTAGATCTTGTCATTCCGGCAGCAACAACTTCTACAACTAACTTTCCTTTCCCTCTATCCCTTGTGTTAGTTGAGTAACTCCAGGGAACCGCTTTAGTGTCAAAAGGAGTTGATTGAGCAACCAAATCCGTAATCTTAGGTTTAGGAACCAGAACTTCCACTCCAAATGGCGCTCGCGCCTGGATTGTGATGATGGGAGCAATAAAGGCTGATGTCATGATATTTTTGTCTTTTTTGACTGGCATAATGGTCCCTTCCAAATTACATTCTTCATCAATGGTGATCATGTTCACATTCACATGGTTTGGCAAAGGATTGTTATTTACATTAGTGGCAGCACCTTTGAGTTGAATGACTCCTTCTTTGATTAACGCCTCAATCTTATCTTTGAGAGTAAGACAATTTTTGGTGTCATGTCCAGCAGTTCCAGAGTGATAAGCACAATGCTTGGTTCCATCACACCATCCTGGAAGGGGATTGGGAATTCTTCCTTAGATTGGTTGGAGTATCCCTGCGGTTCTCAATCTTTCATATAGTTGGGATAAAGGTTCGGCTAAAGGTGTATAGGTTTTGACTGGTCTTCTTTCAAAATTTAGGCGGGGTCTGAGTGGATTTGATGGGCGATTTTGTGATTGATAGTGAGATTGAGGTGGGTATGTAAGTTGGTATTGTGAGGGATTTGGATAAGTAGGTGCTCTGAGTGGGTAATATATTAGCTGAGTGGCGTAAACTGGGTAAGGGGCGGCAGAAGGCTGGTAATATGGCTGAGGAATTTGGGCATACTGACTATAGTATGAAAATTGGGGTAGGGGTTTTTGGCATGTTAACATTTGGTTTGGCCTACATTCCTGGATGGTCATGACAGCGGACACTCCATCCTTCTTCTTCTTAATTGCCTTACTTGTTGCTTGTAAGGCTGCCAAATTAGAGATTCTCCCAGTTTTAATACCTTCTTCAATGAATTCTCCCATCCTTACAACTTCGAAGAACTTTTGTCCTACCACACTTATCATCTTTTCATAATATGTTGCATTCTTTTGAGATTGTATGAAAAGAATGGTCATCTCGCTTTCCGTCATCGGAGGTTAAACTTTTGCAGCGTTTGCTCTCCACCTCATGGCATATTCTCTAAAAGAATCTATCGACTTTTTTTCTAATTTCATCAAATAGAACCTATCAGTATAACCTCAGTGTTGAACTTGAACCTATCCATGAACTCCTGTGCCATGATACTCCAGCTACGCCATTTCTTTGGATCCTGACTTGTGTACAGTCCAGAGCTTCTCCTGTTAAACTCCTTATAAATAACTTCATCCTAATAGCCTCATCTTTCCCCACTCCAACTAGCTTGTCACAATATGATCTTAAATGGGCTCGAGGATTTCCCTTCCCACCAAACACATCAAATTTTGGTACCTTATATCCTGTAGGCAACTCAACATCGGGATGAACATATAAATTCTCATACTGAATCCCTTCACACCCTTTGTGAACTTGGATACTTTTGAATGTTTCTTTTAAATTATGAATCTCCCTACCTATACTTTCATCTATTTTTTATCTAGCCTCGCTCTCCATCTCCTCATATGGATCGACTTCTGGCATGGTTGGCATTGGAGTAACAAAAGGTTGAGCTTCCGCTATATATACTTGCGGTACATATTGCATGTTAGGAGTTGCAGTATGTGTCATTGGTATGTGCTGGGTCGCTTGGTATTTTTGGGTAAGCAAGTTGGTTTGGGTGAGTGGGGTATTTTGGGTAAGTGGGATAGTTTTGGTGAGTGGAGCTTGGGTAAGTGTTGTAGTTTCAAGGATTGGAGTTTGGGAAATACATGGGGTAGTGAAAGGTAATGGATTGGTTTTTTGTGAATTGATATTTGTAAAAGTGACTTGTGGTTGGTTGATGGGTTGTTTGGGAGCAGTCGGATTGGTTTTGAGAAGGGAATGATTTGGTGGAAAGCCTTGAGGTGAGGGAGAGTTAATAGGTGGAATAGTTGCATTTTCCCTATGTTCGGGAAGTAGGGTATTTAGGCTGATGGAAAAATTAGTAAGGTTTCGAAGTCGATCGATTTCACTTTGCATATTGTCCATTTGTTGTACCAAGTTAGCAATGTGTTCATTATAAGGAATTGGATCCCTTCCTTCTGAAGCCTCAGGTTCATCTCTTGGGATAGTGACAAGTCCCAAACTATCTTGATCGAATGCATTTGAATCAGTCATATCGGTGGATGATCGAGCTTTTGATCTAGTGAAGTATGGATAGTCCGCCAGTTCGCAGTCAACGCAAATCAACCTTTGGGGAAATAAATCAAAAAGAAAACTCTGTAAAACAAGAGAGAAAAATGTTAATATAAAGTGAATAATTGTTGCTTTAATCAATCAATTAGGCAAATATTATCAACAAAGAAGGAATCATGTAACACATAGCAAATAAATCACATAGTAAGGGGAGAAATCAATAACACAAATGCGTCCTAATGTGCACAGAAACCTCTTTTATGCCAAAGGTGGGCCTAAATGCCAAATAAACGAGATTATGATAGGTTGATCCAAGCCATTAGATTGAGATAATTCGAGTTTGGAAAAACAAAACCTAATTTTCATTAAATAACAATAGAAGGGTACAATAACAACAAAACACATGGAAAGATAACATAAAAATAGAAACAAAGACTTGGCCTAATTCTTGCTCTTAATCAAAACGGTGAAGTGGATGAGGATAATGCTCCAACACTGTTAGGCCCTGCTCTCGCATTATCCAGAATTTGCATTATATTTGCCATTTGAGCCGTGTAACTATTTTGGTTCCAAGATGATAGTGTCGTATCTAAATTGTTGTCCTGATATCTTCAAAACCTTGCTCACCTTCTGGCTTATGCTATTGCGATCCTCTCGAAGCCATGCTTGATATTCTGGAATTCTTTTTACTAATCCATCTCCTACTTCCAACGTGATAACATTATCCCATTCATGAAGAATCTCATCAACTCTAGAAACTTTAAAGTCTGATTCAAAGGAAATTTTAGAAAATTTCATGTTTGCTCGTAGAGGAATCATTTGTGCTTGGCCGAACTGTTGAAGCACGCGTATTGGGGCATATGGCTGGAGACCTTCCAATCCGATGAGCTCGATGTAGTAAAACCCTCTACATCTTATGTAGGCAATAGGACATGAAAGTAGTGGATATTTCCATTGAATTTGGTCACTAGTGCGGGAAATCAAGAATTTGTACCAATCATTAGTACCAACTAGAGACACAAACCTTTTCATCCTATCATAAAAACTATTAATATGGTTTGTATTACTAAAACAAATGTCTACTATGTCATCACGTTGGTAAAAATGTTCTATCGCCCACATTTGCAAAAGAAGATTGCAACCTTCAAAAAAGCTTGTTTCTCCTCTTTTACACTTTCTGAGGGCTCGAAGTATTTCAGCCAAAATCATAAGAACCAAAGTGATTTCCTTTTCGTCGAATCCTTTGAAAAGTACTTTAGCCACATAGCATATACAAGTGCTAATCTTCCCATGTTCTCGTAGGAATACCAAGGTTCCTAGTAAAGCCACAGCAAATGCAATAGGACGATTAACTTGCCAATGGGTAAAGGTGCAAGAGAATTCTTTTCTGAATAACTTGTAATTGTCCGAACATCCATACCTCCCATATAAGTAATCCAAGGAAACCCAATTATGTTTGAAGCACCCGAGTTCCCTACTGTTTTTCAATCCTAAATATCGAAGAAATTTCTTTCCTGACTGGCTGTGTGGAATAATCTGACCTCTTCCTCGATACTTCAAACTAGTGAAATAATGGATTTCCTCCAATGTAGGTGTTAACTCAAAGTCCTTAAATGTGAATACAACACGATCTGAATCCCAAAATGGAAGTAACGCACTAACCATATGCTTATCCGGGGAGATCTTGAATAATATAGTGAGGAAACCCAATTTTTTCGTAATTGCTGATTTCTCGTTGAGGCTAAAATTTTCCCACTATTTTTTTAACTTGTACGGAACACCCTCGACCATCTTAACTTTGGGCACTTGGGGAATTGAATCCATCCTACAATACAAATTAATAAAAATGAGTACACATCTTCAAACTCATCATATCAAAATTGGCTTGGATCCGTCTATCATTACCACGTTCTACAAAATATGCTTATTGGTCGTTGGGTCGTGAAACCCGCCGATATATGGGTGGTTTTCTTAAATGTGGAGTTGACACCCTGGGTCAATCCACCTAAGGTGTATGCATGCATGACTTAGATCGAAGGGAAGCACAACTCTATCTTATGTTTTTTCTAAGATTTGGCTTACTAGACAAAAGGTTCCTGAGTGGACAACTTGAGTGAGAAGGCTACGCGTCCACACGGAAAAAGATCCGAACACCCCGCACATACGCCAACTCTCCTAAATTTTGGGATTTTTTGAAAACACTTTGTGGGTGCGCAAAACACACCTCACGTGTACATGTGATAGTGTCAACTTTCCAGAATTGGAGGAAGTATGAATGGAATGACAGTTTATATAAAGCAGTAACAAATATTCAAATATATAAAGCAACAAAATAATTGCAAATATACAATTAATATCAAGCAATAGCAAATAAATAATTATATAAATAAATCATCAAACAATTAATGTAAAAAATATAAAAATAAAAGAAAAAATTCAAAATATTAACTTAAGTCTGTTATGGTTTAGAACCTATCTCCCCAGCAGAGTCGCCAAGCTGTCATACCCCATTTTAACTTGAGGTCAAACGGTGTACAACATATTGATGATTCCTAAATTATTTAATTTTAAGGAGTCGCCACCTAATTATTTAAGGTAAATTAGGATACCTAGATAATTAATTAGTTTAATGTTAAAAATGAACTCCAATTAGTGGTATACTTAACTTATATGATTCTAGGTAAGGGTTCTAGTTATCTTGAATGGAAGGGGTTAAGCATCCTTTAAGATTCGTTAAAAAATGATTACCGGCCAAACTTAGGTTAAATAATTAAACTAGAAAAAGGTTGCTTAAAATTTTGAAAATAAAGCTAAATAATTAAGTAAAAAAGATTTTCGAACTTGAAATTAATATAAGAATATTGTTTTATGCAAAAATAAGCGCGTGTTTAAATAAAATAATTTTTCTAGTAGCTTAGCCTAAAAATATTAGTCTCTTTTATATATAAAAATGGAAGGTTGTCATTATAATGACCTATTTTAATTAGAGGTACCCAAACTCAAACAATGTATATAATGTTAGCTATTGCATTTCAAGAGTGAGAATATATTCAAATCATATATGCAAGTTTAATATGTAATAGAAATAATAGTAGTAGTAGTAATAATAATAATAATAATAACAACAACAAAAATAATAACAATAATAATAATAACAATAATGATAATGATAATAAGAATAAGAATAGTAATAATAATAGTAATAAGGATAATAATAATAACGGTGATAATTATGATACTAATAATTAATAGTAATAAAATAATAACAACAATAATAATAATAACAACAACAATAATAATAAAATAATAACAGTAAATATAGTAATAAATAAATAATAATAATAATAATAATATCAATAACAACAACAACAACAATAATAATAAGGATAATAACTGTAATAACCAATAATAATAACATATAATAATAAAAATAATAACAACGATAATAGTAAAAATAATAATGACGAAAATAATAATAATAATAACAGTGAGTAAGAATGCTAATAATAATAATAATAATAATAATACCAATAGTAAACAAACGACACATAAAATTCCTTTCGCCTTGAAAATTTTATTATCTATAGGGATAAGTTTATAAAATAGTGCAGTGGCAGAATGTTTTCTTGTCCTCTTTTGCTTGGTAATTTGAGCTTCTTTTTTTTTTAGGACTCAAAAATATTTGGGGCAAAAATTGATTTTTTTTTAATTTTTTTTAAAAAATACTTGCTGTTAGAGTATGGAACATATACTATTTAGGAAATAAAGAAATGAGTACATTAATAGGAAGTAATAATGACGAAAATAATAATAATAATAGTAATAATAATAGTAATAACGAAATAATAATAATAATAATACTAATAATAATAACAATAATATCAATAATAATAATAATAATAATAATAGTAAATAAAAATAATGCTACTACTACTACTAATAATAATAATAATAATAAAAAGGTAAAAAATAAATAAAAAATAACAACAATAATGATAAAAACAGTAGCAGCAATAATAACGAAAATAACAATAATAATAATAATAATAATAATAATAATAAACAAAATGCTGAAAATATAAGCAAGCGGAATTGGATCCGAGTGAGATCATCTTATTTTGTTTGTTATTCGAACGGTCTAAGATATCAGCTCCATGTGAGGGAAATGATGATTTCATCGAGTCCTAGGGACTAGAATTTCTTAGAGTCTCAAATCAAGACTCCATTTTTTTGCTCCCGAAGTGTTCATGCAAATAAGAAGAGAGTGATGAAATTAGCAAGATAACATTTTTTAGGATAATATTTTATCACAATGACAACAAAAATGGAAGAACATGAAATAAATATTACCTGTTGCGGGGCAGTGAACGGGGATACTTTGATCACGAATCTATCCTTGTTCTCCAAATAAAATTGAGTTCAAATTGAGGGAAAATTTAAAAATTCTTTTGCAAGAAAATACTAAAAATCAGAGCATAAGGTTTTTGTTTTTCAAGTGTTCTCCCCTCTGTCCGCTCTTTTTTTTTTGCTGGCTTTTTTTTGTCCTGTCTAATCCCTCTATTTATAGGGATATGGAGATAAAAAAAAATAACAGAAAAATGGCGGATGAATAAAATAATGCGGAATGGAGGATAAAATAAAATAATGTGGAATGGGGCAGATTATTAAAATAATGCGGAATGGGTATTATTATATTATTATTTTTTGAATAGATTATGGCGGATGAATATATATATATATATATATATATATATTATTAATATTTTTTTGTCAGAAAATTATTTATTTGTTAATATATATTTTTTTTTAAAAAAAGAGAGAGGACAAAAAGGTTTGGTGGAGTAATATACATATTATTATATTATTTATTTTTAATTATTATTCGGATGAAGAGTATATATATAGGCGAATTTATTTTTTATTTTATTTATTTTATTATTAATATTATTTCTGCATGAAGAATACATTTTTATTTAATATATTATTATTTTATTTATTTATTTGATTATTTTATTGTTTTTTGGAAAATTAATTCGGATGAATAAATGGGACACGCGTGAGTATATAGTATATATATATATATATTGTGCTTGTTGCAGACACATGTCTCCAAGTATGTACTGTAAGGTAAGAATAACAATTTTAGGACTTAGAAAATTAATCCCTTTTTATTATAGTTATAAGATACTCTATACGAAGTACATAAATTGTGTTTTTCTAGTCTACTTCTAGTTTAATTATATTATTTATATGATATAGTACTAATGTAAGAATTATAATATGATATTAATTTTGTGTTATTTAGGGAATAAATGAAAACGTAAAATTAATCAATTAACTTATGAAATAATTATTAGAAATAAATAAAATCTTTTTATAGGTCAATTTTGAATATTACTAAAAGGGTAATAATTATACATTATCTTAAGAACAAATAAAGATGATAAAAATAACTTGAAAACATTTCGAGTTTTCTTTTTTTTTTCATAAAATTTAATTATTTGAATTTATTTGGAGAAGGTTAGAAATAAAAGAAAATGATGGATAAATGTCAATTAATTAACAAGTTTCTTAATTTTAAAAAAAGTAAAATGATTAACAAATTAACTTGAAATATGAGTTTATTAATTAGGCCAAACTAATTAATAAAAAATATTTTTGAGATAATTTTTGAATAAAATAATAAAATATATCATATTCAAGATTTATTTAATATATATAGATATATATATTTCATTTTTTAAAATTATTACTTTATTAAATTTTATATATATGTTTTTATATACTTTTTATTACGTTGTGGATTGTCAAAATTGGGTGTCAACATATGTTACTTAGGTTCAAAGGATGACGCGACGAACGGGATAAAGAGTATCCCGTAAGAGGTATGTAAAGCCTATTCTTTCTTTTCTTTTGGCATGTCTTAGAGGTAAGTAAAAGGTAATATGATCTCTGAAGTAATTCCACTCTTAAGTGTCTCTTATTCCCTTCTGGATGTTGAGCTCTCATGGTAATTGAACTACTTTCCTCGATCTTTCTATATGTTAAGGAAGTAACGAATGTACAGGCTCCTAGTCTGAAAGACTATATGACAACAAGTGCTTCTGAGTTCATAAGCGGTTAGCATTACTTTAGTACCTGTCTAGGGTCCCTGAGACCCTAATTGACATAGCCCCGAATGACAGCTAAAGGGCATTTGAAATAATTACATTACTACCCTGATCCCCAGACAATAGTTCAATTTTCTTACACGGTCGAGTCTCCGATATGATTTAAATTGCATATAGTTACTCACTACTCTACTCATGTATACTATAACCCTTTTTTCGCCGAGTCCCGAATCGGGTACGTAATCGTGCATTGTTCACCAAACCCCTCACTAGAGGGCCGGGATACGTATGTATATATATGATGATGGGATGTAATAAGGTGGTGACGATGGCGAACCTATGATGATCCTACAGGTAAGATTCACCGGATCCCTTAAAGGGCCGGCTATATGATATAATTTGAGCATGCATGTTTTTATAAATCATAGAGTATAGGTACAGGTTTCTTATATGACATTTTATTCCCTGCTTCTCTGTTTCTGATATGCTTCTAGTTATGCCATGTTTTACTCTACATACTCAGTACATATGTCGTACTGACCCTCCTTTCTTCGGGGGGCTGCATTCATGCACGTAGGTACATATACACAACTTGGAGATCCGTCAGCATAGGAGTCCCACCCAATGGTCCAGAAGTGCTCCTTTGTGCGGGAGCCTAATTTTGATACTAAACCCTGATGTATATCTTTTTGTTCATGGGTACGGCGGGGGCCCTATCTCGCCTTATGTTACTGTTGTTTTCTTTTACTCTTAGAGGTCTGTGGATATGTACATGAAGTGTATATGGGCTGTATATGACATGTATATGGGCTGTATATAAGAAGTATATGGGTTGTATATGAGATGTATACGGGCTGTATATAAGATGTATATGGGTTATACATGAGATGTATATGGGTTGTATATGAGCTGTATATGGGTTATGTATATGTGTATGTATAGTTGTGCTTACATGAACTGTGTTTTGGGGCATTCCCTTGTCGTGACAGCCTTGTCGGCTCATAGGTGTACTTGTTGCGGGACGACCCCATAAGTTCTGATAGCCTTGTCGGCTTATATGTTTTCCTACATGTTGTTACACTACGAGTCAAGTAGGAGACAAAGTTACTTACGATTGGCAGGAGTACACGTAGGTATCCAGTTCAGCCACTCGTCACGGCCTACGGGGTTGGATCGTGATACCTATTTTTTAAGAATTATGAAAATGTTATGACTTTAGTATAAAAAACTGTACTAAATTTAATGAATCAGATATAATTGAGGAATATTACAGATACACTTGGATTGATTTTTTCTTTATCAATCTGTTGAACATGCTCTTCATATTGATCAATCTTATCAACAGCCTCTCTCGCATCTTTCATGGCATTATTCTAAATTTAATGTATAACGTCAGTACTAAATTTATTAAAATTTAATGTATCACAATAATTGATCAGATACATTACCTTTAATGTATCAGAAAATGATCTGCTTTGGTTGGTTCCATCTGTTGTGCTGATATATCCTCTGATTGTTGTGGATTAAATGATGGTTCTGGTTCCCACAAATCTAATAATAACAATTATTTAAGAAAATGACCACTGAAATGATACATTATCTTTAATAACTTTGGTTCTGATAAATTACCATCAATGTATCAGTTGAAGCATGCTGTTGAAAAGATTCTGTAGCATCTGATACAATGTTGTGTTCTAATACATCATCCACCTCTTGTATCGTGTTGGATGGTTTAACTACCTGCAAAACATAATAACATTTACTTATGAGATATGAGCAAAAAATGTATCAAGATCCATATAGCATCACAGATTTAGTAGATACAAGAGCTATGTAGCATCAGATTGGTCATAATTTTGGTTCTGGTACATTACCTTTAATGTATCAGTTGAAACATGATGTTTAAGAGATTCTGCAACATCTGATACAATGTTGTGTTCTAATACATCATCCACCTGTTGTATCATGTTGGATAGTTTTGCTTCCTGTAAATATAATGACATTTACTTATGATATATGAACATGAAACATATCAAAATCTATATAGCATCACAGGTTTAGCGGGCACAATAGCTATGAAGCATCAGCTTGGTAATATGTTTGATTTTGATACATTACCTTTAATGTATCAATAGAAACATGCTGTTGAATATATTCTGCAGCATCTGATACAGTGTTATGCCCAGATACATCATCCACCTCTTGTATCCTGTTGGATGGTTCTACTTTCTGCAAATATAATAACATATACTTATGAGAATGATAAATACAATGACAATTGAATATTTGATAGATGAAAATAAAATATATCCAGTAGTTTAAAAGTATATCAAAATATAAATATCAATAATTATGTGATGTATCTAACTTAATATCTTTCTGGACATGAGATTGGACATTTGCTGGAGGGAGATCGATTTATTTGGATCATTCTGCTCCTCCAATACATTAGGTGCTTGTTGTTCTTCCACCACATGGAATGGTTGAACAAAATCTACTTTTTTAATTGGAAATGATGTGCCAGTCATATGGTGCACTATGTTGTCCATGGCTTTCAAAATATCAGTGTGATTTGAATCAATTTTATTCTCTAATCGCTTGAACTTTCGATCAACCTTAATACAATAATATGAAAAAACATAATGTATCAACTTATTAAAAGTATATTGTGTGTCTTAGTTCTTATAGTAATAACTTACGTATTTTTTTAGAGACTTCTTTATAGACTTCTTTAATGCTTTGAATTCCACATGAATAATTTGATCCGAATGACCGGAAGATTCACCGCCTACCCCTAACTTTGCCGCATGTTCTATAGAAGTAGAAACAGGCTAGTCTGATGGATTTGATGGTATGACATCCTTATGCATTTTAGCTTTTTCTACTTGAATGGATTTTTTACCAGGGGTAGTCTTCATTCTTTTGGGAGGAGGTGGAGAAGATGTATCAGCAATATGACTGGATCTTCTTAATAATTCTGCGAGTGGTTTTGTTGAAAAGTCCTCAAATTTGAGGACTTCTTGAGGTTCTATAAATTTAACCTTGGCAGTTGATGTATCAGCTTCATAATGATGTTCACTGCCAGAAATGACAAGTGATTCAATTTCATCTTGAGATGGCACAATATTGGAGCATTGATACTGCAACAAAATTCATGAGATGAATCATATGTATCAGAACAAATTCTATTGTATCAAAGGCAAGACTATAGAATGTATCTTAAATGTTATGTATAATGAGTCAGTGCATACATGAATAATCTTTAAGTATATTTAATAAGCAGGAGATGGTATGTTCATTTGCTATAATTATGAAAATGATTTCATGAAATATACCTCACTGAAGATGGTAGATATGAAGGTCTCAAATTTTGGCTTGACGACAACAACATGCCAATTAAGAATTCTGGAATTTGATGGCCCACTCTTAAAGCAATTTCAGAAGGCACCTGAGATGCACATTCGTAGATCCATGCATTCAGAGCGTATGGCATGCTGCCCAAATGATACATTTGTTTGGCATTTGAAAATTCCTACCTGATTTCTTTTATCAATTTGAAAAATGTTATTTTCCCCCATGGGTATTGTGCATACCTATCATCCTCTATCATCTTAAAATCATCAACAGAAATAGATGAATCACTTAGTTGAGAAAAAACAAAAGTGTGGATGAAGTAGAGAATGGTCATCTGAACAACGTCTTCATTTGTTTCCCATCCTCCAACCAGAAAACGCTGAACGAAACATCCTTTGTTTACCCCATTTTTTGCACCAGGGAAATATCTAGACAACAATCTACTTGTTGGTGCATCTGAGTACCGAAAATTATTAATATTACTGGTACATCGCAAACCAATAATAATAGCAAATTTCTTGATTGTGAATATGAGTATATTACCCTACATGTGACAAATGTGCAATTCCTCTTTGTTTTTTTGCTCTACCTCAAGAAGTAAGAGGCATTTGATGATTTGCCCTTGAAAATTGCACTGTGGCATATCTAGATAGTGACCAATTATGGTTTGTCGAAATAATTGTATAGCTTCATCACCTATTGATGATTTGAAATCATCAATAAAATTAGTTGTATATGCAGTGCCGAATCTCAGGGAGTGTGAGGGGATCTTCTTGATGACTTACTTCATTCCCTGTATTACATGGAAACTGATTAAATACAACTTAATCTTGATACATAAACATGTAGTATCAGAAGCATTATAGCTTGATACATGAGAATCTGATACATAAACAAGATGTATCAGGAGCATTAAAACTTGATACATGAGAATCCGATACAAAAACACGATGTATCAGAAATATTAAAGCTTGATACATAAGAATCTGATACATAAACTAGATGTATCAAGAATCAATAAATCTTCAGAAAAATGATATTTTTAAAAAAATAATATAAACAGGATGTATCAGAATCTCATGCAAGCTTGATACATGAGAATCTGATACATAAATAAGATGTATCAGAAGCAGTAAATCTTGATACATGAGCATTTGATACAAAACCACGATGTATCAGAAGCATTAAAGGTTGATACATACGAATCTGATACATAAAATTATATGTATCAGAAGCAGTAAATCTTCATAAAAAAGACATTAAAAAAAACATCTTATATGAACTCATACCTAAGGGAGATTATGGCGTGTTGAAACCCCTTAAATCTTCTTGTCGACTTCTTTGGGTGAATGTTGAACTTGGGATTTCGACTTCGATTTCTCATGTAGCTTATCCATCACTAATGGATCGTTACGATGTTTGGATCTAACATCGTCCGATGAAATAAGAATTTCTTAATTTTTATTCAACTGAGTGAGACCAACACTAAAAGATGGAGCGGATTCCATGTGTATCAATGAACAATATGAGTAAAAAAAAATTACAAAAGAAAACAGAGGAAATCGAATGAGGTGAGAATGAAGTGAGATACTAGTAAAGGAAAAACTTGAATATACCTTACTTAGAAGCTTGAAATTGAGTAATAGATGGACTGAAATTGAAAAAAAGAAACTGCCGACAATGAGGCTGAAGAATAGGCGTGAGTTTAGGATAACTTATATAAGGTAAAAGTGATGTATCAGTAAATGAGTGAGAGAGTTAAAAAAAGAATTTTTTTAAATATTTTTTTAATTAGTAGAGAGTATTAATAAATAATACATATTGGGCACGGGCTTCTTATACATCTAGTAGAAGTACAAATCCGTTAATTGGACCGACCTCTTTTGTTCATTATATAAATAATTATATGTAGTATAATATAAAATAAAAAATATTATATAGTAATATTTGACATCCTCATCTCTTTGAGCATCCCAACTTTGAACTTTGACGATGCTTTCCAAGTAAGAGTATTCGTTCCCCACAGAACCCCTCAAAATTGTATTCAATTAGGGAAAAAGCAAGCAAGAAAGAAGACCGAGCCATAATCCGAATTGATATGACAAGGTTGATTCAGCCGAGCTGACGTTTATAAGAAGACCCATAATCCCAAATCATAGTTGTATATATAGATGGATCCAGAGCAGACGTTTATACGTGTTCAAGAACGATTTGCTCAGATGCTGACGCCCAGGATCAGAGCTACTCTCGAGTATTTGTATCTCTTCATGGCCGTCACTCTCTTCTGTATTCTCGTTGTTATGCACGCCAATTACGTTCAACAGGTTTTTTTTTTTAATTGTTATAATTTTCTTTGGGCAAATTGTTAGCTTTTTTAATAAATGTTATTTGGGAATTTGAGGGAAAAAGTAGGATTAATGTTGGGTGAAAATTTGTGGTCCACCTCCTCCTATATTGAGTTAGTGACGCCGACCACAGTGAGCGTGACAATCTACAGTTAGGTCTTTAGATGAAGTAAGAGCGGAATGTTGCCCACAAGCACTCGTCTTGAAGGAGAGAAATATTAGAGCTTTCGAAGAATTGGAGAATGATTATGTACATTTGTGGGTATTGTTTCTTGAGAATCATATTTCTTTTTGTTATACTACTTCTCTATGCGAGATTGTCTCATAATTAATAAAATTACATACCTTATCCTTTGTAAAAAATAATTAATAGAAACCTGTTCTTCAGCTATCAATTTTGGATTGACCGACTCTCTTAATGCTTCTTTATGTAGGGGGTTTCATTTCCTTTCCATGTAAAATTTTTAAGCAATGACTAATTTTTTTGTTCTCGTCTAAACTATAATTTGTTGTGTGTAGCCTGGCTGTTCAAGTGAACTGTCTAGAGCGAACATCTCAGATGCACAACTTATTCAAATCAAGGTGGGTGATCTCATTTGCTGTTACCACAAAATTTGTACCTTTTTATTTTCGCAATAATAATTTTGTATGCATAAGTTTTGGGTTGTTGAAAGAAAAGTTAAAGCTCAAAAAAGTCTTCAGTGTTTTATGTGTTTAGATTTCGGGTTTGGAAAGTAATAGCTTTAGTTGAAAAGTTTTTAGCCTGGAAGCAAGCAAAGCACAGCTGCAGGTAGGATCATATTGGAAGTGTTAGAATGTGAATAGGAATAAGAATAATATATGCAATCCTACTTAGAATAAGAATAGGAATAGGAATAGAAATAGTATATAGAATCCTACTTGGAAAAGGATTGTAATGTAGTGCCCTAGTTGGAAAAGGAGTCTAATCTAGTGTCTATAAATAGGTTCTCAAATCTAATAATGTAGATACACAATTCAATAGTATTCTTCTCATATATTTCTCACATGGTATTAGAGTTTCTACAATCCCGGTAGAGAATGAAAGAGCTTCCGCTGCCGGCAGGTGGCTATGACCATATATACCGCCCGTCTGGCTAATGGTTATGTTAACAAAAGTAGGGCCAATGATATATGCATAAATCCCATATTCAAGAAAAGAAAACTCAGACAGACAGGTCACTGTGCATCAATTTTCGGTGACTTTCTAGGGTTGTTTTGTGTCAACCCCATATCTGTCAGTGCTTTGAGTAGCACCGTGTCATCTATTTGGTGACCACTTTCTTATATCTAGTTTGTGTAGCACCATGTCATCTTTCGGTGACTAATTTTTCGTATTTGATTTGCGTAGCACCGTGATCTCTTCGAACTACTTCTCATATTTAATTTGCGTAGGTACGTGAATTTTTCCGAACTACTTTTTCATATCTAAGTTGCAAAGCACCATGTTTCTTTTAGGTGACTCGTCAAATTTGATTTGCATAGTTCCGTGCTTCTTTTCAGTGACTCCTCAAATCTGATTTGCGTAGGGTCGTGCCATCATTCCGGCCCTACCCATATAATTTTATTTTTCAGATTGTGACCACTTTTAGTCATCAAATCTAATAATTCAACGCATGAGCATGTTTTGGCCAGTTTTACAATGACTTTCTTGTTTAAAATCTACTCATTTCTTGATTTCGAGATGATCCATATATTTTATACCAGATTTCGAGCACTTTCTAGTGACCATTGCATTGTTTCCGACAAATTTGAGCTTTTTTGTTGTGTTTTCTTGCTGTTTTACAGCCTGTTTGACATTGCTATTGAGAAGCCAAAAGCAATTATTTTGAATAAAAAACACTTATTTTTAAAAATTAAAGTATTTGGCCAATCATTAAAACCACTTTTAAATGGAAGTAGAAACAATTTTTCTGCTGTTGGGAAGAAGCTAAAAGTTTCTACTTCTTAAAAAAAGCAAAAGTAGAAGTAGAGAATTATGGCGAATTTTTCGTATGTAGTGATTTAATTTGTGGAATGATTTTTAAATTTATCTTGTTTGATATTTTTAATTATATTTAAATCATCATGTTAATATTATATCAATATTTAATATATTCTTTTATTTTTCTAATTGATTGAAAATTTGAATATGAACAGTTTAATTTAATAAAAATAAAAATTTAATTAAAAATTTTATGATCAGTAATTAAAATATTTTTTCTCTTTTAAATAATCTTAATATTAAAAATGCACTGATACTTGTCCATTTTGTAATTTGACTCTCAAAAGCACATTTTAAAAAAGATTAGCTAAACACAATTTGTTTATCAAAAACACTTTTCAAATGAATTAGCCAAACACAATTTTTTTTTCAAAAGCACTTTTCTTAAAAGCTATTTTAAAAAAGTGCTTCTAAAAATAAGCAATTTTTAGCAGCATTGCCAAATAAGCTCTTAGATTTACTTTTGCCTAGAAAAAAGGGTATACTCAAATATTTAGACTGGATTACATTGATATTTTCTTTTTCGTGGCTAAAATAGCATATGTCCACCTCTTTCTATCTATGGTTGTCGTTTTTCATTGGCCTTTTAATTAGTTGGACATTAAGAATGTTTTTCTCCACGGTGATCTCGAGGAAGAAGTTTATATGGATCAACCACCTGGTTTTGTTGCTCAAGGGGAGTCTGGTAGCCTTGTATATCAATTGTGTAAGTCACTTTATAGTTTGAAACAGTCTTCTCAAGCTTGGTTCAACACTGTAATTCAGAAATTTATCACTTTGTGTTTTATCGACATTATGCATCAAATCCAGTATTTCATGAGAAGACCAAACATATTGAGATTGATTGGCATTATGCATCAAATCTAGTATTTCATTAAAAGACTAAGCACATTAAGATTGACTGTCATATGAAGTCGAGTGATCAACTTGTAGATATTTCACCGAGCCTCTCATCGGTCCTCGTTTTAATTACATTTGTAACAAGCTAGGTACATACCACTTGTATGCACCAACTTGAGGGGGAGTGTTAGAATAGGAATAGGGACAAGAATAATATATACAATCCTACTTAGAATAGGAGTAGGAATAGTATATAGAATCCTACTTGTAAAACAATTGTAATGTAGTGTCCTAGTTGGAGAAGGAGTCTAATGTAGTGTCTATAAATAGGGTTTCAATGTAATAATCTAAATACACAATTCAATAATATATTTTTCACTAGAAGTATCTACATCTAGAAATGTGATGTAAATTGATAGATTACAATGTGCTATACACAAATAATCTTCTTCATCTTATGTTGAGAACTTATTAAATGTATGGCTTATGTTGTCCATGTGTATGTTGTGCGAACTCTTCAAAATCGTTGTTGCACTTGTGTCGACACGACATGAGTGTGGGATCCATATCGGATTTGGTCAACTTATCCTGAGTACTTTGATCACATTATAGACCTAGTATAGCTTGATTGGGTATTTGGTTTGATTTTTGGGCATGTCATATATATTCTTTGTGTTAAGAATGTGCCACCTAGACTTAAATGTAAGTTTTATAAAGTTGTTTGACCGTCAATATTGTATGGGGTAGAGTGTTGGCTGGTCAAGAATTCTCACGTTAAGAAGATGCAAGTAGTGGAGATGAGGATGTTGAGATAAATGTGTGGGTATACTAGGAGAGATAAGATGAAAAACAAAGATATATAAGACAAGGTGGAAGTGACCCCAGTGGTGGGACAAGATGAGGGAGGCGAGACTGAGATGGTTTGAGCATGTGAAGAGGAGATGCACAGATGCCCCTGCGAGGAGGTGCGAAAGGTTGGCTATGATGGGTTTTAAGAGAGGTAAGAGGTAGGTCGAAAAAGTATTGGGAAGAAGTGATTAGACAAGACATGAGATACATACAACTTTTCGAAGACATTACAGCTTCTTAAAGACATGACCTACGGAGGTCGAAGATTAGGGTAAAGGGTTATTAGGTATTCAAGCGTTGTTTAGTTTCTTTTATCAATATTATTATTAGTAATTATCTTACTACCGTATTCTTCGATTTTACTATTACCTATTCTCTTCTTTGCTTTGTTTATCGTACTATTTATGGTTTTCATTATTTTCTATATGCTTCACTTGAGCTGAGGGTCTATCGGAAACAACCTCTCTACGTTCACAAGTTAGGAATATTTAGTTCAACATAACTTTTAACTAATTGAAATATTTACTTTATATGTCGTAATATACATTTATTGTTCATATTCCAGCACCCGTATCCGCACTTAGATCCATATCCCTGAATCCTAAAATTTATGTGATGAAGAATCCGACCTTTGGATCCGCATCCGGATCGGATACCACACTCGAGTGCAAGCAATAGATCAAGTTGCATTAGGCTAAAGGTTAAGTTCCTAGGCATCTTCTAATCGTTCTCTAATAGTAAATAACAGTGTGATATCTATTGTGTCTAGTCTTGAGTTGCAAGATTTTCATTTGCATAGCCATACCAAGTTGGTCTTATGGTAACTGCATAATAAAGAATTAGTTGTACCTCATGGTAACTGCAAAATAAAGAATCAGTTTTAGTTGTAGGACGTGGATCTATTTTGAGAAGAAAGACCAATGGTGCTTTCCATGTCAAAAAAAAGAAAAGAAAGATCAATGGTGGTTTAATAATATCATATTAATAAGGCCCCCAAAAGGAGTGAACGTCATAATGGAAATCCAACTCCCAATCTCATTTACAACAAATAATACACAAGGGAAAGACAAAGTGAACCAAAGAGAAGATCTGAACTCAAAGTTGAAATCCTAGCCATGTCATGTGACTTTAAGGCCATGGTAAGTTCAGATTAGCCTATCAGGCTGAATATAAATAGTGGATGTAGCTTTTATTTTTGAAGCATCTTCATTCGTAGCTGCCGAAGTGTAGCAGCAAGGTGACCAAACCGCTACCTGAATAGTCTCATTTTGGAAATGTTTTTTGTTTATTTTACAGATGGAGCCTTGTCTTCATCTGTAGGACTTTGATGGTTATGTCATGTAAGCTTGTGTCTTCAAATCAAGATCTATTTGGACACTCCAGTCCAAGACAAAGTGAACCAAAGAGAAGATCTGAACTCAAAGTTGAAATCCTAGCCATGTCATGTGACTTTAAGGCCATGGTAAGTTCAGATTAGCCTATCAGGCTGAATATAAATAGTGGATGTAGCTTTTATTTTTGAAGCATCTTCGTTCGTAGCTGCCGAAGTGTAGCAACAAGGTGACCAAACCGCTACCTAAATAGTCTCATTTTGGAAATGTTTTTTGTTTGTTTTACATATGGACCTTGTCTTCATCTGTAGGACTTTGATGGTTATGTCATGTAAGCTTGTGTCTTCAAATCAAGATCTATTTGGGCACTCTGTGGACCATTGCGTATAAGCTTGCACTTATTTTTGAGAATGGTAATGTTGATAAGCTTGCATTTTCTAAGGTGGCTCATTTGACGAGTTAAGTACATGCCTAGGAATCTATGGTTGAAGAGTTGGAGTAACAACGTAAGGAACCTAGATTCAAATCTTTGCAGAGGGAGGAGACAACATTAGGTGATTTCTTTTCATCTGCCCATACCAAGGTTAACAGAGTTATCGAGTACATGTGTTGTTGGTGGGTAACAAATATTGGTGGATTAGTTGAGGTGCGCTAGTCGGCCAAGACGCTACTGTTATCCAAAAAAATGTAAAAAAGATGTTAGATCTTTTACAGCTGAATGATTCACATAAGCATCTTAAGAACCTATGTTTTTTGGTTATTTTTTCTTTTGCATTTTTGCCTTATTGGAGCTGGTTCACATCATTTCTTAGCAAAAGAAATTGTGTGCTAATAAATTTCAACAAATTGTAAGAAGAGCAAGGAGATCTGTTTGCTTTCTTTTGGAATGTAAATATCTGTGCGCATCCATTGTGCAACTGATATATAATATATGTTACCTTTCTCTAAAATAAAGTTCGACAAAAGTTTGAAAAAAATTTGATAGAAATATATATATATATATATTTTTTTTTGATTTGCACCGGGTGTCCGAGTCTCTTAGAGCCCCGACTAATCCGGGGGTGCACAGGCCCTCGGCAAGGATTTTCCCGCAAGTTCACCACGGTTAATTCAGGTTTTACCCAGTCCGATGGCCCTCAGAAATTTGATAGAAATATGAACAATGAAAAAAATGGCCTGGTTCAAAGCTAATAAAGATGATAAATGGAGTTGACAAATATTGAAGGATGAGTCCTCGTAGAACATTTAGTATTTTCATGAATCTATTATATCTCGATCTTGTGGATCAACTGCACTATTGTAGCTGCTAGCTGTTATGGTTGTTTAGTAAATTTCTGAACAATTACATGTACCAGTTATTATATTGTAATATTCAGCTAATTCTGTTTTCTCCTACAGATAACTAGTGCTGGTTTGTGGTCACAGAATCAAACCAACTATGATGTAGTAAATATTGCCAATGAAGAACCTATTAATGAGAACCTGAAACATGCGAATGAAGATAGTTCAGTTACTGCTGCTACAAAACCATGGTTGGACTGGTTAAGTGATGGAGCTAAGACTGGTAAATTTCTATTATATTCAAACAGTGAGTCCTCTGAGTCTTCATTGGGAAGTTCAACGAACAGTGAGTCTGTGGGTGATGATGTGGTCCCTAAAATCAGTAAGGAAGTTTCACGTGCACGATTTTTAATCTCACCGAAGGAATCACTAAAAGCAGCTATAATTCGAATTGGCCAAAAATGGCATGGGCGTTTGTCTTTCATTTGGGGAGTTTCCAAGCGAGTCCTTGGAGGATTATGGGTAAGTTTGGATAAGTGTAAAACTACCTCGGAAGAGTTCTCGGCATTTTCTTTGATACTTTATTTTGGCATATTCTGGGATTCCCTTATTTGAGGAACAACAAAGTGAATCGTATTATAAAGTATTTAACATCTTGTTGTGCTTCGAATTATGTCATCTTTTATTAGTGTTTTTGATGCAAATGAAGATCCTAGGTCATATTGAGTGGTCTTAGTCCTAGATTGTGATATTTCCCCATTTAACAGACTAGAAATACACTCAGGAAGACTAGCTTACTTGTGGATTTCCCATGTATTTATTGCTTCATGTGCAACTTTTTGCCATTGAACCTGCTATTTCTACCACCGGACATATTTTACCTGGCCTATAACGAGGAAGTACTGGTGAGTTTGTACTTGGTAGACTAGGTATAGTTACCTCTTATGAAGGGAGTTAATTATGAAACTGAATCGGAACATCACATAGCTGTCTACTTCTATTACCCAGATGTTTAATGATGTCTCTCATTGCGTTATAACATTGCAGTTTTATGCATCTCTGTGCTTATCTTTTGGAAGGGTTACAGTACATATAGAAGGTGATAGCGATTGTATTTTTCCCAATTTATCAAAATTCTACATGGAAGGTTTATTGTGTTTGTTAGTTATACTTAAGGAACTGGAGAGATCAGGTGTTATGTGGTCTCTTCAGTCACAATTTTTTTTTATCCGTGACATAAGTTGAATTTTTAATGAGATGTGCATTTGAATAAAAGATTTTGAAGTTTGAATATATTTCATAAATTCACATCATAAAGATATGATTGTTTTGTTTCATCTTTCAGTTTAGGTTGCTCTCTTCTGCACATTTTAGGTTCTGGATTGTGGCAGGTCATTGATTGAATTGCAGACTAGTGCCACTGTTTTCCCTATGTTGTTCTTATGAAATTGTCTAGAACAGCAAACATCTAATTTTTTTTTGCTGAAATCTTGTTTGAGTTCTATGATTACTGTCTGATAAGAATGACTAACTTACGGTTTACTTTGCTGATCATATTTATGGTAGTGTTTGGGTTTGTTACATTGTGTTGCTAGATTTTAAATACCTGATATTGTTTCAAAAGCAATGATGCATTACTTATCCTGTACACTTATATATAGGTGGCATCCAACTCGGATGCTTTCACTATCAAGTTTGTTTCTACCTGTATCAAATGATGAGCTGTTAGTTTTTTTAGTCAAATTTAATAAGCGAATGCATATTTCGTTTCTTTTCAGTTTTTCCTTGTAAATTTAAGAGCCAAGCACATTCTATTGCTGCTTTAACGTGGTTCTCAGATTAAAGTTCCATGTGCAGGATATTGCAGGTATACATCTACATATTGACATTCCTAAGTTGCTCAAGACGCTTCACTTGGACAAGCTAAACTCTTATGCTGGTATCTATCTAACTTTGAATAATTCTGTGCAGTACCCTCAACTGTGTAATGAGCTAATCTTAGTAAAGGGAAAATATGGGTTTCTTTTTATGTCATTTCTTCCCAATAGTGGATGGCAAAAAAGGTTACTGAGTTGGTATTTAGCTGCTCCTTTTATGGATGTTGTGTAGAAATTGAGCAAGAAGAAAAGACTTCTTTGTATTTCAGTATGTCTTTACATTCCATGAGAAGAGGTATTATACAAGTGAATCCTAATCAATTAAAGAAAGACAATCAATTACAATAAAAGGAAATATTCTAATTTTATAATACTCTAGAAAAAGGAAAAGTAAAGTCTCCTAAAATCATGCTAATTAGTTAACACAATCAACACTTCTCAAGTTGTTAAGTGGGAGCAAATATGTAGCACATGCCCCACTTGCAAACAATGTTATCAAAGACGCGCTTAAAGCGTGCATAAGCCCTGAAACGAGGCTTCAAACGTGTTGAGTGCTTTGCCTTGCTTAATGTGCGCTTCAGTGTCGTCATCAAGGTTCTAAGACATACTTTTCCTTGCCAATGAACCTCTTTTGAAGAGACAGCACTAAGCAATTAATATTTCACTTTATTGTAATTATTTTTCAGTTTCTTTGTTCGTATATTTGTCATTCATGCTATCAAAGTTCAAAAGGGTATCTGGGGAATCTATAGGGGACAAATAAGCCCAGCTATACAGATACATAAGGCATTTAGCTCTTAGAGATCAGTAGGTAGTTGATATCCCATTAAAGTATCTTCTATTTCTATCATTCCATATACTCCAACAAATAGCTGCTGGTATCATCTTCCATATAATCTTGATGAGGCTATCAACTTTCCATTTGCTCCAGCTTTCAAATGTGTCTTTGATGTTTTGTGGCATGACCCATCTGAGCCCTAAAAGTGTTACAAACATGCTCCATAGATCCGATGCGATAGGGCATTGTAGAAATAGGTGGCTATGTGTTTCTGTTTCCCTCAGGCACATATAGCATTTGTTGACCATCTGAAACTTCCTCTTTGCTAGGTTGTCTTGTGTCAAACATGCTTCATGTATGGCAGTCCAATTGAAGCAACTAATCTTGGGGGGGGGGGTGATTTGCTCTTGCAAATAAGATTCCATGACCAACTCTCTCTGATTGTGCTCAGTGGACCTAGAAGTTTGTAGGCTGCCTTCACTGAGAATTCCTTTTTATCTATAACTCCCCATTTGAATTGGTCTGGGCCTAGGGGGTTGATGTTTTCATAGTGAACTGCTGCTAGTAGATTTAGAAGTTCATGTAGTACACAGAAAATTCCGTGGAGTATGATGATTTAGAAGTTTATGTAGTACACAGGGTAGAGGTCGCATATTAAGGTAGAAGGTTAGTAGGGGTAAGTGTTGTCTTGCTGTGCATAGGTTTAGGCTTGATAGTGCCTGTCGTAGTACTAGTCATACCCTTGTGGTTCTTGCATATGTTCTTTATTGTGTTTCGATTATCACACTATTTTGCCGTTATTGTTTCTTTCTTGTAGACTTTACACTGCCTTTCTTATTAACAATTATGCTTTCCTCATTGTTTTCTTTTTCTTTTACTTGGGTTTGATGTACTTGAGCCGAGAGTCTTTCGGAAACAGCCCCTCTACCTCCTCGAGGTAGTGGTAAGGTCTGCGTACACTATACCCTCCCCAGACCCCACTTAGTGGGATTTCAGTGGGCATGTTGTTGTTGCTTTATAAATTGAATGTCTTGGACTTAATATATATATATATATATGTGTGTGTGTGTGTGTGTGTGTGTGTATGTCTGTGTGTATTTTTTCCTTTTTGCGTCTTTTTTCATTAAATCCCACGCTTTATTTGCGATTTGCGCTTAAAGCCTCAACGGACCTTTGAGCTTTTTTGCGCTTTTTGCTTTTGATAAACACTGCTTGCAAACAAAGTATGAAAAGTCCTTTTGCTGAGGCCATTTGTAAACACATTATCTAGCTGTTCTTTTGTCTGTACATGAAGCAAACTCAAGGGGCCATTAGTAACTTTCACTTTAATAAAGTGCCGATCAATTTTAATATGTTTTGTTCGGTTATGTTGAACATGATTCTGAGCTATACTAATTACAACTTTGTTGTTGTAGTACAAGATTTCCTTTTTCAGACAATCTCAATTCTTCCCTGTAACTTTTGTGGCCAAAGATGCTCACTAACACCCTAGGCCATAGCTCTATATTCTGCTTCCTCACTTGATCTTGCAACTACACTTTGCTTCTTACTTCTTCAAGTAACTAGGTTCCCTCTTCCGAGTGTATGATAACCGGATAAGGTCTTTTATCATTTGTAGATCAAGTGCAATCCGCATCAGTAAAATCTTGCAAACCTTTCCCTGGAGTCAACTTCAGGTACCACTAAACGTGAAAGACAACTTACATATGAGGATCTCAAGGATAATGCATGAACTGACTCACTGAGCTAACTGAATATTCTATGTTTGGACTAGTGCGAGAGAGATGAATGAGTCTTTCAACGAACCTTTGATATCTCTTCTTATCAATTGACCCTCCAACCCCTATTTATAACTTGTGATTGCGTTCAATAGGTGATTCTGCTGGCTTGCTATCTATCATACTTCATACCAATTTCTTTCAAGAGATTTGGAATATACTTTCTTTGAGAAATAAAGATTCCTCTTTTTAATCTAGCAACCTCAATCCCCAAGAAATAATGCAACTTCCCTAGATTTTTTTTTTGTGTTGACAACTTCTTCAATCGGGTCATAGCCTCTTTGTCATCTCCTGTCATTACTATCTCATCAACATAAATAATGAGAAGAGTGAGTTTACCCTATGGATTTCTTATAAAGAGGGTGTGATCGGCAGTGCTTTGTGTAACCGAAAGAGAGCAACATAATGGAGAATCTATCAAACAAGCTTTAGGAGATTGCTTCTCTCTGTACAAGACTTTCTTCACTTTGCACACCTTTCCCCAACTTTTTTTTAAATCCAGGAAGCTTATGTCAACTTAAATCCAATTGCATCCTCCTTTACTATCGCATTAATTGAGTAAGCTATATAGGACTCCAAATCAGAAAAAAAGATCTCGATCAGATTGATATTTCGATCTTTCTTCTTGAACGGATTGATTTGAGCCCATAAGCGGGACCAAGCATGTTGCCGCCAAACACAAAACCCCATATTTATTCTAGAGAATCTCCTAATTGTTCCAGGGCAACTAGAAAGAGATACTTTAATCAGAAAGAATTTGGTTAAGATGTAGGATACCTATCCAGAAGTTTTCGCAACTCAATCGTAGATGATGGGAATCATCAAGTTGGAATTTTCTGTTATCTTGGTAGAAATTTGATATCTTTTTTTCCGTCTTAGCAAATCATTTTTCTTTCCACAAGGAATAGTGATGCCTTTCTAAGGAATTGTTGGTCTCTTTATTTGTGGTGCACAATTTCCTGGAATGTAGGTTGTGGTATGATCGATTTGATAAAGAAGAAGTAAAAATTGGAAAAAAGCAGACAACTTCAAGGAGAGAAAATTCGACCTCTTTTTGAAGAAAAAAAAAAGGAGACCTAATTCTTCTAGGGAGGAAAACTCACTTCAAAAGGCAACAATTGCTTTGATACTTTGTAGAATTTGAGAAAGAAGGAAAGACTTAGTATTTCACTCGTTTTTACATCGCGAGAAGGGGTTCTTAATTAAGGAAAGACAATCATTACAATAAATAAAAATATTCTATTCCTACCTTTATTGTCTTGAAAATGATAGCTCCATGAAAGCACCTTTAGTTAGGTGTGAAATGTTTTTCAACCCAAACGCTTCATTTGAACATATTATTTTTGACACAGGTAACTTTGTATGTATTACAACAACATACCCAATGAAATCTCATTAAGTGGGGTCTCACTAAGTGGAGTATGGGAGGGTGGAGTGTAAACAGAACCTACCACTACCTCATGGAGGTAGAGAGACTACTTCTAAAAGACCCTCAGCTTAAGTGCATCAAACCCAAGTAAAGGACAGGAAATCAATGGAGAAAGCATAATAGTTAATAAGAAAAGCAGTGTAGAGTCTACAAGAAAGAAACGATACCACCACCAAAACAGTGTGATAATTGAAACACAATAAACAACATATGATGGTAAATAACAAAAGCAAGAAGACAACACTCTACCCCTACCAACCTTCTATTCTAATACTCGACCTCCACTCCTTTTTAGGGGTGTACAAAAATCAAACTGACCAATAAATCGAACTGAAAAAAGTGTTATTGGTTTATTGCTATTGGGTTATTGGGTTAATGGTTATTTAATGGTTTTATAAAAAATAATTATTGGGTTATCGATTCAGTATTGGTTTTATAATATTGGGTTATTGGGTAAACCGATAACCTATTAAGACTATAATAGTTTACTAATTTAATTTTTAGTTTTTTACTCATACACAAATATCGGACAAAAAATATTAATATAAATATATAATCAGTTAATCACTATATTATTTAGTATTTTAGAATTTACCCTTTAGGGTTTGCCTCTTTAGGTTCTGCGGCAAGGGTTCTACGATAGTGGCTCTAGGAATCGTATATATGTTTTAAAAGTATTTTCTTATTGGTTAAATCGAAAATTGAACCGTTAAAGATCAAAAATCAATAAATCAAAAATCGATAACAAATATCTTATTGGTTTGATTATTTGTTTAGCGTATTTAGAAATTGAAAATCGATAAACTGAACTAAGAATACTTAAAACCTAACCGACCGATACACACCCTTACTCCTTCCTATCTAGAGTCATGTCCTCGGTAATATGAAACTGTGCCATGTCCTGTCTAATCACCTCTCTCCAATGCTTTTTCAGCCTACCTCTACCTCATTGTGTACCCCTATAACCATCCTCTTGCACCTCTTCACTGGCGTCTATGGACCACTTCTTCACATGCCTAGACCATCTCAGTCTTGGCTTCCTCACCTTATCCGCCACAAAGGCCACTCTCACCTTCTCCTTGATAACCTCATTCCTATCTTGTTGCTCTTAGTATGCCCACTCATCTATTTCAACATCCTCATCTCCCTGACATGCATCTTCTGAACATGTGAGTTTTTGACTAGCCAACACTTCATTCCATACAACGAGGATGGTCTAACCACCTCTTTGTAGAGCTTACCTTTAAGTTTTGGTGGTATCCTTTTAATCACACAATACTCCAGAGGTAAGTCTCTATTTCATCCATGCTGCTCTAATGCGATGTGTGACATCATCGTCGATGTCCACTTCCATGGATTACTGACCCAAGATACTTCAAACTGTCTCTCTTAGGAATAGTCTGTGTGGCAAGCTTCACTTCCACGTCTTTTTTATCTAATGCAACACTAAATTTGCACTCCAAATATTCTGTTTTGGTCCTGCTCAACCTGAAGTCTTTGGACTCCAGAGTTTGTCTCCAAACCTCTAACCTAGCATTAATGATAACACTAAGAATGGAAATCCGAAACAAACTAGAGTATTAACTAAAACAAGTGCGGAAGCAAAATTGGAAACTAGTTAAAGAAACTAAACAAGAATTAAAAGATGAGTTTGACATGATCCAAGTAACAACAAATTGGTTAATAGTTGAACCAAATGCCTTTACTTGAGAAACTAATCAAGTTTTAGAATCGGATCTTGACCGCTTTGTGAGTAATGCTAGACAACAATTAGTAAGAGTACTAATCGCCTTCTAAAGAATATCAAGAAGAAACCAAAGATATCAAACAAGAAGTTATCTTACTACCTTGAATTACGAACTAGTTAGGTTGAAGGACCTTAGATAGGAGGGTGTGGAAGACCCATATTAGGGTAGAAGGCTAGTACATAGTCTCGGTATTCTTCCATATTAGTAGGTGCATTAGCGCACTATAATTTCTTGTGCTCTGACTTCTGTTATTATCTTTCTATTACTTTCTGTACTTTGATTACTTTATTTTATCTGTGTCGCTTTCATTATTTATGTTATTCGTTATTTGCTTTCCCATATCGCTTTAAACTTCTTAGCCTTAACTGACCTCTTTTTATGCTTCTTTTGAGCCGAGGGTCTCTCGGAAACAGCCGTCCTACCTTGGTAGGAGTAAGGTTTGCGTACACTTTACCCTCCCATACACCACGTTGTGGGATTTCACTGGGTTGTTGTTGTTGTTACGTTGAAAGATAAATTCAAAAGCAATTTGCCACAAAGGTTCAAAGAACTCTCAATATATTATTCTTCAAAGTCTTCCCATTTAAAGTAACAAAGCTCCGCTTTATATAGTAGTAAGAAGGGGTTGTTCAAGATAAAAAAAGAATAAAAAAAATGACATTTTCTAGAGTCCTAGATGGCTGCCCACACACATGATTGATAATGTCAAAATAGAAGAAAAACATGACACCTTCTAAAGTGTTAGTGGGCTGCCCACATATATGACTTATAATGTCAAAATATAAAAATAAAATGACACCTCCTAAAGTCCAAGAAGACTGCCCACACACATAAGTACCATAAGGTCAACATAGTAGAAAAATGACATTAAATGCTAGTTCTAGAAACTAGTTAAAAGACTAAATAAGTGCTGAAATTTTCTCTTCATTTGTGGGCTTATTTGGGCCATATTTCCTCTCATCTTGGACTTTAATTTGGGCCTAGTTTGCACGAAATTGGGCCCTAATATTCATCCTCTTGACTTGAATTTGGCCACCAAATAGTTGTAGCATTTGGACAATTCATTTTCCTTGGGCTTTAGCTCTTCTTCCCCAACAAAACACTTTTTAATTGCTAATTCTAGCCCATCAAGATTGTCTTGAAATTTCTTTATTTGGGATCTTGTTATGGGGCCTTTTGGAAACTCCAAAGCTTCCTTAAATATTGTTGAGCTTCCATCGATGCTATCAATTAACTCTGTTCTGTGTCTCATCAATCAGTACTATGTCGTTCGCAGATAACATACACCATGGAACCTCCTTTTGAGTAGACCGTGTCAACTCATCCAACTCCATCATCCAACTCTAAGGCAAATAAGAAAGGGCTAAGAACTAATCCCTGGTGCAATCCCATCTCACCGGGAAGTGCTCCGAGTCTCCTCCCCATTCTAACCCTAGTTTTGGCTCCATCGTACATATCCTTTATTTTCCTAATATAAGCCACCGGGACATCTCTAGCCTCCAAGCACCTCCAGCGGGCATCCCACGGGACTGTCATATGCTTTTCAAGGTCAATGAGTATTATATGTAGGTCCTTCTTCCTTTTCGTATATTTCTCAACCAGTTTTCGCACAAGATGGATGGCTTCAGTGGTTGATCGTCCTAGTATGAATCCAAATTGATTCTCGGAATTGGACACTTCTCTCCTCAACCCTCCTCTCCACTACTCTTTCCCAAACCTTCATAGTGTGACTTAATAATTTAATACATCGGTAATTGTTATAGTTTTGGATATCACCCTCGTTCTTGTACAATGGAAAACCATTGTACTCCACCTCCATTCGTCAGACATTTTTGCCGTCCTAGAAATAACATTAAACAACTGGAGCCATATTTACAAGTAAATCCAAATCCTATGGTCCTAATGAATCTAACATATCAATAATAAATACAAGATCATTAGACCAAATTTCGTTACGCCAAAAACACATAATCAAGAATTCAAGATACAGTCAACTTGATCTATTCTATACTATTCTCTACATTCTCAAAACACCTAGCATTGCTATCCTTCCAAATTGTCCACCATATGATGGCTGGTATGATTCTCGACCTACTTCTGCTCTTTGCCTGAATCCCAGCTTCTTCCCAGCTTTGACTGGCCTCTGTAACCTTTTGTGGCTTAGACCAGGAAAAACCTTTGTGGTTTATGAACAACCAACCTCCAAAGCTGATTGGGGATCGTGCCTGGTATCATCTTTCAATTCTCTTAGGAATTTGAGACTTTTGTAGTAAATATATTGTTTAGGGTATTCTTACATTAGCAAGCTTGATTTTCCTTCTTGATAAAAAGAGAACATACCAACCTTTAATTTTATCAATTTAAAAAGCAAATGTAACAACTTTTTTTTTGAAACTATAATTAATTTTTTTTGAAATTAACGCAACCTCCTTTCTTTTGAACATAATTTTGTTGGAAATAAATTATTTTCTTAACCTTCTTGCTAGTTGGTTGAATTTGTTTGTTTCTAAGTGCTGAACCATTATCTTCCTGTTCTGCCACCCTCCATTCTATCATTTGTAGTTTTGATGAATTGTAGCTGTTAGAATAGGAATAAGAACAAGAATAATATATATAATCCTACTTAGAATAGAAATAAGAACAAGAATAGTATGTAGAATCCTACTTGGAAAATGATTGTAATGTAATATCTTAGTTGGAAAAGGAGTCTAATGTAGTGTCTATAAATAGGGTCTCAATGTAATAATGTAGATACACAAATCAACATTATTCTTCTCCAATATTTCTCACATGGTATCAGAGCTTCTATGATCCCAGTAGAGAATCAAAGAGCTTCCGTTGCCGGCAAGCGGATATAACTATATTGCTACCTGTCTGGTCAATGGTTATGTTAACAAAAGTGAGGCCAATGATATATGCATGAACTCCATATTTAGGGAAAACTCAATCAAACAGGTCACCGTGCGTCAATTTCTGGTGACTTTCTAGTGTTGTTTTGTGTCAACCTCATATCCGTCAGTATTTTTGTAGCACCGAGCCATTTTTCTGGTGACTACTTATATCTAATTTGGGTAGTACTGTGCCATCCTTATGGTGACTACTTTCTCACATCTAATTTATGTAGCACGTGCCATCCTTTCAGTGACTACTTTCTGATATCTAATTTGTGTAGCACCGTGCCATCTTTTCGGTGACTACTTTCTCATTTTTCATTTGTGTAGCACCGTGTCATCTTTTCGGTCACTACTTTCTCATATTCGATTTTCATAGAACCGTGTCATCTTTTTGGTTACTACTTTCTCATATCCGCAGCACCGTGCATCTTTTCGGTGATTACTTTTTCATATCTGATTTGCATACCACCGTGCATCTCTCCGAACTACTTCTCATATTTAATTTGCGTAGTACTATGGATTTTTCCAAACTACTTTCTCATATCTGAGTTGCATAACACCGTGTGTCTTTTTGGTGACTCCCCAAACTTGATTTCCGTAGTTTCATGCGTCTTTTCAGTGACTCCTCAAATATGATTTGCGTAGAGTCGTGCCATCATTCTGACCCTACCCATATGATTCTCTTTTTCAGTAGGGTCGTGCTGTTAATCCGACCCTACCCATATAATTCTCTTTCTCAGTAGGGTCGTGCCATCATTCCGACCCTATCCATATAACTCTTTTTCTTAATAGGATCTTGCCATCATTCCGACCCTACCCATATAATTCTAATTCTTTTTCTTAATAGGATCTTGCCAACATTCCAACCCTACCCATATAATTTTATTTCTCAGACTGTGACCACTTTCAGCCATCAAATCTAATAATTCAGCGCATGTTCATGTTTCGGCCAGTTTTACAGTAACTTTCTTGTATAAGATCTACACATCTCTAGATTTCGAGCACTTTCCAGCGATCATTGCACTATTTCTGATAGATCTGATATTTCCTGCAGTGTTTTCTTTTTGGTACAGTTTTACTTTTGCCCCCCAAAAAAGGAAAAAAAGGTATACTCAGATATTTGGGCGGTATTGCAGTGATAGTTTTTCTCCTCTAGCTAAAATAACATTTGTCCACCTTTTACTATCTATGGTTGTCGTTCTCCATTAGCTTTTTAATCAGCTAGACATTAAGAATGTTTTTCTCCACGGTGATCTCGAGGAAGAAGTCGATATAGAGCAACTACCTAATTTTGTTACTCAGGGGGAATTTGGTAGCCTTGTATGTCGATTGTGTAAGTTACTCTATGGTATGAGTAACCTTCTCAAGCTTGGTTTGGGAAGTTCAACAGTGTAATTCAGGATTTTTTTTGTTTTGAAATTGCTAGCTCTTTGTATTCCTCAGCATTAAGGGCTATGCTGGCCACCTCCAAAAACTGTTACAAGAAACGAAAAAACAAAAAAAAAAACATACTTCCAAAGAGCCTATGAAGTCCACTAATTGGAACTCCTCTTCTATATCCTGTTCTTTACACCAAAAGCCTAGAGTAGTAATTACTCTCCATTTTATCTTCTATAAGTAACACTCCATTCCTTCAAAAATTCTCCGATTCCTTTCTTTCCATATAATCCACCAGATACATGCTGGAACTGTTCTCCACCATCTTTTCTGGCTCTTGCTGCCTCCCCTTTTGATCCAGCAGTTTAGGAGGTCAGAAGTATGTTCTGCCATAGTCCAATATTCATTGGCTATGCTTGTAAACAGAGCCCACACCTGAGCAGTTACCTTACAATGCATGAATAGATGTTTGTTAGTCTCCAGAGCCTCTTTATAGAGGAGGCATTTGGATGCTATGTTGATGCCCCTCTTCTGCATTGCCTCATGGGTCAGACAACTTTACCTAGCAACCAACCAAGTGAAGCACTTCACCTTGGCAGGAGCCACACTTTTCCATCTTGTGTTCCAAGGTCCAGTGGATCTTCCAACACTTCTTCTGAGCCCCCAATTGTATAGTCTGTTCAGTGAATATACCCCATTTTTGTGATGTTCCCATGCTAATCTGTCCGGCTCTAGAGTAGTACCAGGGAATCCACCAATCAAGCTCAAGAGCTCTACCACTTTATGAATTTCCCAGTCATTAAGCAGCCTTCTAAGGCAGATGGGGTTTGGGGTGGAGATGGCTCAGCTGGATAAATTTCTGCATTAAAACCACTAGGTTCTCCATTCTTGTAAATGGAGAACCAGTTGGTTTTTTTCCAGCAGAAAGAGGCCTGAGACAAAGGGATCCACTATCCCCTTTTCTCTTTATCTTAGCCATGGAAGGTCTGGACAGGTTGATGAGAGTTGCTTCTCAGAATAATTGGGTAAGGGGTTTTTCCATAAAGAACAGGGTAAATGATACAATGGAATTGACACATCTATTGTACGCAGATGACACAGTGGTTTTGCGGTGAAGCTGAGCAGGAACAAGTTTGCTATTTAAGAGTGATCCTGGTGGTTTTTGAGGCATGCTCAGGACTCAAAGTAAATTGGAGAAAGAGCAGTATTTTTCCAATTAAGGAGGTGCAGCAGATTGAGGCTCTTGCAAGTATTTTGCAATGCAAGGTAGAGAAGCTCCCAACAGTTTATTTAAGCATGCCTTTTGGGCTCCAAGCACAAAGCCGAAAAAATTTGGGATGACATTATTGAGAAAACAGAGAAGAAATTGTGTATATGGAAATCCCAATACTTGTCTCTGGGAGGTAGAGTTACATTAATTAACTCAGTTCTGGATTCTTTACCCACTTATGTGATGTCCCTCTTTCCTATCCCTAGTAGGGTAGTGAAGTTTTTGGATGCACTTAGAAGAAATTTCCTATGGTAAGGGAATAAGATGGAAAAGGGATTCAATCTGGTTAAATGGCCTATAGTACAACAAAGCAGGAGAAATGGGGGATTGGGAGTGAGGAATTTAAAGGTTCATAACAAGAGCCTTCTTTCAAAGTGGTTGTGGAGATACAATCAGGAGGAGCGGGCTCTATGGAAAGAGATAATACATCACAAATTTGGGCAACATGATTTCTGGTGCACTAGTGAAGTCACTGAAACTTATGGGGTTGGGGTGTGGAGGACCATCAGAAACTTTTGGGTGAGTCTCAAGAACAACTCACAGATAGTGGTGGGCAGAGGGGACAAAACAAAGTTTTGGTCAGATGATTGGTGTGGAAATTCAGGAATTTATCACTTTGTGTTTTGTCGATATTATGCATCGAATCGGTATTTCATGAGAAGACCAAGCACATTGAGATTGACTGGCATTATGCGTCAAATCCAGTATTTCATGAGAAGACTAAGCACATTGAGATTGACTGTCAATTTTGTGAAGTCGAGTGATCAACTTGCAAATATCTCACCAAGCCCCTCATCAGTCCCCGTATTAATTACATTTGTAACAAGCTAGGTACATATGACTTGTATGCACCAGCTTGAGGGAGTGTTAAAATAGAAATAGGAACAAGAATAATATATACAATCCTACTTAGAATAGAAATAGGAATTGGAATAGTATGTAGAATCCTACTTGGAAAAGTTGTAATGTTGTGTCTTAGTTGGAAAGAGATTCTGATATAGTGTCTATAAATAGGGTATCAATGTAATAATGTAGATACACAATTCAATAATATTCTTCTCCAATATTTCTCACAGTAGCTATCATTCTAGGTTTCGTACTTACTTACAAGATGCTTATTCTGCAACTATATAGAGGTGACTGTCACAATGTCTTGGGTATTTATTTGGTGGAAAGGCACTTCATTCTGATAGGCCCTAAATTTGACATACATGTATAAGGTTAAAATGTTTTGACATGGTAAAGTTTCTAGCACGTCTTTTTCCATACATTTTTAGCATAAAACAATTTTTCACCTTCTGATTCTACACTTATCACCCCTTCTTTTCCTCTGGTTCCCGCACTACTGGTTTGTTAGTGATGTATAGAGTAATAAAACATGATATGTAGTAATGAATTCAGCTTGGATCAGATAAACATGCCCTTGCCAGTTCATCCGATGTCACTGTGCTGGCCAATCGGATGTTCAGGTACATAGGATGCAGCAGCGTAGGTGCAAAAGGCTTGTGATCCCCCCCCCCCCCCACACACCCAAACCAAATTTGTATGGCGCTTGATATACTTGTATCTCCCCACTTGTGGGATCACACTAGGTGTATTGTTGTTAGGTGATATACTTGTAACCCTATTTCCTTGTGCTTTGTTCACGTCAATACAATACTAGAAGGAGGTATTTCCACTCCCATCATGAATATAAAGGAGTAGGAAAAGGGAACACAAGAACACTGGTCGGAGAAGAGGGGGAGGAATGAGCAAAGACTCGGGGAGGACATATATTAATTGGACTATTTTCAAGGGGTAACCTACATTTGAAAGAACATGGCTTGTCAGATCCGTCATTAAGTACCTGTAATCTTAATGTATGGCTTTGGATTCCTTGATATTTATGTATCTCTGTCTAAGTCAAAGGCATGCTTGTAAGATTACTTTTGTTGCTTGAGCTGAATGAAGCTGCTATAGTTATTGAGGGATCAAATTCATGAGTTAGTTGTTGAACCGTTGTTTGTGGTTTTGTTGAATTTTCTTGTGATGGTTATGTTCTTTATTTGACCTGGTAGTGCTGTGGCTTGAGACAAGAAGCAAGGCATTTGAACCTAATTATTTATACACCAAAGAGAAGGTACTACTGTTGCTTTTGGTCATTACTGTTGTTCATTTATGCATCTTTTCCTAAGTTGTTGATGAAGTGTTAAAATTTGTCTTATTAGTAAATTCTTGAGTGCTACCATTTATTTTTAGGGTTACTTGTTACTGCCCGAGGAAGCTAAATTGCGCCATAACATTCGCACAATAAACATAAGCATCTCTGCTTGGCATTCCTGCTTTGGTAACAGGTCAGTTCATACCCCTTCACTAAAGGTATCACTTGAATACATAAATTTGTGTTCTATAAATTTCATTTCATGATGTGTACTTTGGTCCTTCTCCGGATCTTGCTTGAACACGGGATGTTTCGTGCACCAGTCTGCCCCTTTGATATGACCTTACGGTCATACGGGCAATGACTATGATGACTGTAGCATTTGTGTAACACACTCCCAGGGGAGGACGTCACTTAGCATAACTAATCTAATACTTAGAAAGTAAAACATTTTTCTTTTGTAAAGCCTGTGTTGTAAAATAGACCAACTTATTTTTTTTGGAATATTTAACAATCCCTTCATTAGATTTGAAAAAGAGTTCAACTGTTCTAACAATTATTTAAGAAACTAATTTACACATTATCCACATATTTATTAGTGTAGATAGGCCCATGTGAGCAAGGGTTTTGTGTGAAATATAAGAAAAAAATATTATTGAATTGTGCATCTACATTATTATACTGAGATAATTTTTATGGACACTATATTACAAATCCTTTTCCAAGTAGGATTCTATATACCATTCCTGTTCCTATTCTAACAATCCTTCTCAAGCGGGTGCATTCAAGTCATGTGTATCGGGCTTGTTGCAGATGCAATTGATACGAGGACCAGTGAGGGATTTGGTAAAAATATCTGAAGGTTGATCACTCGACTTCACAAATTTAATTTGTAACAATATCTCCTGAGAGTATTTTTTTTCTCAACCAAAGTGACAGTCAATCTCAATGTGCTTAGTCCTCCAATGAAATATTGGATTTGATGTGAAATGAAGGGCTGCTTGATTATCATACATAAGTGCAATCTGATCGATTTCTCCAAATTTTAGTTCTCTCAGCAATTGTTTGATCGAAACTAGCTAACAAGCTGCTACAACCATTGCTCTATATTCTACTTATGTACTAGATTGAGCAACCACACTCCGTTTCATACTTTTTTAGGACAACAAATTACCTCCTACTAAAATACAATATCCGTATGTAGAACGTCTATCAGAGGGTGATCCTGCCCCATCAACGTCTGTATATTCAATGATATGCTCATGGCCTTGATCCTCAAAGAGTAGGCCTTTACCTGGAACCGACTTTATATGTTGCAGAATACGAACAACTGCATCCCAATGACTATCACAAGGGGAAGTCATAAATTGACTTACAACACTCATAAGCAAAGAGATGTCAGGTCTAGTCACCGTGAGATAATTCAACTTTTCAACCAGCCGCCTATACCTTTCAGGATCACTGAGTGGTTCCCCTGTCCTTGTAGGAGTTTAGCATCCGAATCCATAGAAGTGTCAATGGGCCTAAATCCCATCATTTTTATCTCCTCAAAAATGTCTAAGGCATACTTGCGTTGAGAAATAACAATACCCAATCTCAGATTGAGCAACTTCAATACCTAGAAAATACTTTAGGCTATCGAGGTCTTTAGTCTAGAAATGCTGGGAGAGATGTTTCTTCAAATTAGTGATACCATCTTGATCATTGCCAGTGATAACAATATTGTCAACGTAAACCAACAAATAAATACATAGATTTGGTGCAGAATGTTGATAACACACAGAGTGATCAGCTTCACCAAGAGTCATGCCAAACTCTTGAATTATTGTGCTGAACTTTCCAAACTAGGCTCGAGGAGACTGTTTCATACTATAGAGTGACGTGCGTAGTCGACATACAAGGCTTGTAGACTCCTTCTGAGCAACAAAAGTAGGTGGGTGCTCCATATAGACTTTTTCCTCAAGATCACCATTTAGAAAAACATTCTTAATAGCACCTAAGGGTGTGACCAAGTGGTCAATGAGGTGGTTGAGAGCCACGAGGTCTCAGATTTAAATTCCAGCGGAGACAAAACACTAGGTGATTCTTCCCATCTGTCTTAGCTTTGGTGGACAAAGTTACATGGTACCTGTTGCTGATGAGAGTTGACATGTATTTCGTGGAATTAGTTGAGGTGCGCAAAAGCTGGTCCAAATACCACAATAATAATAATTAAAAAGCATTCTTATTGTCCAATTGATGAAGAGGCCAAAGGCGAACGACAACCATAAATAGAAAAAGACGAATCATGTTATTTTAGCTCGAGGAGAAAAAATATCACTATAATCCAGCCCAAATATCTAAGTATATCCTTTGGCAACAAGGCGAGCCTTTAGTCGATCAACTTGACCATTTGCACCAACTTTGACAGTTTGATTGCATAAACCCAACGACAACCAACAATGAATTTACCTACAGGAAGGGAAACAAGCTCCCAAGTACCACTCGTATGTAACACATACATCTCGTCAATCATAGCCTGCCTCCATTCTGGATGAGAAAGTGCTTCACCTGTAGTTTTAGGGATGTAAATAGAGGACAGAGATGATACAAAGGCATAATGGGGTGATGATAGACGATGATAACTCAAGAAAGTATAATGGGGGTTAGCATTGTGAGTGAATCGTATACCTCTTTGAAGTGAAATGGGTTGTCTAGGAGGAGGCAAGTCCGCAGTAGGAGCAGGGTTTGACTTATAACATGAATCATCTAAGCCTAATGCTGGATGCGGAGGATGATGATAAGTTAGGAGTTGTGACACTACAGATGGAGATGTAGAGTAACCGTATATTCCTCAAAAGCCGGTAAAGGTAAGAACTGAGATATGGGTAAGACCTCAGAGATGTAAGGATGATCAGAAGATGTATAGTAAGGTTGAGATTCGAAGAATGTGACATCGGCTGACATAAGGTATCAACAAAGATTAGGTTAATAGCAACGATACCCTTTTTGAACTCAAGAGTAACCAAGAAAGACACATTTGAGAGCATGAGGGGCTAATTTATCTTCTCTTGGGGCCAAGTTATGAATAAAGTATGTGTTCCTAAAGACTCGAGGGGAATATAGTAGAGATGTGACTGAGGAAACAATATGGAATAGAGAATCTGATTCTGAATGGAAGATGAGGGCATTCTATTAATTAAATAGCAAGATGTGAGGACTGCATCACCCCAAAAATGCAGCAAAACATGGGATTCAATGAGAAAAGTGCTAACAGTCTCAATGAGATGCCTATTCTTCCTTTCTACTACTCTGTTCTGCTGAGGGGTGTACAAACAAGATGTTTGGTGAATAATTCCTTGGTGAGTCATAATCTCCTGAAACTGGGAGGATAAGTATTCTAAGGCGTTGTCACTATGAAAAGTACGAATGGAAACACCAATTAATTTTGTATTTCAGCACAAACTTTTGAATATAGAAAATCTCTCAGAATGATCTTACATTAAGAAAATCCTAGTATATCTTGAATAATTATCAATGAAACTAACAAAATAACGAAATTCTAAGGTTGAACCGACTCTAGTAGGACCCGAAATATTAGAATGAACTAATGAAAAAATAGACTCCGAATGACCCTTAGCAATATGTGAAAATGTAGTGCGAGTGTGTTTCCCAAGTTCACATGGCTCACAATCTAATATGGATATACTAGACAAACTAGGCACCATCTTCTGTAGCTTGGATAGATTCGGATGTCCCAAACATTGTGAATAAGTTCGAGAGGATCTGCGACGGAGCATGCTATGGAGGAATTTGAAGAGGTAAGATAGCAAAAGGCCTTGTGATTCATGTCATGTGCCGATCGTTTGTCCCGTACTGCGGTCCAACATGAGGAAAAAATCATCAATTAATGTTTTGGCACAATGTAGGGCATGCGTCCAAAGCCCAACGGATGCAAGATTAAAAGGACAACCAGGAACATAAAGAATAGAGTTCAGAGTGACAGAAGATAGGGGTTTGGCTTGTCCAACTCCTTTTGGTTTGTGTGGATCCCATTGGCTAAAGTAATAGCAAGAAGAGATTGTGAATAAACAATATCGGACACAAGTGATTTGTTATCAGAAAAAATGATCAGCCCGAGTCTACGACCCATTATCCAAGATTACTAGATTGTGCAACACAAGCAAGGGAATTATTAGCAACAAAAGCATCAGGCTGAACAACCGAGGCTATTTGTGGAGACATCTGCATACATGCTTGATACTGAAGGAACTCATCATATTCTGTCTGAGTAATATGAGCATTATTGGATGGTCGATTGGCTGAGCAACAAAGGCTGCTTGTGGAGATGTCTGCTTACTTCCTCGATACTGAAGGAACTCAATATATTCCTTTTGAGAAATAGGATCATTATTCGGTGGTCGGCAGTACAAAGTATAACATATGTCGTCCAACCTATGACAAGAAATACACTTAGGTCGAGATCTTTCAAAACAACTTCCAAGCTGTCAATTCTCCATAGATTGAGATATTCGTTTTTCTATGGTTTGAGATGCGAGAACAGAGGAGTCAATGGTGGGTGATGAAACCACTTTGTGACTGGGAGGTTTGGCAAGACGAAGTAGAGAATAATTCATCAATTGTAGGAACCGTAAGACTAGCTAAAATTTGATCACACATTGAATCATGGTCAGTAGAAAGTCCAGCAAGTGTAAGAACTAGAAATGTCTATCTATGCCTTTGTGTTTTTCCACGTTTGTAGTGACTGGTATCAACGTTTTAAATTCCTCCATGGCTGCCTGTACTTGTCCTAAGTAAGTAGACATATCAGATTCTTATTTCTTTAAGTTGGTCATCCGAGATGTCACATCATAGAAATGAGATATGTCATTAGTGTATAAAGCATGAGCCTTTTCCCAAATTGAATAACATGTCTGGAATGGGCAAAACAAGGGCATCAACTTGGAATCAATAGATCGCCATAGGAGACTACATAATTGAGCGTCAACCTTCGCCCATTATGCTTGGGCTTTTCCACCTTTCTCACCAGCCTTTGCCTTTTCATCTACAGCACAAGCATTGTTCGTTTTAAGTGGTCTTAGACACCTTGGTGTCTAAAATCCAATAATCAAAAGAATGGAGAACCATGTTGAAAGTGATTTTTCCATATTAGGTTCATAGTTAAGATGAAATGTAAAATCCAAAGTCAAGATGGGGAAAGATCCAAACAATGTCAAGATGCATGACAATATAAGTAAAAATGTCACAATCACAAGGAGGAAAAAGTCCCAACAAGAATGCAAAAATGCTTAAGCATTCTGTATATATGGCCAAGTTAGTTTGTCTTACAAATGTGTTTCACGTGATACCAATACAATCTTAACATATTATTAACTCAACTATATTTTGTACTCTCAATGGTATCAAAAAATTTCAAGTGACTCAAAACATTCGTCCTCAATTAAACATAAAGAAATAAGGCACTAACTAGCAACAACCCACTAAGACAGCAAATTAAAGGACAAATTTTTACCAAGGCTCAAGCTATTCTCACAAAATAAGGTGAATATAAATTCAAGTTTATGTGCAAACCTCAGGGCTTTCGTGTTTCTAAAGCTCAAACAAACATCAAAGATGTAAATATCTTCTAAGCTAAGAACCGAGCAATTTTCCATAATCGTTCTCCTTAACTTGAACAAATGTCACCTTAAGCACATAATCAAACACTCACTTAAACTATGCTGCTCGGACTCTCCAAAAAGGATGCCAAATCCGTGTTGGATCCTTCAAAAATGAACTACTTTTCAAGGATCCGACATGCACCCGTCGATATTTTTGAAGAGTACCAGCAACATAGCACTAAAATCGTATAATTCAGAAGTGTCTAACATAATCTTGGTGAGTATCGAGGGTCCAAATTGGTTGAACTATTCATGATTTTTTAAGAGGAAAATCTGGACAGCACCTCTGCACTTTATTGCAGCAATTTTTTTGAGGCAGTAAACAACAAAATTAGATTTTTTGTTCTTCATGAAAGTCTTTTTTAAAAATGTTGTTGTGGGTCTTTCTCATAGATTTCTACAGCCTTTTGAATCACTTCAGTCCAAGTTATAGGTAAAGAGTTCTACTCAAGAATACTAACTGCTGTTCAGATAAAAGATATGATTAAATCCATTATTTTGAAGATCTCAAATTCTCTAACAAAAAATTTGATTATTTCACCAAAATATGTTGAATAAGAACTTACCGTAAGTTTGAGAGAGTTTCTTCCCAAATTCAAAATCTAGTATATGAAAATAAACTTAAGTGCATGACCCATCTTGATTCTTGAAGGCAACATTCCAACCTATATTCAAAAGATAGAGACCAATAATTTTATGAAATAAAAAAAATTGGTCTCGATGGTAAGTGGGAGAATGCCACTTTTGTGCATTTAGAGCTCTCCTAATGAAGGCTTTGAAGGAAGAAGAAGAAAGTGCCTTGAGAGAAAAAAAGGGTTTTGCTAATAAAGGGCTTATCTTATATGGGTAGAAGGATCCAATAGGATATAACAAGTCTTTTTATTCTATTTCTACTCATTTGTTTTATCAAACAAAGTTAAAAATTTAAATTCAAGAAAAAGTAATAAAAATGTTTACAATAAAAACAAGATCATTTGAATGCATATAATAAAATATGGGGTGTTACAGTCTGAAACAAGGTTGTCATGTGTTGAAGAATTCTCATCTTTGTTTTATCTTTTTATTTTTTTCTGTTTTATTTCCCATTTAATGTTTCTGAGCTTGTTTTGATTTCTTTTAGCGCCGACGTGGTGGAAAAACATGGGACAGGATCATGGACTTAGAATGCAAATAATCGCCTTCCCTTATTTATCTTTCAACTTCTTGCTTGACTAGCAAATCTTTCACTCCTATGAGAACACTTCTACTGTATCACCAGTAACTGCAAGGATTCCTTTACCCAAAAACTTCCTTGTCTTTCTTATGCCCTCTTATTTGTGATTACAACTTGGTTGGTCAAAGTTAGATACTCTTATTGAATTCAGTTTACGTTTAAAGATTTTAGTACACTTGAGTTCTGATAACTTGTTTTAGGTAAAACTTGATATTTAAATGAAAAACTTTTTTTTTTACCAGGTGGCAGCAGCTTCTTATAAACAGACTTGTGGGATATGACACTATTTTGATGAATAGTTTGTTGAATTCTCCTGGTGAAGGTATTAAGTATTCAAGATCTCAGCAACCTTTTATCTGCTATCACTTGAGTAACAGCTTATCCTGAGGTTCTGTGTTCCATTGTTATATTCTATTATACTGGCCATATTACAACAACAACAACAACAACAACAACATACCAGTGTAATCCCACAAGTGAGGTCTGGAGAGGGTACAATGTATGCAGACCTTACCACTACCTCATGGAGGTAGATAGGCTGTTTTGAAAGACCCTCAGCTCAAGTACAACAAATCCCGGCATAAAGAAGAAGGAGACAAGAAGAGAATGTAGCAAATAACAAGGAACAATGCAAAAGTAGCCAAAACAGCAATAAAATCATGTGATAATCAAAATACCATAGACAACATACTAGAATAGATTATTAAAAAATAAACTAAACAATAATACAAATAGTATCATCGCAAACACCAACCACCCTAAGCAAGACAACACTACACTGCCTACTAGCCTTCTAACCTAATACGTGTCCTCCACACCCTCCTATCTAGGGTCATGTCCTCGGTAACCTAAAGTTGCGTCATATCCAATCTTATCACCTCTCCCCAATATTTTTCGGCCTACCTTTGCCTCTCTTCGTACTTTCTAAAACCAACCTCTCGCACCTCCTCACTGGGGGTGCGTCTATGCACCTCCTCTTCACATGTCCACCCATCTGAATCTCACTTCCCTCATCTTGTCCACCACGGAGGCCACTCCGACCTTATCCTTGATATCCTCATTTTTAATCTTATCGCTCCTAATATGACCACACATCCACCTCAACATTCTCATCTCAGCAACATGCATTTTCTAGACATGGGAGTTCTTGACTAGCCAACGCTCAGTCCCATACGACAATGTCGGTCTAGTCACCACTCTATAGAACTTACCTTTGAGTTTCGGCGATACCTTGTTATCACACAAGACTTTAGAGGTAAGCCTCCACTTCTTCCACGCCGCACCAATATGGTGTGTGATATCATTGTCGATGTCCCCCCTCCCCTAGATTATAGACCCAAGATACTTGAATCTATCGCTCTTGGGGATAATTTGTGTGTCAAGCTCACTTTCACGCCTACCTCATGCATCGCATCATTGAATTTGCACTCCACATATTCTTTCTTGGTCCTGCTCAACCTGAACCCTTTAGCCTCCAAAGTTTGTCTCCACACCTCTAACTTAGCATTAATTCCATTGCGCGTCTCATCAATCAGTACTGTGTCATCTGCAAATAACATACACCACGACACCTCATCTTGAATGTCTCGCATCAATACACCTATCACCAAGGCAAATAGAAACGGACTAAGAGTTGACCCCTGGTTTAACCCCATCTCAATAGGGAAGTGTTCCGAGTCTCCTCCCACCGTTCTTACCCACGTTTTAGCTCCTTCGTACAGGTCCTTTATCGCCATAATGTAGGCCCCATCTGCATTCTTAAAGCTAGAACAATATAAGTAGGTGACAGTTTCGTTATAAATGGGAAACCAAATCATATTTGACGTTGTGCAGAAACAGAACCAGAACTACGTGCACATATACTTAGTTTGAACAGCTTGAAACATATGGTGGTTTGTTTAGGCAGCTTAACAAAAAGATGTGTACGCAATTGTAGAATGAAAATATATGCTTCAACACAGTTGCACACTAGTTGCCTCATATTTGTTGCCTACATTTGACATTGAAAAGTCAATATTTGTACATAAATAACATCATGTGGAAGATCAATGATTTCCAAACACTACAATCAATTAATCACTATACTTTAAACCCATACTGTATGAATCTTCTATATCCACGAAAAGATCCTCTATTTCAAGTGTGCTCTATTTGGACTAATATATTTGAGAAGGTAAAGTAATTTTATTAATTAGATCAGCGCAAAGGATGTGCTATTGGGGTGTACCATTAGCAAAGAAACAAACAACAAAAGTGTGCCCTGTCTAATCTTGTAAAGAGTCTAATGTTTGTAGAACTGTTTCAGCCTCATAGAGATATTCCATCCTACACCATAAGCAAAACAAAATATACAGTTAGACTTTATCTTCTTGGTGGAGCTCGCAAAATCTTCAAAACATATTCTATTTTGGGTAATTTCATTAGAATACTAAATATTTCTCTTTCAAGACATATTAGGATTCTCTAGAATCAGAGTGTAAGAGTCCTTGTGAATATTCTAGAATATATGTAAATATAGTAGGTAGTGTAATTTACTCCTATTCTAATTAGGTATCAACATGCCTTTCCTTACATTCCCATGTATGCTAACCAGACAATAAAGTCCTTTAAAGGGTAATCACATTATGGTTAATTTATGAGTTTCTAACACAATGTCCCTTAAGTTTGGGGTAAGTCCATTTTCCTTAAAATATCACAATGGAGCATATTTAGTCATTAAAACTTTCTAAAATTAAGTACCTTTAGTCTCGTTTGGTAGAATATCAAACTCTGTATGTTAAAACTGATGGAGAAGTCACTTTTATAACATAAACTCTACTCTTCTTGAAGGAAAGAGCCAAAAAAACTCTTGTTCCTTTACCTATAAAAAAACACCCACAGAATGTCAAACTCTGTATGTTAAAACTGATGGAGAAGTCACTTTTATAACATAAACTCTACTCTTCTTGGAGAAAAGAGCCAAAAAACCCTTGTTTCTTTTACCTATAAAAAAACACCCACCCCTTTTTTCATCATCATTGTAGAATGAAGTGTCACACAATCCTTCCTTCACATGACAACACCATGGACCTCTTCCACCTCACTAGTTCTAACAACCTCACCCAGAGAATCATACACCTAACTCCTATTTTTAGTCATCTTTACATTCCTTCTTGATCTATATAAAGTCATGAATAGAGACAACACATACAGAACAACATAACGAGAAATATACACTCCAAGTAGAAAGAGCTTCATGATACATATACAACCCTCATTCTTATCACAACCGGGAAAGCACACTATCCAAATACACACACATTCACTCATACCCAAAAAATGACATACATTTCACATTACCTCACTCTTTTTCTCCATACCATAACAATAGAGACACGCAGGAGCTACCAGAGTGATAACTGGTGTCCACTTTCCCTCTAATTTCAGAGTTTCTTTGTCACGTTCAAGTAGAGATCATAGAAGAATTCAAGAAGACCTCATTCATACACTGATACACATACCCACGCCCATATTGAGCTCAGTCGAGAAAATATGCATACATCTCACCACAATATGACACATAACTTACCACTACAAAAGAGCTGACACCGTTTGCTTTGACACTCGCTAGTGTGTCTTTAGATATGAGCATATGCGTTGCTTGTGACTTTTCCATCTACATGAGCTGTCTTGTAATGACTCTTCCAGCAAACAATTTATTTTTAAAGTAAAAGAGACCAAAAGGGCTCAAGTTTATATTTTAGGGACAAAGTAGACCTACCCACAACATTTGGGACCACTTACTGTGCCAGCTCAGCAGAGTGGTTTCGCCAATGGTTTTCTTTCCTATCTCTATGCATTTCACTCTCTGCTAGAAATTCCCTTTGCTCCTACCAACCTCCTTAACAAGACCAACATGGGTTGTGGTGCAGTGGTGGGACTGCTTCACCCTTAACAAGAGGTCTCGGGTTCGAGCTCAGGGAATGGAGAAAATCCCGTTGAGAGCACCACCCTCGAATGGGCCTTACAATGCGCGATCCGAATTTAGTTGGAGCTCTATGGGCTTTGGACATCGGGTGGAAAACCAAAAAAAAACCTCCTCAACAAGAATTCTTGAATAACAAACAACAATATTCACGATCAAGTAGTACCAAATTCTCTCACGGATTGGCCATGAAAGGAGAAGTCTGGAATGCCAACAAATGCCTGTTATATTGAATTTACCTGATAAACGTCCTGAGACTTTGAATGGGCAAGTCCAAAATGACACTTTCTTTTGACCCAATTTTTTCCTCTTCTTTTCACTTAAAAAAAGACAATCAAAGCGACCTACTTAAATTCAAGCGATCTTTTTGTAGGTATTTGTCCTCGATTCAATTGGGAGATCGAATTGATTATTGAAACATGAGTTTAAATTTACTCGACTATTAGTGAATAAGAAAAGATATTATCAAGATGAGTGAATAAATTGACCTTGAAATAGCAACAATTAATTCCTTGAAAAAAAGGGCTCAATCTCTACCAGAACTATGGATGAGAACCAACTATGTAGCATCTATATCATGAATTCAAGTATTGTATACGTTATTGGTCTGATCCTTTTTAGGAACTTCCCATAATAACAAACTTGAAAAATGGATTGTGTTATAAACTCGTTATTTTTATGTGATCTCAACCTATCACAACTCCCTTCTTTTATCCTGGCTTGGAATTAGTATGCGAAACTCACATAGGCAAAGTTGTTTTTTAAACTTTCAGCAACAACATACCTCGTGTAATCCCACAAGTGGGTCTGCGGAGGGTAGAGTGTACGTAAACCTTACCCCTACTCCATGGAGGTAGAGAAGCTATTTCCAAAGGGACCTTGTCTCAAGTGTAGCAAATCAAAGTAGTAATGAAAAATGAAAAACGACAGTGAAGAAAGCATGACTACTAATAGAGAAGCAGTTCAGAGCATTAAGAAAAGGAAGAGTAACGTCAACAAAATAGTGTGATCATCGAAATAAACAACAAATGATAACAAATAACAAAAGCAAAAAACTTCATGAATAAGATTAATACTACGATAGACATGGTGCTCCTGACTACCACCAAGCCTAATTCCGTCGAAAAGCAAGACACCGCTTCACTACCTACTAACCTTTTACCCTAATATGCAACCTCCATGTCACGCCCCAAACTCAAGGGGCACAATTGGCACCTAATGCCAAAACTCAGGCCCAAGCTGACCCTGGTGAACCATTTGCTACTAGCGCATAGTAGCCACACACAATCAAGAAAACAAACAAATATATCTCGACTTGAAATTAAGCCCTCGGCTGGCAAGGCCCCTGTCAACAACTCTATAAAAGAAACAACTACTCCCAACAGTTCATATAAAGCAATGGCCAATTAGCACACAAGTCTTGGCCACCATGTTCTCTATACAGAAGCTGATAGTAGGTACATAACAAGACAATGTATCAAAGAACTATCAAGCCCAGCAACCTAAAAAATCAGGCCAACCTAGCCATAACGTAGATATACAACACACACTAGTCTGCAAGCCTCTAAGAGTAGTAAAGCTTGGCGGGACAAGGCCCCAGCCTACCCAATAATATATACAACAAAAACTAACAAACCTCCAAACTCTGGCAGCTCCGGAAGAAGGCGGCTAGCCAACTTGCTAGAAGTCAACCCTGCTGCTGAGAAGGTCTACCGGGTCGTCTGTTGGGACCTGCAGGCATGAATGCAATGCCCCCATGCAATGGGGCATCAGTATGAAATAATGTATAGAGTATGAAAGGCGATAGACTATGAGCAGGTCAACCTGCTAGGATTCAACCTGCTGCTGTGAAGGTCTACTGTGTCGTCTGTTGGGACCTGCATGCATGAATGCAGTGCCCTCGGGCAATGGGGCATCAGTACGAAATAATGTACCGAGTATGAAAGGCGATAGATTATGAGCAGGTATCATGATATACTGAGAATAATCAGATAAATAAATCAAGAATAAATTAAGTGTACTGACCTACTCCTGATTCTAAAGATATCAAAAATAATCAAACAACAACCTAACCAAGGCCCCATAAGCTCGACATGTACAAACAACAAAAAAGGCCACCAACCTAGGCCCCCATATGTCCAAAAGGTGCCAAATCAGTCTATATACCCCTATTGGTAGTCCCCTCACACTGTAGGCAGTCATGTAGCCCTCTTAGGCAATAATATAGCCCCATAGGCAGCGCATAGCCCTATTAGGCATCAATATAGCCTTGCAGTCTACTCATAGCCCTCTTAGGCAACAACTTAGCCCCGTAGGCAAGACATAGCCTTCTTAGGCATCAATATAACCCTGTCGGCAATTCATAGCCTTCTTAGGCAACAACATTGCCCTGTAGGCACCACATAGCCTTCTTAGGCATCAATATAGCCTTGTAGGCAACCCATAGCCCTCTTAGGCACTAACATAGCCCTGTAGGCAGCACAAACCCTTCCTATAAATCAATATAGCCCCATAGGCAACTCATAACTCTCTTAGGCAACAATCACATTCCTGCCGCTAACCACAATAGCCCCAAGGGCAACAATAACATTTTAATAGGCTAAAATCGAGCAATTTCGCTATAGGCAACCTATACCAATAGTCTCTGAGTCATTCACAACATAGGGCCGCTACTAACAGAATAAGAATCCCGTCAATAGAGAACTGTAGCAACTCGAGCAACCAACAACCAATAATCGCAGCTATGAGTATACAACGATAACAACCATCTTCTTGTATAGCTCCTATGCTTTAAGGAAACATGCTGAAAGAAGGGAATAGCCTTAAATACCTTTTAACTAAAGCCCCAAAGGTGTTGAAATGAATCTTGACCAACCAAATGTAATACCCCAAATGTGAGAATCAAAAGGCTGCAAAGATGAGCCATAACCAATCATCGATAAGTCATCAATGTCACACTCGCGACCATCCAAGTCCAAATCATGACATTAAGCCAATAATAATGATAAACAACAGCTATATCCAATGAAGATATTCCAATAACATCTCAAAGGAGCGACAAGCTCCCGAGGTAATACAACAAGGCGTATTTCACGTCGTTCATTCCAATAACTATCGTACGCGACTCCAATAAGAATCGCACAAACTCTCCAATCTCTCCAGCACCTCAACACCATCAGTAACCAACCATAGTAAGATAAAGGGGCTGTCCAAAGCTACAATATCCAAAACACCACTTCATGGCTCGGAAAGCTATAAAATGATACTAGAACATGTAATTGCGAAAGAGGGTCGTAGGGGAAGCATTTCCTTGACAAAGGGGACTGAATTCTAAAGCTAAATAACATGCCTCCTTTCAGTAACAACAAACAAAGAAAAAACCAACAAGAAACTATTACAAGTCGTTGGCAAGTGCGACTTTCATATCTAGGAGCTTAGAATCTCGTTTTAACAAATAAGTGTACAGTATCCTTACCTTGTCAATATATATCCAAAGGACTGAAAAACACTCAATAACCACCTGCTATGTCGCTGCCACAACACCCATGAAGATACGCCATGAAATTGATGGTGCAAACTATACCAAGATGACGAGCTCGGTATGTAGAGCAACTTCCGTTAAACTTCCGAGTTGAAAGAATCAATATCCATGGAGGATTTAGGGACTTTCCCTCTGATTTTATATGAAATTAGGCTGATTTAAATGAGTTAAAACGAAGCTTGAACTGCTTATATAAAGCTGAACCGACATACGGGTTTGGGACCCACCTAAACGTGCCTGCTTGCGTCATGTCACAAAAACGCAAATATCTGTCTATTTTGAAGTCATATGGACGAACGGTTTGATACGTTGGAAACTAGACTCGTAGACCATTAATTTGATAGGTCATGTACCCCATAACTTCTTATAGATTGAGAGAAAACCTCCGAGACATTTGACCCATGTTTCTGAGAAATCTTTATAAAGGAACTTGCGATAACCTTTGCAACTGTTATTTTCCACTTGCTTAACTTCAAAACTTGAGATACAACCGTTGAACACTTAAAATATGACATACCATATCATTCCTAATTTATTACTCCCCCTCTTTGTCTTACCGCGAAGGTACGAGTTAATTAGACGTTTTGAAAAATCGGGGTGTTACACTCCATACCGTCGTATCTAAGGTGATCTCCTCGGTAAGCTGAAGCTGCACCATGTACTGTCTAATCACCTCTCCCCAATGCTTCTTCGGCCTAACTCTACCTCTCCTTATACCCCCTATAGTCAACCTCTCACACTTTCTCACGGGGGCATTTGCGCATCTCCCTTTTTTTTTTGATGAAGTACAGGTTTCCATTGCTGGAATCAAAGAGATGCATGCGAGTTGCAAAAGAGTAGTAGCAAAAATAACTAAGAAGCTCCATTACAGACATAACAAACATTATATACTAAAGACAAGGAGCTATCAAAGTTCAAAAGGGTATATGGGGAATCTATAGGGGGAAAATAAACCCATCTATACAGATACACAAGGCATTTAGCTCTTAGAGATCGGTAGGTAGTTGATATCCCATTAAAGTATCTTTTATTTCTCTCATTCAATATACTCCAACAAATAGCTGCTGGTATCATCTTCCATACTATCTTGATGGGGCTATCAACTTTCCATTTGCTCCATCTTTCAAATGTGTCTTTGATGTTTTGTGGCATGACCCATCTGAGCCCTAAAAGTGTACATATAGCATCTATTGACCATCTGAAACTTCCTCTTTGCTAGGTTGTCTTGTGTCAAATATGCTTCATGTATGGCAGTCCAACTGAAGCAACTTCTTTGGGTGGGTGGGTGGGTGGGGGGAATTTGCTAGACCTAGAAGTTTGAAGCTTCCTTTACTGAGAATTCCTTTTTTATTTGTAACTCCCCATTGGAATTGATGTAGAGTACGATGATTAATAGTTCATGTAGTACACAGGGTGGAGGTCGGGTATTATGGTAAGGTCGCGTATTAGGGTAGAAGGTTAGTAGGGGTGAGTGTTGTCTTGCCATGCGTAGGTTTAGGCTTGGTAGTGCTTGTCGTATCCTTGTAGTTCTTGCCATATGTTGTGTATTGTGTTTTGATTATCACACTATTTTCCTGTTGTTATTGTTTCTTTATTGTAGACTTTACAACGACTATGCTTTCTTCTTCTTTTTACTTGGGTTTGATGTATTTGAGCCGAGGGTCTTTCGAAACAGCCTCTCTCCTCCTCGAGGTAGTGGTAAGGTCTGGGTATACTCTACTTTCCCAAGACCCATTTAGTGGGATTTCACTGGGTATGTTTTTGTTATATGGATTTTTGTCAGTTTCAAATACTCAAAAGCCAAAACCAAATTCTAGATGGTTTTCCAAAATTAAAAGCCATGTCACCTGACATAACAGAAAAATCTGTAGAAACTGTTGGCATGGTTATTTTACTTAACATCGGCTTCTGTTTTGTTTACTGTTAATTCTTGTATTTTCTCGAATAATTATAAGGTCCAATAAACTCTCTCTGTCCTGGTACTTCAAATATTTTTGTGTTGATTCAGGCATCTTCTTATGATACCTTCATTTGATAAACTGATAATTATTTCTTGGTGCTCTTCTGCAGCTGGTTACCCTCCTTAACTGTGTAGCAGACTTAAAGCATGTAACTGAATTTATTAGTTTTCACTTCTGCATTCTTTCAAAATGTCTCTAGTTTTGGGTTGGGAGAATCCCATATATGTAGTACACAGGTTCAGGAGAGAATTCTAAAGGTGGAGTTAGGTAGAAATGTATAGTTTATTAAACCTACTTGATTTATGAAGGTTCTAGTATTCGAGTCTCTTTAGCAAAGGTTACTTTCATTTTGTTGCCTTTTATTGTACTGATGCTTCATGGAATATTGTGCAGGTTATCTTTATAATCACCAAACAAAGGAGTTCTATAATCTTACTTATGCACATGAGCAACCTGAAAGTTCTGCGAGATTTGGAGGTTTATCCTTCTTTTCTATTCTCTTCCAAGTCTAATGTTATGTGTTTATGTTGTGGATTACTACATCCTTTTCTGAGATTGATTGAACTTTATTGTGAAAATTGGTAGTTCCTTTTCCTTATACTCATCTCAAGGTTGTTTCACCCTGAACCACGTCAGGGTACGACATCTAGTGACTTCGAACAATGTGTTTTTCTGTAGTTTGTTAGCTGATGAAGTGTAACAATTCCATTCTATCTAGGATAGAATTGAGTGGCGGGGTGTTGAAGTTTTGATCTTAGCTAGTTGATTCACAGATGAACAGAATTTTATGTCTTGAAAATTTGATGTTGCTTCTCTTCTTTGTCGGAATTTAAATTTGTGCAACTGTTATGTAAATTCCACCTGACATACTGGTACTTGCACTTGCATGTATATTGATCATATGAAGCTTTGTGATGAGCACCTCAAATACATGCTAGATTTGTTGTGAGCACTTTCCAACATATCATTAGATCCCGTTAACATTTGCTTCATATTTCTTGCAGACTACCTTGTCACAAAGTGTGGTGTACTCATGATGTCACTCTTTGTTTTCTTTACCACGACAATGTCAGTTTCATTTACATTAAGAGAGACCCAAACGCGCATGCTGAAGTTCACGGGTAGGTTCTCTTTTGTATATTTGATGCCACAAACTGCAGTGGCATTTCTATATCGTGAAATTATAATGCCTTGTACATCTGAATAACTCACAATCACATTCTAATACTGAAATTACATGTCAAAACATGAAAACAAAGAAGAAAGGTATGGTCATGCTGTTGTCAAAGTATAAAACACTCAACTTTCATATACAAATATCCTGTTAATCTTGTATCCTGTTAATGCTATGCTGACCACCTCCAAAAGTGTTACTTACAGAGAAACAACAACAAAAAAAGAAAAACAGGAATACTTACAGAGCTCCTATGAAATCCACTAGTTGAATTTCTTCTTCTATATTCATTTCTTTACACCAAAAACCTAAAGTGGTAATTACTTTCACTTAATCTTCTCGATAGTGCATTCTTTCCCTACACAAATTCTCTGATTTCTCTCCTTCCATATGATCCACCAGTTACAAGCTGGTACTGTTCTCCAGTCTCCACCACCTCTTCTGGCTCTTGCTACCTCCCCTTCTAACCCAACAACTTAGTTGGTCTGCTGTATGTTCTGGCATAATCCAATTAAAGCTACCTAAACTGGTGAATAAAGCCCATACTTGTGTTGTTACTTTGCAGTGGAGGAACAGGTGATTATTGGTTTCTAGCGCCTCTTTGCAAAGATAACATCTCGAGGCAGTAATTTTCCCCCTCTTATGAAGTGTATCATGTGTCAGGCAAGCTCTCCTGGCTATTAACCAAGTGAAATAGTTCACCTTAGTAGTGGCTACACTCTTCCAGATAGCACTCCATGGCCCTGATTTTTTCCATGCAGTTGTGGCTAGATCCCTCTTATACATTCTATTCACAGAGAATTGACCATCAGTATGATGCCTCCACAGCAATTTATCTGTTTCCAGATTTGTGCCAGAAAAGTCTCCAATCAAAGCTAGCATATCTGATACCCACCTTATTTCCTAGTCATTAAGAAATCTCCTAAAAATCAAATTCTATCCTTTTGGAGACCAAACCTCTTGTATTTTGTTGTCAGGATTGAGACAAATAGAAAACAACCCAGGAAATAGATTTTTCAAGGATCCTTGACCAGTCCAGTCTTCCTTCCAAAACAAAGCCTTATTCCCACTTCCAACCTTTATCCTTACATTGTCTCTAAAAGCCAGCCATAGGGTTCTTATAGTTCTCCATACTCCCACACCATATGTATCTGTTACTTCCTCTGAACACCATTGACCTTCCTGACCATACTTGTGTTGAATGACTTCCTTCCATAGAGTTTGATCTTCCAAGTTGTATCTCCATAGCCATTTGGTAAGTAAGCTGTTGTTCTGTAGCTTTAAATTTCTTACTCCCAAACCCCCATATCTTTTGCTTTGCTGAACTGCCATCCATTTAACTAAGTTGAAGCTCTTGTCAATCTTGTTACCTTGCCAAAGGAAATTTCTCCTCAATGAGTCTATTGCTTCCACTACCTTGCTGGGAATGGGGAAAAGTGATATCACATATGTTGGCAAAGAGTCTAGGACAGAATTGATCAAAGTGACTCTTATCCCCAAGGATAAATATTGGGATTTCCAAAGTGCCAGTCTCATCTCTGATTTTTCTAGTATACCATCCCAGATGCTAACTGCTTTATGTTCAGCACCCAGTGGCAAACCTAGATAAACGGTAGGCAACCTCTCTATCTTGCACTTCAAAATATTAGCCAAAGCTTGAATCTGCTGGAGCTCTTTTAATAGGAAAAATGCTACTTTTCACCTTTAATCCGAAGCATGCCTCAAAAATTACCAGAATAATTCTGATGTGACCAAGTTGTTCCTGCTCTGGAAAGGCTTGTTATCGATGAAGAAGATCTTTATACTGTTCATCCTAAGAAAAGCAGTTTTCACTCGGTACAACTATTCTATGCTAGCATAGCATGCTATGAAAAGAACGTCCCACTATGAATTCCTATCCCATTAATAAAGTACAGATAAATAATCTATTCCAAGTCTGACGTCGTCTTCTTTGTTAGAAAAATGCACAGTGGAAAGGGATGCTAGTTGGTTCGTTTTTCTCTGGGATTGGTTTTTAATGTTGGGGGATCACTTCCTCTTCCGGGCCTTTCTTCAGCTGGTGCGCAGGAGCGCACTTTCGTGAATAGGGATTTTCCTGTGTCATCAACATACAATAAATGAGTCATATCCATCACCTCATTAGCCCTGTTTTTTATTCTGAAACCCCTAATCCAGTTGTTTAGAGAAGCTCTCCTCATCAAACTGTCCAACCCTTCCATAGCAATGATAAACAAGAAAGGGGACAGAGGGTCCCCTTGTCTTAGTCCTCTTCCAGCAGGAAAAATACCTACAGGTTCTCCACTTGAGCCATGTAGGGCCAAACCCCATTTGTCTAAGAGTGTTGATCAGGAAGTCCCAGCTAAGATGGTCATAGGCTTTTCAATATCCTGTTTGCACATTACCCCTGGCACATCTCCTCTAATCCTAGTATCAATACATTCACTAGCAATTAGAGCAACATCTATTATTCGTCTCCCTTTAATGGAAAAGCCATTTGATTTTTGTTGACTAGCTTGTCTATCACCTTCTTCAGCTTTTCTGCCAACACTTTGGCAATTATTTTATAAACCCTAGTGATTAGACTGATTGGTCTGATGTCTCTTAGATCATTTGCCCCCACTTTCTTTGGAATTAAAGCTACAAAAGTGGCATTGAAACTCTTCTCAAAACTTTGATGGCAGTGAAAGTTTTGGAAGGTCTGCATCAGATCTTCCTTCATAGTTTCCTAGAATGCCTGAAAAAAGGCCATGGTGTACCCATCAGGCCCAGTTTCTTTATCACAAGCACACATTCTTATCCCTTCTAGCACCTCATCTTCACTGAATTCTCTAGATAACCAGTTCTGTTCCTCCATTGTTATTCTCTGTACGTTAAGAATATTTAACGAGGTCTCCAGTTATCTGCCTCCTTGTACAGATGGTGGTAAAAATCCACAATGGAACTCTTGATTTCCACCGGCTCAGAAGATAACTCTCCATTGATCATTGATGATTCAATGGTATTGATTCTCTTGTGGGCTGTAGCCATTCTATGGAAGTATTTTGTATTTTTATCTCCATTCTTGATCCACTGAATTTTGGACCTCTGTCTCCAAAATATTTCTTCATTTTTGGCCACCTCATATTCCATGGCCAGATGTACCTTTAGTAGTTGTTCATCATCAGTAAGAGGTCTAGCCTCTTGAATAGCTTCCATGTCACCTATCTGGCTCAAAATTTGCTCTGTTCTTGTCTTCCAGTTCCCCCTATTCTCTCTGCTCCATTCCTTAAGTTTTGTTTTAAGCAGCCTCAACTTAGTAGCTAGTTTGTAATCCGGTCTACCTGACACTTCAAAAGAGCTCCACCATTCATGTACTTTACTTTTGAAACCCTCTACATTAAGCCACCACTTTTCAAACTTGAAATAAGATCTCCTGAAGGTCTCATTCCCACATGTCAAGACGATGGGGTTATGGTCAGTACCCAAGCTAGGCAGGGTACATTGCCTAATTTGAAGGAACAGTTCATCCCATGGGAATGCATACAGAAATCTGTCAATCCTGGAGGCATTCCTATGGTTTGCCCCTCCTCTCCAAATGTATGATCCCCCAAATAAAGGGGGATCAATCAGCTCCAATTCATTGATACATCTTGACAGATCCATCATGTCTCCACAAAGCCTAACACAGTTGGTTTTCTCGGAAGGAAATCTAGTAGTATTAAAATCCCCACATACTACCCAGGGCCCTTCACGTAGACTCCTCATAGCTCCTAATTCTTCCCACAACTCCCTCCTTTCACTTCTATCACAAGTTGCATATACTGTTGTGAGAAATCAAGTTAGTTCTTAGGTCACTCCACACAATTTACAAGTAATCGATTGGTTCCCATATTCCACAATCTCCCCTTTTCATGATCTTTTATCCACATAACTAAAATTCCACCTTTGCTGTCAATCGCTTCCAACCATATTCCCCCATCCGCCTATTTCCCCCTAAATGTTGTATATAATCCCCCACTGCCCCATTTAGCTTGGTCTCCACCAAAACTGTAATATCTGCCCCCTCCTGTTGTACTCTGCTTTTCACCAAATCTCTTTTATTCTCACTGTTTAAACCCCTAACATTCCATGATAGAATTTTTAACTTCATTGTAAATGGGTGGCTGACTTTTTCCCCCTGCTTCTAGATTCACTCCTAGGATCCCCATCCTTGAACTTCACATCAAAGATCAAATTTTTGAGCTCTTTGGGGATTATCTGTTTATCCTTATGTTCTGCAGCATTCGAGGCTAAGGAGCCTTCCTTTTCCCTTCTTTGGTCAATTTTTATTAAAAGGGCCAAAGCTTCCTCGGAACAACCATCAAAAGACATTCCGAACATTTGGCTGAGTCGGAGGATATTGTCTTGTACCCATTGGTTTGTTTTCCCCTCTGTATTTTTGCTGCATTCAGAGGCATCACAATTGAGAGGCGTCGGATCACTAAGAGGAATTAATTGTTGAGAATTCACCTGTACCTACCCTTCTTTAGCTTTATCACTTGTCTCCCTTATTTCCGACAAAATCAGCTCTGAATGTCGCTGCTCTATATCTTCCAGCTGCAGAGACTCCATCGGAATAGCTCTTCTCCACACTTCCCTCCACAATACTCTGTTCCACGCATGTTGACAGAGTGTTTTGGGCTTCTGTATTAACTGGCCAAATGTTAATATCTCTAATAAAAGGCTCAACAACCTTTGTTGGGCTTTTATTTAAATGGGTCGGCTGGCCCAAATAATGTGAAGGTGAAAATTGAGGTTTCACATGACCAGCAGCAGTGGCCCCCCCCGTATGCATGTCCCCTCACATCCACAAGATTCTTTTCCTCTCTCCTTGGCCCAATTCTCTGTGAAGTCAACATCTGCTTAATGGAGTCAGGAGCTTTATCCACATGGCTGCTGGATCCCACAACACTTCGTAAATGCATATCATTATCCACGGGATCTTTTCCCTCTCTCCTTTGCCCTAATCCTTGGGAAGTCAACTTCTGCTTTATGGAGTTAGCAGCTTTATCCCTTCCCTTTTCTAGCCTAAGGCTGACTTCTTGTCTGTCGAGCTCAACCACCTCAGATCTGCGAAATCTTGTCGGAGCTTCAACCCAAACTGGAAGGAAAAAAATCAAACCAACATCTTGAATTTCAACTTCCCTGGGAATATTTTCTATGGGGCCTTTCACTTTGATTCGAGGCCATCGCAGATAGTTTTTTATCACGGTTTCTTCTTCTGTTGCAAGCCACCCCCCACATTTATCTCCTATCTCTTTCATAATATTCTCAGACCATAGTTGAAGAGGTACCAAAACTCGAATCCAAAGCCAACGAAATCTGGCGTGGGCTGGATAAGCTCCAGACTTCGGAGACCACCAGTCAAGCACAAGTTGTTTACCCTGTCTCTTCCCGTTACCAAGAAGAATGTGCTGTGCATCTTTCCTCGATTGGAATTCGAGCAGGAATTGAATGCCGTTCATGTCGTAAACCTGGATATTGTATTCCTTGCATCAACAGGCAATCCCGCATAAAAGAAAGGCTACTGACTTGGCTGATTCAACAAACAAGGGAAAAAGAACTCCTTTCCAAGTTTGTTGAGTCCACCTTCTCACATCATTCCTTGTTGGTATCTTGTTGCAATCTGGAAAGCTTCCTATTAGGCATATCTGTAAAAGGTCCTTTCCATCATGGTTTGAAGTGGCTGTCACAGTGGCCTGTACCTTGGAGATGGTTCCTGCACCATCCATCTGTTCATATAGAAAGCATCCTTGTAGCTACCTTCTCCCCTCAATGAAGGATGATTTATCTTCCCTACTGCTGGAGTACTATCTCGCATTAAAGATCTCCTATTAATGAAGTTTTCAATCCGACTGACGAGTCCCAACCACCCCTCATTGTCCTTGTTTTCTGGAATAATAATAACAGACCTCGTTTGGCCATTAACCGTAATGACGGACAGAAAACAACTGAACTTGTTGAACTTCAAGGAGCAAAAGATATTAGTAGAAACATCTCTGCCTTTCCATGTCTTTAACATTTTACCCGACTTCTGATACTTCTCGCAACTTTCTGCATAGCCAACCCAGAGCCCCTTTGCTCAAAGTCATCCTCCTGATGTGTAGTACCTAGAGCTTTCCACCCATTCAAACCATGTATCAGAAAACATTATAGTCTCTGTAATGTCAACAGATTTCCTACCTAGTCTAAAGTAAATACGATTTTCCATGATGAAAAAAAGGCTTTCAAAGAAAAAAAGAAGATAGGGAAGATTCTGGTGGTTGAAGACCACCGGAGAAGGGATCAATGACCTGAAAGGGTCCTTTTAAAAGGATGTCTCGATAGAAGTGCCTGAGAGCATTTTCAAGAATAAAAAAAGGCTTTCAAAACAAGCTTTTTTAATTATTGATTTGTTGAGCATCTACTACTTGCTGTCTATATTTTGTTTGATGTAACCTTCCTTTCCTTCCTTAGATATTTCTACTGTAAAACTATGTGCAGTGCAGCTACAGCATCATGCTCGGCATAGGCTTCCAACATTTCAATTGATCTTTGTGCACGTAATTGAGTCCCTCGTTTTTGTACCGGTAAGCAGACTGCTAATTTCCCAGTTGATTCCATGTATGTTTTGTAGTCAGTGAATGTTGGTTATATATTCAAGGCCATTCAGATATAACTTAGAGTTCGACGTGCAGATCATGATAGGCATCCTATTTTTTTTGTTCGAGTTTTATGATGATCAGCTGCTAGCTTTCATGGTGTTAATTTTTGTTTGGCTGTGCGAACTATTCACATTAATCAGGTTTCTCTCTCTCTCTCTCTCTCTCTCTCTCTCTCTTTCTCTCTCTCTCTCTCTGGTGTGTGTGTGTGTGTCACATGTGCTCGCATGCACATAGACGTGGATAACTAATCTCTATTAGTTAAAAAATGACAAATTCAGATTGTACTTGCTAGCGACCCAAGTTATTTAACTTCATGATAATCTAAAGCGCTAATACTGTTTGGCTGTCGTATGCAACACATGCTTTGGTCTTCCATCCTTCTCTCTCTTTCTCTCTCTCTCTCTCTCTCTCTCTGGTATGTGTGTGTGTTTCACATGTGCTCGCATGCACGTAGACGTGGATAACTACTCTCTATTAGTTAAAAAATGACAAATTCAGATTGTACTTGCTAGCGACCCAAGTTATTTTACTTCCTGATAATCTAAAGCGCTAATACTGTTTGGCTGTCCTATGCAACACATGCTTTGGTCTTCCATCCTTCTTTCATACTAGTATCTATGATTTGAAGTTTGGAACCCGAGAAACATCTATAGTGGTGTACATCTTAATGGGTCGTATACATTTTTGGATGATGATAGTTGGCTCTATATCTAGTTGATTGAAGGAACACAATTTCACCACCTCTTTAAAGCTGTTTGAAGTCCCTATTCATACTGCCTGAGATTTTACCTAATAATTGAAAATGATTTGGTGCTCCCTTAATAGCGGCCACACATTTCCCTTTTGGAAGACCTCTATCAGCATTTCGTTAGTCTGATGGGTTAATGGCTAGTTTCTTGATCAGCCGCTTATGCCAATACTATATATTGATCAGAAGTGTTGGTTTTTCAATAAAGAAATTAAGAAAATAACAGAGAAAGACTTTGAGAGAAAAATACTGTAATGAGGCCAAAGAGAATTATTTTATTTTGCTTTCTTGGACTGTACATTTATAAGAACAAAAAGTAGTAAAAAGATAATGGTAAACTAGCCTAGAATATCTCTGCAAAATATCTTAATAAACTAATTATTAATAAATAGGAAAAACTAGCTAACCAACTATTAACTAGGTTTTATTCAAAAACTAAGCAGTGAAATAAAGTTAGTGCAGTTTAAAAACATAATTCTAACAGTCCTCCATGCTGGAGGAACTGCAGATTCTAGACTTGGCTGGAATTGACCTCATGAACAAATCTGCCAATTCATCTTTTGTCTTGCAAGGCTTGTGTGCATCTTCTGTTGGATTAAATGAGAAGCTTTTATCTCCCATTTCAACTTGTAAAATCTCTTGCTTAGTGGAATCAAAGATCCGACAATATTTGTCCCCAAATAATAATTTAAATCATTTTTCCATTAACTGACCAACACTCAACAAACTTTTATCAATATCAGGCACATAAAAAATATTTTCAATTATTTTTGTACCTGAACTTTAATTGATTGCAACAGATCCTTTTCCTTTTGCAAGAATATAGTCACCATTTCCAATTTTGATTTTCTTGTTTTTCATAGACACTAACTCTTTAAAAAGATTTCTGTCATATGACATATGGTTTGTACAACCACTATCAATCATCTAAAAATCAGATTTTTTGGTTGAAAAGTAGTTGCCACAAATAAGTGGTCTTCTTCTTCAGTGGTGACTTTAGCAACTGCTTCATCTTTTTGAAATTTGCTTTTGCAAATTACAACTTCATGACCAAGTTGTTTGCAGATCTTGCATCATGCATTTGGTCTCTTCCAACACTTAAATGGAGTTTGTCCATTTTTGCCATAGTGCTGACAAGGTGGGTAATTTTTCAAGAATTTACCTAGTTGATTGAAGGAACACAATTTCACCACCTGTGTAGTGTGTACTACATGAACTTCTAGATCATCGCACTCTATGGGATTTGCTGTGTACTACATGAACTTCTAAATCTGCTAGCAGCACTTCACTATGAAAACATGAACTCCCTAGGCCCAGACCAATTCAACTGGGGAGTTGCAGATAAAAAGGAATTCTCAGTGAAGGCAGCCTACAAACTTCTAGGTCCACTGAGCATAATCACAGAGAGTTGGTCATGGAATCTTATTTGGAAGAGCAACCCCCCCCAAGATGAGTTGCTTCAGTTGGACTGCCATACATGAAGCATGTTTGACACAAGACAACCTAGCAAAGAGGAAGTTTCAGATGGTCAGCAGATGCTATATGTGCCTGAGGGAAACATAAACACATAGCCACCTTTTTCTACAATGCCTGTGGCATCAGATCTATGGAGCATGTTTATAACACTTTTAGGGCTCAGATGGGTCATGCCACAAAACACCAAAGACTCATTTGAAAGCTGGAGCAAATGGAAAGTTGATAGCCCCATCAAGATAATATGGAAGATGATACCAGCAGCTATTTGTTGGAGTATATGGAATGAGAGAAATAGATTATACTTTAATGGGATATCAACTACCTACCAATCTCTAAGAGCTAAATGCCTTATGTATCTGTCTGTCAATAAATTTATTAATCTCCGCCCCTAGCCACATGTTCCCTCACCTGTGCTCAACATCTACCATACAATGCGACAGGCCCAAATGGGTTAAGTACCTCTGAAGGATACCAGTAAGTTTCGTTGACACCCCCCTGAGCGGAGGACAAGACTATTCTGGACTATATATGTAAATATAATGAAATGAAAGAAGTAAAGCAAGTAATTCACATAATAAATATTGTGAACCTGTACGCCAAAATTGAATTTGAAAACTTAGTCTGAAGCTACTTTTAAAGCAGTAACTATTTTGATCAGTTTTCAGGAAAAGCGGTCTCGCTGCAACTACCTGAAGCGACATGATAATAACTGACCTCTTTCCTTGCATGCACTTCTTAAGCTTTGATATTAATGAAGCTTCCTATTTCAACTGCAATATACATCCACCCCATATTAATGCCATTTCGGCGATGATAATAACTGACCTCCTCTTTCCTTGCATGCACCACTTAAGCTTTGATATTAATGAAGCTTCCTATTTTAACTGCAATATTCATCCACCCCGTATTAATGCCATTTCGGGGATGATAATAACTGACCTTCTCTTTCCTTGCATGCACAGGATACTTATATAACGTTCATGTTTGTTGTAGTTCCTCGAACGAAAGAACTTTGAGAAGTGGTCACGAAACTTCCATCTTCTCACATATTTCCCCTTCACTCTTGATGCCTCCTTCAGAGTATAACACCACCTCTTCATTGTTTTCTGGCTAAACGTTGTCCTTCTGATCATATTTCAACCTCGTTCTGTGCAGTCACACCACACCTCAGCTCTCAGTTCACTGTTGGTTATGTCATAGGATTTAAAACCCACAGCAAAATAAATTGTGTTGTCTTCCATCTCAGCAAGCTAGTTAGTCTGTACTTTGAAAGGTAGGAACTGATTAATTCCGGCCAAAGCTGACCCCTCTGAAATTGTGGTACCACTGAAAATGAAACGTTGGGAAGTGCCAACCTCAAGCAAGGTGCCTAAGGGCGTACTCCCCTACTCCCCTCACCCCTGTCCCAGTACAATTAGGAGTACATTTATTTTGCTATCTTAAAGAGGTTTAGTTAGAAATAGTGACTTATTCAGAAGGATTTTATTTCTCGTGTACCTTTATTTCTCTATTTTAAAAGCAAAGGTGCCTGAGGGCGTTCCCCTACTCCCCTCACCCCTGTCCCAGTACAATTAGGAGTACATTTATTTTGCTATCTTAAAGAGGTTTAGTTAAAAATAGTGACTTATTCAGAAGGATTTTATTTCTCGTGTACCTTTATTTCTCTATTTTAACCATGTTGATTATCTTTTGCAGCGTACGCACACCAATATCAATGAAGTACTTTCCACGCTTCTTTTTGCTTTACTTTCTGGTTTTCCACATCTACTTCTTTTCTTATAGTTATGGTATGTCCATATTACTTGTGGTTCAGATTTCACTTACTTTTCCAGTTTTCCTTATCTGACAATATGGTCTATTTTATCAGGTTTTTGTTATCTAGCACTCTCGACAACAGCTGCATTTATGCAACATCTTATTTTATACTTCTGGAACCGTTTTGAGGTAGAATGCAACTTTGATATTTTTAGCAGTTAGAGATTCTCTTTGTTTTAGGGGCTTTGGAAAATTAAACAAGTTTAGACACTAGAAAACCTTATGATGATTACTTTATATTTGTTTGGTGGATGTGAATATATTATCCCTGACTTTACAGTACAGTTCATCTGAAAGATGTGTTACCTGTGTTGGAATGCTTGAGAATGTCTATTATACTCCTTTGATCCTGTACAGTCATGTCCAGGTGTTGCAGGTGTGCTAGAAAACAGAGGAAAAAACCCAATGATTTCTTAAAACAGTTTGAGCACATCTTTGTTTTTTCTCCCAATGGAGAGAAAATGTTATATAATTGTGTCTTTAGGAATGAATTCGACTGACAGAAACGCTAGAGGAATAACTAATTGAAGTTAGATTACACTTACAGTTCCTCCCGACTTAACACATAATAACTTCCTGACTGTGTTCTCAAATTACCTATGATCTTCAGATTGATAATGATAGCATCATGCTTGAATGTATTTTCTGAGTATTCCATGCTTGATCTATGTATGTTTTACTGACTAGATGGCTGCCCTAGCAAATCTAACACTCCTTGAATTAGGTTTACTACTGATTGATCCTGAGCGTCTTTGCTTACACTTGATCACTGTTCGAATTCCTGGCTTTATTTCAAATTAGATGGGAGTTTATCTGTCAATACATATTTTAAAAGGAAAATAATCTTCTTATCATTGCAACCTAATATATTTTGGGATTTGTCCCTGTATGTTTGTCGTTCAGGTTCCAGCTTTGCAGAGATTTATGCAAAGCAGGCGGTCACATTTTCAGCAGCATCCTGATTTTCATGTCACCTCCTCTACGATTCTTGCATCAACTTTGCACATCACAAGATTAAATGCAAGGAGCCCTGCTCCAACTAATGTTGATATGGCTCCTGGTCCTGGGCCTAGAATTGATCCGTCAGTGCCAAGAAGTGGTACCACTGAATTTCCGGGAGTTCCAGATCGACAAGGGAATGGAAACCAAGATGAGTTTGGTGATTCTCTTCAACTTGGAGAGCAACCTGATACCCGCCAGTCTGAAACTGGAGCTAACCCAGGGTCTATGAATTCATTCAGCTCCTCGTTGCTGTGGATATTAGGGGGTGCTTCTTCTGAAGGTCTAAACTCCTTTCTCTCTATATTTCGAGATGTACGAGACCATGGTCAAGATTTTGCTGGACCACCTGGACAAGAAACTCATGCCACCCAAAATCCTGAATAGATGCAGATGGAAGCTGAAATGTTGGCAACGTAAGTACAAGGGAGAAGAGTATTGGAAAACACTGTTTATCCATGAGAATGGTGAAATGAGGCTGACTGAGGCTGTCATTGTCTGGACAGATTGTAGAAGTTGTAGAGAATTCTGGAGTTGATGAATAGGCCAAGGAAAAACTTATTATATTTTAATTTTTTGTTTTGGTTTTACTTAACCTTATGTACATAGGAATTGAAGTAAAATGTGGGAGGATGTGAGAACCTTCTCGTGGTGGAAGCTATGTAAAGCTATTTTAGTGCAATCCATCATTATTTTCGTCTTTTAAGTATAACAGGTTTGACGTTATTGTTGTTTTTATATTGCATTTTAGTTATCCTCCCTAAAACAATGTCTTGGTCATTTGCTTATCCCCAGATCCTGCGGTTATTGTGTGCGCTTTGCGAGATCATGAACAAAATAAGTTTATAAAAATACTTGATCGTTTAATAAATTGATCAAGATGGAAGATAAATTGTGTGTGTTTACGAAAAATAATTTTAAAAATAGATTCAGATACAAATATTATGCCTTTCCCAGCTAGTTTAACACACTACATATCACTAATTCCACATTAACAACAATATGCCTAGTGTAATTCCACACTTGAGGTTTGGGGAGGGTAGAACCTTATAGAGACAGAGAAGTTGTTTTCAATAGACTATCAGCTTAAAATAAAATATTTTCAAGCAGTTTGAAAAAGGAAAACATAAATGGTAGTAACCATAACAAAATAATATGAAATGAGAGAAGAACAAAACATACAAAGGAAAGAATAGTAATGACTGCAAAATTATGTGATAACCGAAGCACAAAAAGCACAGGTGAAATCGAAATAAAAAAAAAAGATACTGTGAGAATAGTGCTAATAGCGCTAGTAAGAAAGAAGGTCCAAGTATGACCACCAATCCTTTCCCGTAGGAAAGCAAACAAGCATTCAACTACCTATTAACCTTTTACCCTAATTTGTTGAACTATCCTATCTAAGGTCATGTCCTATAAGCTCAAAATGCACCACGTCCTGTCTAATTATTTCTCTCCAATACTTTTTCATTCTACCTATACCTCTCCTAATTTCCGTCATTTTCAACCTCTCACACCTCCTTACTAGAGCATCTACACTTCTTCTCTTTACCTACTCAAACCATCTCAGTTTTCCTTCTCTCATATTATCCACCATGCAAGCCACTCTTACCGTGTCCTAGATATCTTCATTTCTAACTCTATCTCTCCTAGTATGCCCACACATCCACCTCAAGATTCTCATCTCCGCAATTTTCATATTTTGAATGTGTGAGTTCTTAACTCTGTCCCGTACAACATAGTTGGTCTAACCATAACTATGTGGAACTTACCTTTAAGTTTTGGTACAAGACTCCGGAGGTGAGCCTCCATTTGACCAATTCCGCACCAATTCAATATGTGACGTCATTATCGATCTCTCCATTACCTTGAATTAAAACCCCCGATTACTTGGAACATCCTCTCTTGGGGATGACCTGAGCATCAAACCCCACTTTCATGCCAACCTCATGAATAACATTACTGAACTTACACTCTAAGTATTCAATCTTGGTTTTGCTCAACTTGAATCCTTTAGACTCTAAAGTTTGACTCCAAACCTTCAGTCTACTGTTAACTCTGCTGCGAGTTTTATCAATAAGATGAACATCTATAAATAACAACCGATATAATCTACTCCATAAAGGAACTAAATAAAATTTCAGCAAAATCTCTTATCATTTGGAGACGAAGAGTATCGTATTTTCCTTACAAGAGTGTAACTTCATTTTACCTTAATATGTTGAATGCCTTCTTCTTTATTTTTTAATTTTTTTAATAATTAAAATAAGAAAAGAAAATCTAGAAACACAACATAATTTAAGTTTCTTTTTCAATTAATCGAATGTTCTTGTTATTCATTTAAAAAAATCAAATATGGTATGAGGACCCTTTTTATTCGTAACATAAAAACATAAAAAAGGATCAAAGAGGCCGAAAGTCTAAAAAATAAAAGTGAGCTAAAAGCAATAAAGAGATCAAGCCCAAACCGGACCTGGTTCGAAAAAATGCCTACGTATCTGGAGAGATCCTCAGAAGTGTAAGCAACACACTTCGACCAAAGTTCAAGATACATTTGAAAATGTTGTCGGAAGTGTGATGTTGGAATTATCGTCTAGTCTTAATCATTCTCTTGGTAATGTATACTCTTGGACCTCATGTTGAGTTTGTGTTCCTCATCAACTATCAGAAATAAGTCCTTGATAGATCTTTTACTTTTGAGTCTACTTTGTTGTATCTCTGATTTCTAGTATTTGAGTCTCCTCCTTTCACTCAGTTGCATTCTCCGATGGTTGGAGGTGCTCTTTGTCCCATGGATCTGAAGAGGGTATCCATCGTGAGAATCTATAGTCTAAACTACTGTGAGGGTATCTCCTTTCATATTTTTTTCATTTTTTCTTTCCCATCTTTTGTGATGTACATCTTTTTGTCGACTGAAGCAAAGTGAAGTATAAGGAGCTCATTTCTCATGCTTTCATTGAAGTTTTCTCTAGATCTTAAATCTTGATGTTCCAATTTGACCATGCAACCCTTGATTTTTACTATAATTCCTTTTTGTTGACTGAAACAACTTAGGCTCTAGCTCATTTATTGTAAGGCCCGAAAGTTGAAAGGTCTGAAATCGAGGTTCAAAAGAAGTTTCTCAGAAAAATCTCAACTTTTGGCACCAGGTGGCCCTTTATAAAGCCCTTCACGGGTCGTGGTGCTCTTCACGAGCCCCAGAGTGCAACCGTAAAGGTCACTAGTCAAATGAAAATTTTGGACAAGGGACCACGTGATGTAAACCATGAGCCATGATGAGTCCTATGAACCCAACTTCTCAAACTCCTATTCTGGGTGAGCACCACTGGAGGGACCACGGCCCGTGGTGGAATCCACGAGCCGTGGTGTCCTCCGTGGAGGTCACCCCTCAAACTCCAAGTTCAAGTCCAGCACCACGAATACCACCATGGGCCGTGGTGGGTCCCCCGTCTAGGTGCAATTTAAGTTTAAGTTCAGGGGTGTTTTGGTTTTTTTCTATATTTTCATTAATGAATGTGGATGGTTTTATAGTTTTATTCTAACCGATTAACTATCCTAAGCTCCCCTAACCCCCTTATTATCACCCAAACACTCAAAACCTAAATTTATATCTCTAAAGTGTAACTCAAGAGTCTTCTTCTTCCTCAAGCAACTCAAAGGATTTCTTCAGAATCAAAGCTTCAATTCTCTACAATTTAGGGCTCCTTAGATCAAAGGTACATGGGAATTAATTTATGGGCCCTGTCACCCATGAAATCCCAAGTCTTCTCTCAAATTCTCTTATGAATTCTTCTTCTAAAAGTCTTAATTTCATGATTTTGCATTAGGTCTTCTTATTCATGATATATCTTATGATTATTGATTAACTTATGTATAATTCACATCATGTTGCATGATTTCAAGATGAATTTCAATGACCCATGCTATATGCTAGTTTCAAGTATGTTTTCAATGAAACATGATCATGAATTTCAAAAGATTTCAATGAAAGTGTTATGAATGATATTCAAGATTTATGAATGACTCATGAAAGATTATTAATGATGTTTCAATGATTCTTTGAGCAAAGAAGTTATAGTGCAATAAGGACAATTCTTGCACAATCATGTTAAAGAGGCGATAAAGACAATTTTCACCAACTCATGGACTCTTATGAATCAATCATGTAATGAGCTATTCTATGATTTTCTTATGATGATGGTTTGGTATCTATTATATCATTTTCTAATGATGTTAATGACTATATTTTCGTGAAGCTCCGTTGGGATAATGACTAAGAATCGAGAGAATTTAAGTTGGGGTTCGGTCTGGTAGCCATTTTAGCTACCCAAGGAAATCCGAGTAGCAACCTTTAGTCCCAACTATGTTGTCTGTGTAGGTTTATAACGCCAATATGGCGAGCTAATAGATCCACATATATCACACAGTTAGAGGAAAATACGATCAAGAAGTCCACCTTGGCAAGGTAGACTTTTCCTTCTTGATGTGGGGATCATCGGATTCCATATTATAGCTCGCATGATCTTATATATCAGTTAAAATTCCTATCCCACATCAAGGTAAAGAAAAGGTATAAAGTTCTCATGATGATGTTTTTGATGCATTGACTAATGATTATGGTGTTTTAAGGTTTACATGGTTTTACTCATATTTTAAGATATTGGTCTTGCATCTTATGGTTCATATTGATTATGTCCTATGTTTATTATTCATTCATACTTCTCACATACTTAGTGCATTCCATGTACTATGATACGCCTAAATTACACCTTCCTAAAAAAAGTATAAAGCGATCATTAATCAAATATAGAACCTAACAGAGGTTAGGGTCGATTCCACGAGGAATATGGTTTAGACATAGGTTAATCATTTATTATTTGTTTTGACAATCAGATTATTTTTGTGAAAAATGTTTTTTTATTTAAAGTAATTAACTAATTACTGGTAAAGTTACTGCCATGTGACCAGGAGGTCACGGGTTCAAGCCTTGGAAACAGCCTCTGGCAGAAATGCAAGGTAAGGCTGCGTACAACAGACCCTTGTGGTCGGGCCCTTCCCCGGACCCTGCGCATAGCGGGAGCTTAAGTGCACCGGGCTACATGTAAACTAATTTAATTGCAAGCATCAAGTAACAAAGTAACAATTTAATGTAGTTTAATTCAGTATAAGACGAAACTAGGGTGTACGTTTTCCCCACGAATCCTTAACTATGTAGACCTTTTTTATTAGTAATCCCTTTCTAGTATGTTACATGTAGAATCGGTAAGTTAATTTCAACTAAGTCCTTGATCCGGTAAATAAGTGAATATCACCACACAACTTGATCCGTCTACGGGTGTATGCTTTACTAACCCTTACCAATGATCCCAGATTTAGCTATCTTTTCATCCATTCAAGCTAATTAAATGAGGATAATTAGCCTCAATCTCGTTGTTTAATCCTTTTTTCCATTTTTTATCTCCTTGATCCGACAAGTAAGAATAAGGCAAGTTCTAATGTGGGCCCTCGTTAAAAAGCAATCAAAGCAAAGGAAAAAATAATACATGCATGCACACTATTCAAGAATTATTTTTTATTAAGTCTACATCATAAATTCTTCATGGTTCCCACAACCCTAGTTATGGAATTAACTACTCATAACTACGTGATCATAATCAATAATATTTAGTCTAAAATAAATCATGCACTTACAATTATGAATATGAGAATCCAAAAGCTTCAAATACAATCCGAACGTAAACGTCAATAACAAAAATCAAGAATTCAAACTCAAAAACATGCATTCTCAAGAAATAATCCTAAGAAATATATTTATAGATAACTAATCCTAATTAAACAAAAATTGGAAGAAATAGGAAAACTTAAGTCGGTTGGGTCCTACGACTGGTAGACAAGTTGACGAGTCATAGGTTCAATCGTAACACAGCACCTTGCACTGCCAACCCACATCTTCTTTCAAGGATGACTCCTACGAGCCATAAACTTCACTACAACTTGTAGACTCATTCGTTGACCAAGTCTTGATATTCAATTACTGTGGATCTCTTCTACGGGTCTCTTTACCACTCGTAGACCTTCTGATGAGTCATTAAACTGACTCATAATTCCAGTCTAGCCTTAACTCATCATCATCACTTTGATGACTGCCACCTATGACTCGTAGAACTTTACAAAACCCCTTGTAGCCTCCAAAAACTACCATCAGTACTGTGTTTTCCTCGTTTAATACCATGTCTTAGTTTCCTGCATAACAAAACAAAAATAACATCAAATCTACTAACAAATGCTTAAAAGACATGAAATTTCACAAGTTCAAAATATTATAAGTACCGTAAATCCATGGTACATCAACATCCTTAACTTAAAATGGTTGCTTGTCCTCAAGTGACACTATTATAATAAAACAATAGAACGCAACATAAGACCAAGAATATATAGTTATCACAAGGATATTCAACTCTCAACCCCTTCCAACTTCCTTTCATGATATCATTGCAACCATTTTTTCAAATCAAACTAACTCAAGAGGATCAATATAAGATATTTTGTCACGACCGACCTAGGACCTAATCGTAACACGATGATCAAAATCCCGACGGGCTCCAACCAAGCCTCTTTACATATCATTAAGCATACATAAGATAAAGTAAATGCGTAAATAACATAAGAAGAGTCTAAAACATATAAAAGAAGAGTAAAATTGACTACATAGACTCCATATCATAGGTCAAACAATGCCTCTATTAGATAAGATGGGGGCGAAGGGGGGGGGGGGCTAAAACATATCCCTAGCTCACCCTCAACATGAAAGAAATAAACATCTTTGAAAGGAGAAACAACCAACTCATAACTAGTCTTCGATAGATGAGGACTTACTAAAAACTTTAACATAAGGAAACTCTACTAGACATGTGATAGGAGCACGATCCTCAATCCCTACATTCTGAGATAATGTAGGCAACAATATGCGTTAGTACGTTTGAATGTACTAAGTATGTATGCATGACATGCAATATAAGTCATATGATACAATGATCAATTTACGTATATGATAAAAGAAAATAAGTCAAGTCATGAGAAGAACCACGATGATCAAAGCATTTAAAGGACATATTTGAAATCATGAAAGAACATAGGGGAACATACATATGTGGGATAGAACCATAGCAGGTAATAAGACTATGGAAGTTATAACATGGAATTTTGATGTCTTTCCATACAATGGAAGAAAGAGGAATCTACTTGCCAAGGTAGACTCTAACCCGCTAGGCAGATCATGTACATACGCTATATGTGGACCCATTAGCTAAGACATAAAGAAAAACCTATGGTGGCACGTAGTTTAAGGCACTAGATGCTACTAAGGCTTTTGGTTGGGCCCCCACCTTAAATTCTGCTCGGTGCTAAGTCAAATCTCATGGAATACATAACATAGTAATCATACTTGCATATATCATAAACTTGTCCAAAAACATTATAATTCATAAAATAGCTTATTTTTATATCATACTTGCAATGTGAGTATAAGCCTTTCAACATTACAATATCATACTTTCATAATTCATGTCATTAGGTTCCTAGGTCACACCACATAGGACCCTAAGTCATCTTTCTTCATAACTTGCATAAAATTTATATCTTGAACATACTTTTAATTCATGATCATATTACATACTTGAATTTAGAGTAAAACTCATATACATAATCGATTGAGTAAAAACTATGAGCATACTTTGAAATTCTTGAGCTTCGTAATCATAATTCATGTAAACCATCATATAAAATAGCTTCATATATGGGCATTCATAATTCAACATAAATCATGAAATTAATGTAGAAACATACTTATAATGATAATTTATAATGATTAAAAACATGATTGAAATAACCCAATGCAATTCATCAAACTAGGGTTACAAACCCAATTGAAAGTAACGGAATTTTGAGTAGAAACCTTGGGACTCTATGATGAAAGAGAACCATGGATCAATCCCTACATACCTTGAACAAATTTGAACTTGGAATGGAAAAAGAATATTTGTTCTTGAAGAAACCCTAACCAACTTGGGGAAGAAGATGAACTCTTGAATGAACCTTGAGAGAAAAGTCTTAAAGTTGTTTGGGAGTTAATGAGGGAAATGAATAGACTTAGGAGTATTTAGGACAATTACATAATGAATCTAGTCCCAAAGAATATACATTAGTGAAAGAATAGGGAATTGACTGAATTACCCTTCATTTAACTAAAATAGAGACTCACCACGGAGGACCCATCATGGTTCGTGATGTTTATCATGGCCCATGGTGGCGTCCGTGATGCTAGACTTGGATTTCAAAGGAAGAGTTTTAGGAGTTCCTCCATGGAGACCTTCACGGTCCGTGGAAGTCATCACGGTCCGTGAACTATGGACGTGGTGCAGGACCTGCAGGAGGGCCTGCAATGTTACACCCCATATTTTTTTTAACTCGGAATGTCTCTTCAGTTCCTTAGACATTATCATGTGATCCGAATAAGCTATGGCACTACCAAATAACTCTAAGGAAGGGAGGATGTGATGCCCCGTGATAGGGAAGGTTGGAAATAGAGTTATAAGTATTTGAAAAGAGTTGGAGGCCAACTAACAAATCGTGGAACTTGACTTTCTTGCGTAATCTACTAACTTAGAAGTCATACACACTTAATCTACTTGAGTATACGTCGAGCTTATGTAGCAAGGAGTGCATAGGCTCTTAATATGAGATGAGATGACAAACCTACGAAAGGGAGCGAAAACTAGTCTCCGAACTTACGAAAGTGAAGCAAGCAGGTGACAAGCAAGTAGGTGACAAGCAAGCAGGTGACAAGAAGGCAGGTGACAAGCAAGCAGGTGACTCACCTACTTGGGATGGACCCACGCTGCCACGTGGCAGTTTTGGGTTGGAAGCTTGGACGAGGTGGCACCCTAGGAGGCTGCCATGTGTCACCCTAGGGGCTGCCATGTGTCACCTCCTAAGGAGGTGTGTATATATATGTTGGCTGACTCTTAACTCATTTTCCATCCAAAAACATCAGCCAAATAAGAGGAAAAACGTGAAGAACCAAAAGGAACAAGGCAGCCACGTTTTTGAAGAATTAAAGGTGAGTTCTTCGATTTTTCCTCCGTGAATTAATTAGCTACGGTGTTACTCAATCACATGGAGATGTATATATGCATATATATGTATATTATGATGACTAAGAAGTCATTTCTTCAGCTGTACACTTGGGAAAAATTGGACAGAAATGTGAGAGGAAGAAGAGAGGAAAGCTACGACCTAGGGGCTGCCAAGGTACGCCTCCGAGTTTTGCTCCGTAAATAAATTATCTAAGGTATACTACGATGAATTTAGGGTTCTAATAACATAAATTTACTGCTTGGGGCAGCGAGCAAGTCGTACAAACAGCCCGCTCAATTTCAGCGCGTTTGAAGAAGTTCCGAGTTGCGATTTGACAAGTTCTAGCCAATTTCGGGAAAGGTAAGTTCTTCCCCTTTGATTTGAAGTTTATGAGGTTAAATTAGGGTGTATTACACACCTTAGGATCTGATGGAAGTTGGGGAAAAGGCTTGAAAAGTTTGGCATTCGAAATAAGCTAAAACGTAGTCGCTATGGTTGAATTGTCGTCGAAATAAAGTATTGCCTTGTGAAGTACTGCTGCAGGGGTATTGGCTGGTTGTTGCAGGGACTAAATATGATCTAATGTGGGTTAGGGTGCTGCTGGTTGAGACCACATGACCTCTCGTTACGTATAATTAAAGGCGTCGCAAAATAAAGGCTAGACGCCCTATTTTGATATCGTATTTTTGAATAAGTCGTTTGGAGTTTATGTTGTATATTGTTGGTATGAATTGCTGCAGGTTGTTGTTGTTGGTTGGCTGTAGGTCTTAGGTACCTAATTGGAAATTTGGATAGGGCACATTATAGGGGAGGTGCTGCCCAATTTTCGTCGACGCCTTAGCGAATAACAAAACTAATCGGGGAAACGACTAAGGAAATAGATTTCATTGATACTAAGGTGTAACCTAAGATGCTGGAAAGTTAAGAGGGGTTGATATTTATATTACTTTCATGTTGAATAGGTTCAAAGGACGGCGAGGCAAGCAGGATAAGAAATAATTCAGACAAGGTATGTAAAGCTTTCTCGTGGCATGTTTTGGTATAAGCACGTACAGTATCTTTCTTTCCTTTTGGCAAGTCTTAGCCTTAAGTGAATTGTATGTGGAATGTGGGAATAATTCCATTCCCAGAACTCCAAGTATGCCTCCTAATCCCCATCCACTATTTGATAATGGAACCCCTATAAAGATTGAGTATTGCTTGTTAAGGCTTCTACGTGTTAAAGAGTAGTTTATGAAAAGCTATCTCTCCTTTCTATTGCTATGTACTTGGCATGAAAATGAGGTTATGATGCCAGGGTTGTTCACCGAGCCCTAGAATGGGACGGGTACGAAATATCCACATAAAGGAAAGTACAGACTATATATAGTTTATTCCCTTTCTTCTTCTGGCATGTCTTAGTTGTAGGTTAAACATGATATGAGTTCCAGGGTAACTCCATTCTTAGCATCTCTTATTTACGTCTGAATATTGAACTTTTATAATAATCGAATTATTTCCCTGGAAACTTTTATATGTTAAAAAGGTAACAACTATACAGGCTCCAAGTCTTACAGACTATTTGTTAATAAATGTTTCTGGTTCCATAAGCGATTTGGCTTTACTTTAGTACATGTCTAGGAGCCCTGAGATTATAATTGATATTGCCCATAATGGCATTTAGAAGTCACTTGAGATGACTACACTACTACTCGAGTCCTCTGACAAAAGTTTAATCTTCTTATACGGTCAAGTCTCTAATAATGATTTAAATTGCATATAGTTACTCACTACTCTACTCGTGTATATTGTAGAACTTCTTTCCCTGAGTCCCGGGCAAGGATATGTTCTCGTGCACAGTTCACTGCATTATTCCCTGAGTCCCTCAATAGAGGGCCAGGATACGTGTATAGATATATGATGATGTGTTGTAATAAGGTGGTGATGGCACTAGGGCCATGATGGTTTTACAGAGGTGATTCACCGGACCCCTGAAAGGGCCGGCTATATGATATGACTCGAACATGCATGTTTTTGTAATTCATAAAGTACAGGTACAGGTTTCTGAATTGATATCTTATCCCCTGTTTCTCTATTTCAGATATGCTTACAGTTGTATTATATTATGTTTTACATACTCAGTACATATATCGTACTGACCCTCTTTCTCGGGGGGCTGCGTTCATGCCCGCAGGTATATATACAGATTTTGGAAGTCCGTCAGCTTAGGATTCCATGCAGCTCAGTTGGAAGAGGCTCCATTGTATCGGGGCCTAGTTTTTGATACTGTCCACGGATGTATAAAAATTATTTCATCCATTCAGGGGTACGACGGGGGCCCTGTCCCGCCATATATTGTTATTTATATGTTTAGAGGTCTGCAGACATGTATATGTGGGTTGTATATGTCAGTTTGGTTCAGCTGGGTCTATATAATATATTGTACATGTTGTTATGTTATGACAGCCTTGTTGGCTTGCGTGCCCTGTCATGTTGTGATACAAACAAAAAGGGCTACGGGTATATATAAATGTTATCGCCCAGTGGGGCTCTGTTATATGATATATTGTTTTATTTACAGTTCAATGTGACCACAACTGATAGATATGTGTACGGGGGGTCCAGGTCGGACCCCAGTCGCGACCTACGGGGTTGGGTCGTGACATGCAAGGGTGCTCACCTGAGACCCACCACGATCCGTGAAAGGCTACATGTCCTGTGGTGGTAAGGCATGGCCCCTGCCTTGGGATCATTTTCTGAGGTCTCAGGGGAGGGGTCACCACAGAGCGCATCACGGCCCGTGGTGCCCACCACGGTTCATGGTCCCCTGTAGTTGTCCATTCCCTATAGGAATGTACTTCAGAACCACTACCACGATGGCTCACCACGAGGAGTGGTGCAGACCACGGCCCATGATGGCTTTTTGTGGTCATCACCTAGTGCCAAAAGTTGCACTTTTCTGAGTTTTCATCTTTTATTTCTCATTTTCTGACTTTTCAACTTTCAGAATCTTACAATTATCCCCCTTGGGTATATTCATCCTCGAATGGGACTCCAGCTAATATGAATGGAATAGGAAAGGACAATAACTTCCCAACATGAATACAAAACATCTCGATAATGCATAAAATATAAAATCTTTAATCTCAAGCTAAAATATGACTTTAAAATTCATTTCGTGAACACGAATGCCTATGAAACCACGAGAACAACTGAAACACATGATTTGGGCTAATTGGATCATGAAGGAACTAAATACCTCAACTAGACATAGAAGAAAAGAGATGAGGATATCAGAACATCATATCAGCTTTGATTTCCCACGTAGCAGCCTCAACCTCTTGAATCCTCCATAATACTTTAACTGAAGCTATTTCTTTGTTTCTCAACTTTCTAACTTGCTATTCCAAGATCTCAATCGAAACCTCTTCATACTAAAGACTGTTCTTGACCTCATTGTTGTTCAATGGCACAATGGAGCTAGGATCACCAACAAACTTACTCAATAATGACGCATGGAATATTAGATGCATCGATGTCAAATCCAAAGTTAAATCCAACTCATTAGCCACTTTACCAATCTGCCTCAAAATCTCGTGTGGGCCAACATAGCGGGCACTTAGCTTTCTTTATTATCAAAATGCATCACACCCTTCATGGGTAAAATTTTCAAGTAAACCCAATCATCAACTTCAAATTCAAGTTTCCTTCTTCTCATATTCGAATAGGACTTTTGTCGGCTTTGGGCCATTTTCAATCTTTTTCTAATGAGTCTAACTTTCTCCATAACCTCAAATACCAACTTGGGTCCTATTAAAGTAACTTCACCTACCTCAAACCAATCGATAGGGATCTGCACTGCTTATCATACAATGTCTCAAATGGAGCCATCTCAATGCTTGAGTGATAACTATTATTATAAGCAAACTCTATCAATAGAAAACGATCATACCAATTTCCTTTAAAGTCAATCACGCATGCTCTTAACATATCCTCTAATGTCTGAATAGTACACTCAACTTGACCATCTGTTTGTGGGTGAAATATTGTACTAAGCTTCATTTAGGTACCAAGGCCCTTTTGGATGGATCTCCAAAACTGAGATGTAAACTGAGTACCTCGATTTGAAATGATAGACAATGGAGCACCATGAAGCTTCACCAACTCTCGAATAGACAATCTAGCATAGTCCTCGGCTGAATATGAAGTCTTAAGAGGAAGTAAATGAGCCAACTTAATCATTTGTTCAATAATCATCCATATAGAATCATGTTGCCTACGAGTGTGAGGCAAACCTGTAACAAAATCCGTATTCAAGGCTTCCCACTTCCAAGTAGGAATCTCAATATCTTGAGTAAAATCTTTTGATTTTTAATGCTCAATTTTCACTTGTTGACAGTTAGGACACTTAGCCATAAATTTTGAAATATCCCTTTTTATGCCATTCCACCAATACACTTCTCTCAAATATCGATACATCTTTGTGGAGCTGGGATGAATAGAATACCGTGAACTATGGGCCTAAAAAAATATCATATCTTTCAATCCATCCATATTCAGAACACATAATTGGCCTTGATATCTCAAAATGCCATCTCCCCTTTGGGAGAAAGCCTCAATGGCTTTTTCGGCAATCGTTTTCTTCAATTAAACCAAATCAGGATCACTATCTTGCTTTTCCTTTACATCCACCACAAGAGTTGATTCAGAACTATTTTGCATAATAGCACTACCCTATTTGGAATCAACCAATTGAACAACCAAATGGGCTAACTGATGCACATCCCAAACTAGTTCTTTCTTCTCATCCTCAATATGAGCAAAACTATTCATAGACAACCTACTAAGAGCATCAACTGTTATATCCCATATTTTTATACGACAGATTATTCGTGAACTAATCGACATAAGTCTGAGGATAAAATTATTTTTGGATATGAGATAAGGACTTTTAATCTCGATTTTAATAATTACACGGTTTGCTAATAAATAATAATTAGTGGGAATATTAGTGGAGATTTAGGATTAATTTACCATGATTGGATTATTAAGTGGGAAATAATGATTAATTATGATTAATTACCTTAATTAGACTACTAAGTGGGCCCCACAAAATATGGTTGAATTTGATTGGCTCATGTAATATTAATGGGACACATGTCAACCAAATAGGAAGTATATATAAACTAAATGGATGACTCATATTCACAATTCAGCCACAAAGTTGAAGGATAGAGAGAGTGGCTCTCCTTCAGCCACAAATTGAATCATAGAGAGAGAAAGGGAGTTTGGCCATGGCTGGGTGAGCCTGAAGCTTTTAGTTGTGATCCAAAGATATTTTTTAAAGATAGTTCAACCATTTGAAGAGTCTATGGTAACGTGAATTGGTCCTTGAGGGAAGCAAAAGTGTTCATGAATTGAAGCTATCAATCTCAGCAAGTTAAGGAGCTAAGTCTATTAAGGTAAGGGTTGATCATTTTCTATAGGTTTTAGAGTGAGTTTGGACGTGTTGAGAGTATATAAATGTGAATTGGATGTATGAAATTATGTATGTTGATATTAGGAATTATTCAAGCTGTAGAGGGCTATTTTATGTGCAAATGTGAACTGATTTTATTTAGTATTTTGATTGTTGTTGTTATGGATTTTATGGTGAGAATGAAGGTATTTAATAATGGAAGTTGAAGTTAAATTTGTTTGTGGGCTATTGTAAGGATTATAGAGATAATAATGTAGTTTACTTGCATATGAATAGGTAATATAGTTGTCATGTGGCTGCTGCTATGTTTCACTAAAATTAGATGAAAGGATGTTATGAAATTATGTGTAAGAATCATATGCGGTTTACTAGGTGTGTTCATAGGTATTCACAAGATTTTTGAGCATCTTTTATGTTGTTAATTAGGGGCTGTTTTGATATGTCGTTGTTGTTCTTGTTGGCCATTGAAGATTATGTGTGACTAAAGTTATACATGATGTTATTGTATTGGTTGGGCTGTTAGAAGATCGTTTCGGTGAAAAAGTTGAGACTATGGGTCATTAAAGATAATTTAAATATGTGGTAGTCGTATGTAGATTGTTATCAAATATTGTGGATGTGGGATTGTTTAGAATATTGTGCGGGCTGTTCGGAGTGTTCTCGAGTCTTATCTTGAATAGTCTCAGATTAGTACTTGAATATGTGGTTATTGATGTTGGCTTGGTTGTTATATAGTTGGTTTAAATATAAGGGAAATGTCGTCTAAATTATCTAGAAAGGAGTTGCTAACATTGGAATACGTTTTGAATCTCCTCGTAGCTTAACCATAGTTTTTGACATCTTAATATAGGTTGAGACTTTGGGCAGCGTATAAGTATTATGTTGCGAATAAAAGCCAAAGGTATGTAAAACTATCCCTTCTTTCTTTTGGCATGTCTTAGATATAAGTGATATATTATATGAGCTTTGGGGTAATTCCATTCATAGATTCCGAGTATGATTCATGATTCTTATTCACTTCTTGACGTTAAAACTCTTAAAGTAGTTAAGCTACTGTCCTTGAGCCTTCTATACGTTGGACAGTAGTTGGTATGTGAAAGTTCCTATTCTTAAAGACTCTATAATGATTAATGTCCTTAAATTTTATAAGTTGATTCGTATTATCTTGATACGTGTCTGTAATCCCTAAAGCTTTATTTAATATAGTACATAATGACATTCAAAAAGTACTGAACATGACTATCGCCCTAATACTCAAGTATTAATTAGCCTGCTTATCTATGTAGTCTTAAATGATGATCTAAATGCATATGATTACTCACTACTCTACTCGTGCATACTGTTATTACATCTTTCACTGAGTCCCGGGCTGAGTATGTTATCATGCACAGTTTTACTACATCATTCACCGAGTCCCATAATGGGTCGGATATGGTATAGGTGCACACGACTTTATTCACTAAGTCCCCTACTAGAGGGCCGAGTACGGTATATGTATATGATAATATTAATGATATGATTATGACACCGAGTCCCATAATGGGCCAAGTATGCTATATGATAATGATATGCCTGATTTGTTTCATAAGGCACAAGTATAGTGAGTTCTTGATTATCATACTTGTCTCCTGGACTCTGTACTTCAGTTATGATCTTTCTTATGGTATTTTATGCTTTATATGCTCAGTATGTATTTCGTACTAACCCTCTCTCTTCAGGGGGAGGGGGCTGCATTTTATGCCCGCAGGTACAGATACTCGCTTTGGTTATCCGCCGACTTAGGACTTCTATTTAGCTGTCTTGGAGTGCTCCCTTGTCCCAAAGCCTAGAATTTTGGTGCAGATTCTTTTGATGTATATATATGTTTATCCAAGGGTACGACGGGGCCCTATCCAGTCATATGTTGTTGTTGATACTCTTAGAGGTCTGTAGACATACATATCGGTTGTGTATAGATGTTGTTCGGTTGTATTAGCATGACTTATTTTAGGACATTTCCGTACGTAGTGGCAGCCTTATCGACTTACGTGTATATATATTTTGGGATGTTTGTATGTAGTGGAAGCCTTGTCGGCTTAAGTACTATGTTATCTTATGATGGTTGTAACTCCTCAGGAGACAAGTGGTTTCAAAATATATATGTGTGACAGTTTGGAGACAAAATTTTGTCCGTATGAGTTACATTTCATGCTTAGTTGCAGATTGATTATAAATAACAAGTGGGTATACGAGTGTCCAATTCAAGCACTAGTCACGGCCTACGGGGTTGGGTTATGACAAAAGTGGTATCAGTGCAGTTCATCCTTGGAGTATCTACAGACCGTGTCTAATATAGTCTTTTTATTAGTGTGTTGTACACCACATCTATAAACAGGAAGCTACAGAACATTTAGGATATTATCTTTCCTTATTCTAGATCGTGCGATAAAGCTATATTATAAGGATAATCCCCCCTAACAGAATGTTATGTTTAGAGTTATGCTTCCAAAGAAAGTGACAGCTGCCTAAAAGGGCAAATCAGTAAAAAAAGAGACTAGTCATACTCAGAGAGTTACTAGGGCCCATGCCCAGTCCATGCCCGAGATTATACTTCAGTCAGGGAGCTCTGCTACACCACCACCTCCAGAGGAGCTTAGAGCAGTAGCAGCTATGTCACGACCCATCCCCGTAGGATGTGACTAGTGCTCAAGCCGAATACTCGTGTACATAGATATTAGACGTCATCAAACTAAAACTAAAAATAATATGAAGGCTTTGTGAAAATATAACGTCATCTCAAAATGTTATATATATGTATCATGATAACCTATCTCCTAAGAAGTCACAATCAACCAAAATATCATACTACATGAGCCGATAAGGCTGTTACTATATGCAGAAACATCCCTAAATATATACGCAAGTCAAAAAGGCTACCACTATATAAAACATCTCAAAATATACATATACACGCAGGACGATAAGGTTGCCACTACGTCCTGGAACATCTCAAAATAAGTCATGCTAACACAACCGAACAACATCCATACACAACCCATACGTATATCTACAGACCTCTAAGAGTATCAATAGTAAAATATAATGGTATAGGGCCCTGTCATACCTCTTCATAGACATATATATACATCAAAAGGATCTGTACCAAAATTCTAGGCTCCGAGATAATGGAGCACTCCAAGACAAGTGAATAGGGGTCCTAAGCTGGCAGATCACTAAAGCAAGTATCTGTACCTACGAGTATGAAACACAGACCCCACCCCCTCGAAGAAAGGGGGTCAGTATGAGATATGTACTGAGTATGTAAAGCATGAAATACTAGAAGAAAGATCATAACTGAAGTAGAGAGTCCAGGAGACAAGTATGATAATCAAGAACTCACTGTACTTGTGCCTTACGATACAAATCATGCATATCATTATCATATACCGTACCCGAACCATTATGGTGTTATACCCCGTACTTTTGTACCTTGAAACTCCTCTTAAGCTTCTTAAGTTTCTTGAAAGGTTCTTAAGTTTTTGGAAGGATTCTTAAGTTTCTTAAAGCTTCTTAAAGCTTCTTAAAAGTTACCATGTGAGCTGGATAATCTATAATGCTATCAAACAACTCTAAGGAAGGGAGAATGTGACGCCCCATAGTAGGGAAGATTGGAAATACGATTATAAGAATCCGAAAGGAGTTGGAGGCCAAGTAATGAGTCGTAGGACTCGACCTACTTATGTAAGCTACCGACTTGGGAATCTTACACACTTAAGCTACTTGAGTACATACCAAGCTTACGTAGTAAGAATTATATAGGTTCATAAAATAAGATGAGATTATGAACCTACGAGGGGGGAAAGAAGGTGACACATGGAAGCATGAGAGAGTGCCATATGGAAGCAGCTGGAGAAAGGGTGGTGGACCCCATATGCCATGTGGCATCTCATGGTTGGAGGAGGAGGTGTATTGGCCCAATGAGGGGTTAACATGTGTCACCTCGTAGGGGTTGACACGTGTCACCTACTAAGGTGGCATATAAATATATATATGTTTATGATCATCCTTATCAACAAAAGGTCATTCTTATCTCCAAAATTCAAGAAAGCTCTAGAGAAAAAAGAGAAGAGAAACCCTAAGCTAAGAGAGAAAGAGGGCTACAGATTTGGAGGAAAAAAAGTAAGTCTCCGATTTATTTTCTTGAACTAATTAAATAGGGTATACCAAGGTTATATGAAGGTTTTATTAATGTAAATTTATGATTTGGGTCAGCACCAAAAGGACAACAAGCAGCCACAAAGTTTTAGTCGCGCTAAAGGAACTTTCGAGGCGAGTTTTGGCGAGTTTCGGGTAAGGTAAGGTTTTTCCTTTCAAATTGGGGTTTATGATGATGTTATGAGGTATATTAAATGTCTTAAATAAGGTTTTAAGTGTAAAAATTATATAAGAATGCTTGACGTTAGAAACAAACTAAATTAAAGTCATTATAGTGAAAACGAAGTCGAGTAGTGTGTTGCGATTGTGGTGCTGCGGTTGCAGATGGTTTGGATGCATGTTGAAGGATGGAAGGTGTTTTAAAAAGGGTGTGGGTGATTCTGGTTTAATCTACACGACCCTCCATTTCATATTGTTAAAGATTTTATGAAATAAAGGTTAAAAACTCTATTTTGATATTGTAATTTTGAGCTAGTTGTTTGGAGTTTTATTGAGTAATGTTAAAGTGATGTGATTGTATATATGGATTCTGGTTGTTGTTGGTAATATGGATGATAAGATTAGCGGTTGGATAGGGCAAGTTATAGGAGAGATGTTGCCCAATTTTTGGTAATTTCGAAACTAGTAATAAACTAGTCGAGGGAAATGGATACTTCGTTGTAGAGTTGGAAATTGGAAAGTGAAAGGTTATTAACCTTAGTATTGCTTTCATCTCAAATAGGTTCAAAAGACGACGAGGCGAACGTGGGTAAGAGTAATCCATAATAGGTATGTGAAGCTATCTCCTTTCTCTTGGCATGTCTTTGGCATGAGTAAATAGAGCTATCTTTCTTTCCTCTTGGTATACTTTTGACATAAGTATGATGTTGTTATGCTATAATTATTCACTGAGCCATGAAGGAACGGGTACGATATATGCATATGATGACTCCATGAGGGAAAGTAGAGAGTATGCAAAGCTTATTCTTTCTTTTTATTTGGCATATCTTAGATGTACGTAAAAGATGATACAATCTTGGAGGTGACTCCATCCCTAAGTTTTTCTCACTCATCCTCTAATGTTGGAACTCTTACAATAATTGAGCTATTGCTTCTCAAGTTTTTCTATACATTGGGAAGTAGTAAGTATGTAAAGCTAATCTTCCTTTCTTTTTGGCATGATCTTTATGAAACAAATAGATGAAGTGTATACGATTCCAAGGAAGTTCCTCTTGTTAAAGCCACTAGGATAGCCAACTTCTTGATTCCCAAAAGATATTTGATGATGACTTGATACGAGAATATGATTCCAAAAGTTCTATTTTGACCTAATCCATAGTGGCAATCAAAAGGTACTTGATATGACTCTTGTCTTGTTTTTTGAATGATAGCATATTTTGAATATTCCATCGAGTCTCAAATACGATCTAAAATGCATATTATTATTCACTGCTTTGCTCGTGCATATGATTAATATATCTCCCACCGAGTGCCTCACAAGAGGGTCGGGTACGACGAGTCCCATAAAGGGTCGGGTATGATATAAGATGATATAAGTATTCACTGAGTCTTATAAAGGGCTGGGTATGACCGAGTCCCATAAAGGGCCGGGTATGACCGAGTCCCATAAAGGGCCAGGTATGACCGAGTCCCATAAAGGGTCGGGTATGATCGAGTCCCATAAATGGCCGTGTATGAATGAGTCCCATAAAGGGCTGGGTATGATATATGTATATGATGGTAAGATGACATGATTATTGATCGGGTCCCATAAAGGTCTGAGTATGGTATATATATGCATATAATGACATAATGATACATTTGTAACACTGAGTCCCACAACGGGCTGGGTATGGAATATGACACTAAGATACATGACTTTATTTTACAAGATGCAACTACAGTGATTTATTAATTGTTATACTTGTTCCCTGCATCCCTATGTCAACTATGCGCTCCTTGTGGTATTTTATGCTTTATATACTCAGTACACATATCGTACTGACACCCTCTTTCTGGGGGTCTGCGTTCATACCTATAGGTACAGATATAGACTTTGGGGATTCTGCTAGTGTAGGAGTTCCACTCAACAGTTCAGAAGCGCTCCATTATGCTGGAGCCTAGTTTTAGTACTAAGCCTCGATGTATATATTTATTTGTTCACGGGTACGGTGGAGGCCCTGTCCCGCCTTATGTTACTGTTCTTACTCTTAGAGATCTGTGGACATGTATGTGGGTTGTATATGTGTGTGTATATAGTGGTGCCTATAAGTTTTATGTTTTGGGACATTCTCTTTGTCATGGAGGCCTCGTCGGCTTATATGTTATCGTGCCTGTTGATTCCTTATGACGCAAATAGGGGATAGGGTTACTTACGGTTAGCAGGGGAACATGCGAGTGTTCAGTTTGGGCACCCGTCATGACCTACAGGGTTGAGTTGTGATAGAAGTGGTATTAGAGTGGTTCTTCCTAGGAATGTCTATAGACCATGTCTAGTAGAGTCCTGATTATCGGTGTGTTGTGCACCACATCTATAAATAGGAAGCTACAGGTTATTTAGAATGTTACTTTTCTTTTACATCTATGATCGTGCGATAGATATAAGTCATAGGAAAAACTCCTTAAACTAACCTTGAATTTGAATAGAAGGGCGGCATCAACAGAAGAAAGTAATTGACGATGTTGGGAGTGACAAAGCACGCAGGTAAGCAAAGGTATGAAAGAGATATGTTGAGTAAGGTACTGAGCTTGAAATATAAAATTGAAAAGAAAGTAGACAGAAAAGTATAACAAATGTAGTTTGAGTTGGACACATGAGGTAAGTCCATTATTTTTATATGGTTATTGATATTGAAAGCCCTGTGTGGCTGTGATATGAATAAATATATGTTGGCCCTGTGAGGCATTGTTGGTATTTCTTGAGTGCAGGTTTGGGATAGTAAGGAATATAGAGAAAACTCTGCCGAATATTTTTTTGGAAATAGAAAGAGAATGAGATATAAGGTTGTAATGTATCTTGAGAGATTGTATCCATGGTAACGATAAGATCCGATGAAACTAGGAGTACAACTGACTTTGGGAAATAAGTTAATTGCGATATGGGTTGTAAGTAGAAGGTTAATAGTGATATGGTGAGAAGGATGGTGATGGATATGAATGTCTTAAGACAGCCTGCGAGGTATTAAGGATAAGAATGACAAGGAGGGATAAGGGGTTAAGTACGCTTGCTCCACCAGATGGAATTAACCTAGAGTAAGAGTTGTGAATAAAGGTTAAGAAATATTACCCTCCGAGATTGACCATGAGCAGGATATAGTGTGAATATAATAAGGATCATCATGGAAATACGTAGAGCCTAGTAAAAAAGTAACTAAAAAATATGATTGTGAGTAAGGTTAGGAGTTAGCATCGGGTACACGATAAGGATGAAAGCTCATGAAGCAGAAACGGGTATTGTGTATTTGTACCTCCACTTTGGAAAATAGTGGGATTCCTCGAGGATAGGGAATAGAAATTGCAAAATAACTGAGGTATTGTGAAATTATTAAAGGAACAAATGGTATCCTTTGGGAAAAAAATGTGATAACAAAACATGAAACACGTTTCATCAGAGTATAAGTGCCCCCGAATGGAGAATTGGACACGATTATAAGCACTAGTGACGTACTGATTGAGATGAATGAAATATGGCTTCGGCTAATCTACTACATTAGTTATATGACTCGAGTACCAATACATGGACTAGAGTGTGTACTATTTATCGAGGAGTCTAAGCACCCCATGATTGTACTAAGATCTCTTATAGGGGCAACCTAAAGTCTAGATGATCTAACAGAAGGAGTAGACATGGTGCAGTATGAAAAATGTGTTGGAACAAAATCATATGCATACGGAAAATGGAAAATAAATAGAGGATGACGTAGGTACACCCTAAAGGGGGGAAGTGGACGAGGAAAATACAAGTGTGAGATGGAATTCAACTGATACTATCACATATTGACAGGAACGCTTAAATTTCAAGCGAGATCCCATGCTGGCATGAGTTAGCAAGGGCTAAAAGGCCGGCAATGGATGGATAGAAGCCATGATATTTGAGATCATGTGAAGAACCATTAGCAGAGACCCTAATAGATGGGTGCATACAAAAAGGGGTGAATACAATAAGAGAGTAAGACTAAGCGATCTAAGGATCGTGTAAAGGGTAGTAAGACCATGTTTGAGTAAAGATTAAGAGATGTCAACAGAGTTGTTGGCTGATGAGATGTGATGTACAAGTAGCAAGGGGAAAGAATAGAAAATCTCCTATGGTAGGAAATGAGGAGACCAAAGAGTACCTAAAGAAAGAAAAAGAGGGGTAGGACAGAATAGTGTTAGCGCGAGCAAGTTCTAGTGTGAAAGTGCTATGTAAAGCAAGAGGGAACAGGAAATGAAAAGACTGTGTCTACCTCATACCGGTTGTATAAAAGTAGTTCTGCAACCTATAAATATATATACAGCATAAGACCAAGCAGAGGAGTACATGATGAAAAGGGGGTATGATATTTTGGATATGTTGCAAAGGAATACAAAAAGAAGCTAAATCAAATGACTAAAAGGACATGACCAGAGTTAAACTAGGGATCTACCCCGATACCGGTTGTAAGATAAAAGAGGAGAGGGCAAGACGTAACCTGAAGACTAGAGAGATGATGCTAAGGTAAATCTTGGGCTAAGTTGAGTGCCTTCGCACATTATTGCAAGGATGGCAATATAACATGCGACAGGAAAATTGGAGCCAAATCTGAGCAAAGGACCATGGAAGAATCTGAACTAATGAAAAGCAATCTATCACCATCCTGGATCGGCGAAGTAGAAAGTCATGAGTTAAGGACGTAGCTTCCATCAAGGTGTTGAGGCGAAATGGAAATCATGAAAAGAAAACTTGGGAAGCTGAAGAGGAAATAAACCACAAGTATCCGTACCTATTTCCTATGTCTACAGGTAATTCCAACCTTTGGAACTCTGATATTGATTGCTTGATGAAATTATAGGCTACTGCAATGGAACAGAAAAACTCTCCATATGGTCTGTATAAGATTTTGAGGAAGGTTTTGGTTCACATTCGAGGATGAGTGTCCTAAAGGGGGGAAGGATGTTATACCCCGTACTTTTGTACCTTGAAATGCCTCTTAAGCTTCTTAAGTTTTTGGAAGGATTCTTAAGTTTCTTAAATCTTCTTTACGGTTATTAAAAGTTACCATGTGAGTTGGATAATCTATAACGCTATCAAACAACTCTAAGGAAGGGAGAATATGATGCCCCATAGTAGGGAAGATTGGAAATACGGTTATCAGAATCCGGAAGGAGTTGGAGGCCAAGTAATGAGTCATAGGAATCGACTTACTTATGTAAGCTACCAACTTGTAAATCTTACATACTTAAGCTACTTGAGTACATACCAAGCTTACGTAGCAAGGATTACATAGATTTGTAAAATAAGATGAGATTATGAACCCATGAGGGGGAAAAGAAGGTGATATATGGCAGCATGAGAGAGTGCCATGTGACAGCAGCTGGAAGTGACATGTGGCAAGGATTATATAGGTTTGTAAAATAAGATGATATTACGAACCCATGAGGAGGAAAAGAAGGTGACACATGGCAGCATGAGAGAGTGCCATGTGGCAGCAGCTGGAAGTGCCATGTGGCAGCAGCTGGAGCAAGGGGGTGTACCCCATATGCCATGTGATAGCTTATGGTTTGAGGAGGTGGTGTGTTGGCCCAATGAGGACTTGACACGTGTCACCACTTAGGGGTTGACACATGTCACCTCCTAAGGTGGCATATATATATATATATATATATATATATATATATATATATATATATATATATATATATATATATATATATATATATATATATATATATATATATGTGTGTGTGTGTGTGTGTGTGTGTTTATGATCATCCTTATCAACAAAAGGTCATTCTTATCTCCAAAATTCAAGAAAACTCTAGAGAAATAAAGAGAAGAGAAACCCTAAGCTAAGAGAGAAAGAGGGATACGGATTTAGAGGGAAAAAAAGTAAGTCTCCAATTTAGTTTTGTGAAGTAATTAAATAGGGTATACCAAGGTGATATGAAGGTGTTAGTAATGTAAATTTATGATTTGGGGCATCACCAAAAGGACAACAAGCAGCCACAAAGTTTTAGTCGCGCTAAAGGAACTTCCGAGGCGAGTTTTGGCGAGTTTCGAGCAAGGTAAGGTTTTTCGTTTAAAATTGGAGTTTATTATGATGTTATGAGGTATATTATATGTCTTAAATAAGGTTGGAAGTGTAAAAATTGCATAAGGATGCTTGACGTTAGAAACAAACTAAATTGAAGTCGTTATAGTGAAAACGAAGTCGAGTAGTGTGTTGCGATTATGGTGCTGCGGTTGTAGATGGTTTATTTGCCTATTGCAGGACTGGAAGGTTTTTGAAAAAGGGTGTAGGTGCTTCTGGTTGAATCCACACGACCCTTCATTTCATATTGTTAAAGATTTTACGAAATAAAGGTTAAAAACTCTATTTTGGTATTATAGTTTTGAGCTAGTTGTTTGGAGTTGTATTGAGTAATGTTGAAGTGATGTGATTGTATATATGTCTGCTGGTTGTTGTTGTTAATATGGATTCAAATATTAGCGGTTGGATAGGGCAAGTTATAAGGGAGATGCTGCCCGATTTTCGGTAACTTCGGAACTAGTAATAAACTAGTCGAGGGAAATGGATACTTCGTTGTAGAGTTAGAAATTGGAAAGTGAAAGGTTATTAATCTTAGTATTGCTTTCATCTCAAATAGGTTCAAAATATGACGAGGCAAACGTGGGTAAGAGTAATCCATCAAAGGTATGTGAATCTATCTCCTTTCTCTTGGCATGTCTTTGCCATGAGTAAATAGAGCTATCCTTCTTTCCTCTTGGTATGCTTTTGACATAAGTATGATGCTGTTATGCTATAATTATTCACTGAGCCATGAAGGGACGGGTACGATATATGCATATGATGACTCCATGAGGGAAAGTAGAGAGTATGTAAAGCTTATTCTTTCTTTTTATTTGGCATATCCTAGATGTACGTAAAAGATGATACAATCTTGGAGGTGACTCCATCCCTAAGTTTTTCTCACTCATCCTCTAATGTTGGAACTCTTACAATAATTGAGCTATTGCTTCTCAAGTTTTTCTATACATTGGGAAGTAGTAAATATGTAAAGTTAATCTTCCTTTCTTTTTGGCATGATCTTTATGAAACAAATAGATGAAGTGTATACGATTCCAAGGAAGTTCCTCTTGTTAAAGCCACTAGGATAGCCAACTTCTTGATTCCCAAAAGATATTTGATGATGACTTGATACGAAAATATGATTCCAAAAGTTCCATTTTGACCTAATCCATAGTGGCAATCAAAAGGTACTTGATATGACTCTTGTCTTGGTTTTTGAATGATAGCACATTTTGAATATTCCATCGAGTCTCAAATACGATCTAAAATACATATGGTTACTCACTCCTCTGCCCGTGCATATGGTTATTATATCTCCCACCGAGTCCCTCACAAGAGGGCCAGGTACGACTGAGTCCCAAAAAGGGTCGGGTACAATATAAGATGATATAAGTATTCACCGAGTCTCATAAAGGGCTGGGTATGACCGAGTGCCATAAAGGGCCGTGTATGACCGAGTCCCATAAAGGGCCGTGTATAACCAAGTTCCATAAAGGGTCGGGTATGATATATGTATACGATGGTAAGATGACATGATTATTGATCGGGTCCCATAAAGGTCTGGGTATGGTATATATACGCGTATAATGACATAATGATACATTTGTAACACCGAGTCCCACAACGACTGGGTACAAAATATGACACTGAGATACATGACGCCATTTTACAAGATGCAGCTACAGTGATTTATTAATTATTATACTTGTTCCCTACATCCCTATGTCAACTGTGCGCTCCTTGTGGTATTTTATGCTTTACATACTCAGTACACATATCGTACTGACCTCCTCTTTTCAGGGGGGCTGCATTCATGCTCACTGGTACAAATACACAATTTGGGGATTTCGCTAGTGTAGGAGTTCCACTCAGCAGTTCAGAAGCGCTCCATTATACTGGACCCTAGTTTTAGTACTAAGCCTCGATGTATATATTTATTTGTTCACGGGTACGATGGGGGCCCTGTCCCACCTTATGTTACTGTTCTTACTCTTAGAGGTTTGTGGACATGTATGTAGGTTGTATATGTGTGTGTACAGTGGTGCCTATAAGACTTATGTTTTGAGACGTTCCCTTTGTCATGACAGCCTCGTCAGCTTATATGTTATCGTGCTTATTGATTTCTTATGACACAAATAGGGGATAGGGTTACTTACAGTTAGTAAGGGAACACGGAAGTGTTTAGTTTGGGCACCCTTCACGACCTACAGGTTTGGGTCGTGACATATGAGACTCGGTGTCATAATCGTATCATCAATATTATCATATACATATACCGTACCAGACCCTCTAGTAAGGGACTTGGTGAATAAAGTCGTGTGCAAGTATATTGTACCCGGCCCATCGTGGGACTTGGTGAATGATGTAGTAATACTGTGCATGATAACATACCAGGCCCGAGATTCAGTGAAAGATGTAATACAAGTAAGCACGAGTGGAGTAGTGAGTAACCATATGCATTTAGATCATCATTTGAGACTCAATAGATAAGTAGGCTAATTAATACTTGAGTATCAGGGCGATAGTCATGTTCAATACTCTTTGAATATCATTATGAACTACGTCAAATAAAGCCTCAGGGATCATAGACACGTATCAAGATAATACGAAACAACTTATGAAAGTTAAGGACATTAATCATTATAGGATATTTAAGAATAGGGACTTTTACTGTCATGACCCAACTCCGTAGGCCGTGACTGGGGTTTGACCTGGACCCCCTGTATACATATAAATCAGCTGTAGACAAGTCAAACTATGAATAATGTGATACAATATGTGAGAAACCCAATAGGTCACAACATTTTCATATACATGTAGCCTTTTTTATTTGTATCATATCATGAAAGAGAATGCAAGCCGACAAGGCTGCCATAACATAATAATATTTACAATACATCATATAGGCACAGCTAAAACAAATTTACAAATAACCCACATACATATGTCTACAGACCTCTAAGAGTATCAACAGTATCATATGGCGGGATAGGGCCTCCGCCGTACCCCTGAACAAACAAATATATATATATATATATATATCAAAGCTGAGTACCAAAAATCTGGGCTCCAGCACAATGGAGCACTTCCAAAACTGCTGAGTGGAAATCCTAAGCTGGCAGATCCCCAAAATACGTATTTGTACTTGCGGACATGAAACGCAGCTCCCCAAAGAAAGGAGGTCAGTACGACATATGTACTGAATATATAAAACATAACATATCATAAATGAGATCATATCTAAAATAGAGATTCAGGAGACAAGTATGATACTCAAGAAATCACTGTACTTGTGCTTTATGAAGTTAAATCATGCATGGTCATATCATATATCATTTCCGGCCCATTATGGACTCGATGAAACATATAGGACCCATCTTAGAGATTGATGCCATCATCACATTATCATGTCATCATATCATCATATACATATATGTCGAGAAATATACGGCCTGATCCCTATATATATATAATAATGCCGGGAAATGTACGGCCCGATCCTTATATAGTAAAATAATACAGAGAAACATATGGTTCAATCCATATATACATATATCATACCCATCCCTGTAGCAAGGGAATCAGTGAATAATGCAGTGAAACTGAGCATGATAACATATCTGTCCCAGGACTCAGTGAAAGATGTGTTACAGTATACACAAGCAGAGTAGTGAGAAACAATACACAATTTAAATCATTATCTGAGACTCAATAAAGTAAATCAAGTGAACCATCACTTGAAGATCAGGGTAGGAATCATCTCAATACCCTCTAGATGTCACTAGGGACTATATCAAATGGAGCCTCAAGAATTATAGACGTGTATCAGGATGCTGCTAAACAGCTTATGGGGTTAAAGACATTTGTCATTATAGAGTCCATAGGAATAGGATCTTATACCTCCAATTATTATTTAATATATAGAAGACTCGAGGGTAGTAGCTCAACTAATTTTAAGAGTTTTACTTCAAGAAGTGAATAAGAATCATGAGTCTTACTTGAAGCTTATGAATAGGATTACCCCAGATTCCATATACATATCATTCGTAACTTATATCTAAGACATGCCAAGGAAAAGAAGAGATAGGCTTTACATACCTGTTATAAATCAACCGCAACCAAGCTTGCTTCGTTATCTCTTTAACCTATTTAACATGAAGGTAACATTATTATTAATAACCTTCGACTTTCCAGCTGCTAAATCTACAACCAGTTATCCACAGGAATCATTTCCTCATTCACACTTCTCGATTAGTATATTGGTTAGTTAAGAAGTTAATGAAAATCGGGCAGCATGTCCCCTATATAACTCGCCCTATCCGAACTTCCAATTAACGCAGCCATACCAACAAAAACAACCACCATCCATATATAATAAAACTACTTCAACACTATTCAAAATAAGTTCCAAACAGCCCGCTTAAAACCACGACCTTAAAATACAGTTTTCTGCCTTTATTTTGTAAAATTGCAACCACATGGAAAGGAGCACCACGTGGATGCAATGGAAGCATCTACACTCATTTTTGGGCACATTTCCAGCCCTTCAACATGTACAATTTACCTTTAAATACAATACCATAATAACGACGACACTAGTCAAATTTTAATTCGCTAGAATAACTTCAAAACAACCCCTACACGATTCTCAGCACCCTTCCACAGTAGCGTGCGTAACTTCATGTTTTCAGTCCATATTTACACATCCATAACCTTTTTAAATCCTTAATCAAGTGTGTGAAAAGAGAATCAAGTCATACCTAACAAATGAGCTTCCAAAACTTACCGAAAGTTATAGGTTCACGTTGACCTTTCTTGCTGCCTCAATAATTAATTTACGTTGTTGAAAACCATTACGTAATCAAAGAATAACTTAGATAATTAATTTATGGAGTAAAAATTGAAGTTCCTCCTTGAGGCAGCCATGGTCGTAGCCTTCTTCTCTCTTTCTCTCTAGTTTTCTCTCCATTTTTCTAAGTATAAACGATGCTGAAAATAATACCCTTAGTCATAAGTTGATACATATATATCCTCCCTTAGAGAGTGACATGTGTCAGCCCCTAAGAGTGACACGTGTCGATCCCTTAGGTGTCCACCTCACCCCATGCACCTGCTCAGGTGCTGCCACATGGCAGGGTGGGGTCCACCCTAGCAGGTGCGTCACCTACTTACTCTAAGTAGGTGAATCACCTACTTTCCCATTTCCGTAGGTTCGTAATCTCATCTTACTTTAGGAACCTGTGCAATCCTCACTACTTAAGCTCGACATGTATTCAAGTAGCTTAATTGTGTAAGACATCCAAGTCGGTAGCTTATGCAAGTAGGTTGATTACCACGACTCACTACTTGGCCTCCAACTCCTTTCACATCCTTCCAAACCTATTTCCAATCGTCATTACTCAAATAGAGCTAGCTTATGCAAAATTTGGGGCAGCCTCATCCTCCCTTCCTTAGAATTATTTGATAGCGTCATGGATGACATGGATCACATGGTAGCCTTAGAGAAGCTAAATAAATGTTCCCATATACTAAAAGTGTGGGGTATAACACTCACATACCAACTACTGCCCAACGTATAAAAGACTCAAGGAAGTAGCTCAACTACTTTAAGAGTTTTAACATCAAGAAGTGAATAAGAATCATGAATCATACTCGGAACCTATGAATGAAATTACCCCAAAGATCATATCGTATATCACTTATATCTAAGACATGCCAACAGAAAGAAGGAATAGTTTTACATACCTTTGGCGTTTATTTGCAACACAATACGTATACGCTGCCCAAAGTCTCAACCTATATTAAGATGTCAAGAACTATGGTTAAGCTACGGGGAGATTCAAAACGTATTCCAACATTAGCAACTCCTTTCTAGATAATTTAGATGACATTTACCTTATATTTAAACCAACTATATAACAACCAAGCCAACATCAATAACCACACATTCAAGTACTAATCCGAGACTATTCAAGACAAGACTCAAGAACACTCCGAACAGCCCGCACACTATTTTAAACAACCCCACATCCACAACATTTGATAACAATGCACATACGACTACCACATATTCAAATTATCTTTAATGACCTATAGTCTCAACGTTTTTATCGAAATGATCTTCTAACAGCCCAACCAATACAATAACATCATGTATAACTTTCATCATACTTAATCTTCCTAGCCCAACAAAAACAACAACAACACATCAAAATAGCTCCTAACTAATAATATAAAAGATGCTCGAAAATCTTGCAAATACCTATAAACACACCAAATAAACCACATACAATTCTTACACATTATTTCATACGATCTTTTTATCTAATTTTAGTGAAACATAGCAGCAGCCACACGACAATGATATCACCTATTCATATGCAAGTAAACTATATTATTATCACTATAATCCTTACAACAGCCCACAAACAAATTTAACTTTAACTTCCATTATTAAATACCTTCATTCTCACCATAAATCCATAACAACAACAATCAAAATACTAAATAAAATTAGTTTACCATTTGCACATAAAATATCCCCTACAGCTTGAACAACTTTCCAACATTAATATACATAATTTCATACATCCAATTCACATTTATACACTCACAACATGTCCAAACTCACCCTAAAATAATTAGAAAATGATCAACTCTTATCTTAACACTTGACCCTCCAATGACTAGAATTTATAAATTAAAAAGACAAGGATCCTTGCTGTCCTTCAATGATTAATCCTTGTTCCCATGACCTTCATTTGATTAGACACACAAAGATAATTAATTTGGATTAAAAACTTGTGAGCTCACTGCTCAGCCATGGCCAAGAGCCATTTCTCCCTCTATCTCTATATTTTCTTAAGGTTGAAGATGAAAAATGAGATCTTAGTCATCAAACTTAGTTTCAATATGCTGCCCAGAAGTTGGGCACGTGTCCCAATCATAGCTTGAGCTAATCAAATTTGTCCATGCCATGGTTGGGGTCCACACGACCCACTACTTCCCAATTAATGAATTTTTAAATCTTAATCCCCACTTAATAATCTAATCATGGTTAATTAATCCCTAATCTCCATTAATATTTCCATACCAATTAAAATTTGTAAGAAATTCATACACTTAATTAAAACTAGGGATTAAAAATCTCTATCTCATATCTCAAAATGATCTTGTCCTTAAACTTATCTCAATTAGCGTAAAATATTCCAACATTCAAAAATACAGTGTATAACATCTTTTCCCCCCTTTAGAACATTCATCCTTGAATATTAAACAAATCTAATAAGATCTTATAAAGATTTTGGAGAAATCTCTTTTATTGTGATAATATATAGTCTCGTCTATCAATCAATATAATGAATTTAGAGGTTTAGATTGGTGTAGGAATAGGAAACAATTGAGGATACTTGTTCTTCATCTCCTCTTCGGCTTCTCAGGTCATCTATTCTCTATTCTTATTTTGACACAATACTTTGACGGAAGCCGCGTTCTTAGTATGCGACCTTCTGACTAGGCGATCAAGTATAGCTATAGTATTTTCCTCGTAAGACAGCTCCTCCATCACCTGGACATCATCCACGGGAAATACTCTAGAAAGATCACTAATACATTTGCGAAGCATCGACACGTGAAATACTGGGTGCATGCTTCCAAATCAGATGGTAGGTCCAACTCATAGGCAACCTTGCCCACCCTACGAATAATATTATAAGGCCCAATATACCTCGGGCTAAGTTTTCCTTTCTTGCCAAATCTCATTACACCCTTCATCGATGACATCTTCAATAACACCCAGTTCCCAACTTCAAACTCTAAGTGTCGATGTCGATTATCTGCATATGACTTATGTCAACTCTGAGCTTCTAATAACCTTTTCTGAATAAGCTTCACCTTATCAACAACTTGCTAAATCATATCGAGGCCGATTAACTTAGCCTCATCAATATCAAACCAACCGATATATGACCTACATTTCCTTCCATAAAAAGCCTTATACGATGCCATCTAGATGCATAGCTATTATTATAGGCAAACTCTATAGGTGGAAATTGGTTATCCCATCTACCCCTAAAGTTAATAACAAAGGCCCGCAATATATCTCCTACCATCTGAATAGTACTCTCGGCTTCTACATCAGTTTGAGGGTGAAATCTTGTTCTAAGATTCAATTGTGTCCCCAATCCTTCCTGAAATGATCTCCAGAAGTTAGCTGTAAACTGAGCTCCTCTATCTGATATAATAGAGGTGGGACCTTGTGAAGTCTTACTATCTCCTTGATAAATAACTTTGCATAGTCCTCGGTTGAATAAGTAGTCCTGACTAGAAGAAAATGGGCTGATTTTGTCAGCCTATCTACAATAACTCATATGGAATCATACTTCTGTGGAGTGCAAGGTAAAACTGTAAAGAAGGCCATATTAATTGCTTCCCATTTCCAAGTCGAGATTTCCATCTCCTATAATAGTCCACCAGGCTTTTGATGCTCGATCTTAACCTATTGATAATTCGGGCATTGGGCTACGAACTATGCTATGTCATTCTTCATGCCATCCCACCAATATAAACATCTGAGGTCATGATACATCTTTGTTGACCTTGGATGAGTTGAATAACGGTCATAGTGTGCCTCTCCGATAATTTGTTGCCGCAGCCCTGCAATCTCAAGTACATAATCTACCTCTATCCAATTCGGTATCTTGCGTACGAATTCATGTTGTCAACGAGGATCTTAGCCCCTTTCCTTGTTGTTTTCCCATAAAATGAAGAAAAAAAGGAATGCCTTTGAGTGAGAGCAGAATGTAGGAACGAAGCTTCCCGGAGTCCATCGATTCATTCCCATACTCCATCAGGTGTGAACTCGAATGGGGTCTTTTCCTTTTGAAGGGCTCCATCCCTATACTGTGTGCTAGAACAGGGTCCTCATATTGGAGCCACTTTACTTCTCCCATAATAGAGGATTCAACAACTCCTCGAATAAAAACTCCACCATAATCAAAATTAGCTAAATGGACTCCAAGGTTAGCTAACTGGAAAATCTCATAGACTATTTTCTTCCATTCTGGTTATACATCTGCTAGTCTACCTATAGATTTATAGCTGAGTGCATCTACTATATTATTTGCTTTCCCTGGGTGGTATAAAATATAAACATCATAATCTTTCAGCAACTCTAGCCACCTTCTCTGCCGCAAATTCAGCTCTTTCTACTTAAAGATGTATTGGAGACTTTTGTGATCTATTTAGATATCAACATGTACGCCACATAAATAATGCACCCATATTTTCAAAGCATGAATTACTGCTGCTAACTTCAGATCATGAGTTGGATAATTTCTTTCATGCTTTCTGAGCTGCCGGGAGGCATATGATATGACTCTACCATGTTGCATCAATACACAACCTAGCCCAACACCAAAAGCATTACAATAAATGAAATATCCATCTGGTCCTTTAGGAAGAGTTAGAATAGGAGTCGTAGTCAACTTATCTTTCAGCAACTGAATGTTTCATTCACAAGCATTAGTCTACTAGAACTTAGCTGCCTTCTAAGTTAGCCTTCTTAAAGGTGCTGAAATCAAAGAATACTTCTTTATGAATCTCTTATAATATCCAGCTAGCTCTAAAAAACTACGTACCTCAGTAGGTGTCGTAGGTCTAGGCCAAGTCTTGACAGCCTCAATCTTCTATGTATCTACTTGAATACTATCAGCTCTAATAATATGCCCCAAGAATGCTACTGAAGTCAACCAGAATTCACATTTAGAGAACTTGGCAAACAACTTCCGGTGCTGGAGCACCCCTAGTACCGCCCTCAAATGATCTGCATGCTCCTCTTCCAATCATGAATAAACTAGAATATCATCAATAAATATGATCAGGAAAAGGTCTAGGAATGGTTTGAACACTCGGTTCATTAGATCCATAAACATTTTTGGAGCATTGGTCAGCCCAAAAGACATTACCCTAAATTCATAATGCCCTTTTCGGGTCCTGAACGCAGTCTTTGGGATATCTGCTTCCTTTATGTCACGACCCAACCCCGTAGGCCGCAACTGGGGTCCGACCTGGACCCTCTTATGCGTATTTATCAACTACACTTAAGTTGAACCGTGTGTGATGTGATACTATATACAAAAACCCCAATAGTTTAAAACTTTTTCATGTACATGTAGCCTCTTTCATTTGTATCATATCATGAAAGGGCATGCGAGCCGACAAGGCTGCTATAACAAAAACATTCACAACATATCGAATAGGCAACATCAAAACTAACTCACAAACAACCCACATATACATATGTCTACAGACCTCTAAAATAGTAACAGCAACATATGGCGGGACAAGACCCCCGCCGTACCCCTGAATGTACAAATATATACATTAAGTGACCAGCATCAAAATTTAGGCTCCAGAACAGTGAAGCACTTCCGACACAGCTGAGAGGAACTCCTATGCTGATGGATCTCCAGAATAAACATCTGTACCTGTGGGCATGAAATGCAGCCCCCCGAGAAAAGGGGGGTCAGTACGATATATGTACTAAGTATGTAAAGCATAACACATCGTAACTGAGATCATAACTGAAATAGGGATGCAGGGGATAAGTATAACAATTAACAATTTACTGTACCTGCACCTTAGGACACGTGATCCTATACACCATCATATACTGTGCCCGGCCCTCTAGTGAACTCAGTGTCATTATCATTACTTCATAATCACAAATCATCGTGTCATAATGCATTTCATTTCATCATATCATCGTATACGGTATCATACCATCGTATATGGTATCATCTTATCATGTATATCATCGTGTTATACCCGGTTCACTACGGGGCTCAGGGTCACAATGTATTGCTTTAATCTCATATGCATGCCTACATAAAGTATCCGGCCCTTTAGTGAGGGACTCGGTGAATGGAGTGGTGTACGTCTATAGCGTACCATCATAATATACATATATACCCGGCCCTCTAAGGAGGGACTCGGTGTTCCTTCCTTATTTCACCACATATACTATCCTATTACAGCCGGCCCGGGACTCGGTGAATAATCGTATCGTCATAACATATAACATATATCACACCTCACGTACGGCATCGTCTCCTCGTGCGTGGAACTATACACATCCGGCCTGGGACGCGGTGAAAGAAGTAGTAACACTGTGCACGATAACATATCCCGGCCCATCGTGGGACTCGAGGAAGGATGGGTTACAGTATGTACGAGTAGAGTAGTGAGAAACCATATGCAACTAAGTCATTATCTAAGACTCGATGAAACAGTCAAGTGAACCATCACCTGAAGACTGGGGAGTAATTATCCGAGGTATCCCTTTAGATGTCATTAGGGCTTACATTAGTTGGGGCCTCAAGAATCACAGACATGCATCCAGACAATGCCATATAGCTTATGCAATCAGAAACATGGTTTATGCAATCAAAGACACAGTTATGCAATCAGAGACACAGTTATGTAATCAGTGACATTGATCATTCCAGAGATTTCAAGGAAAGGAGCTTGTATCTCCACTTACTATTCGCTGTATAGCAGTCTTGAGAATAATTGTTTGACTACTTTCAGACTCTTAATATTCAGGAGTAACTACAAGTCACGAGTTACAATCAGAGCTCATAAATGGAATTACCTCTAAACCTATATCATATACCATTTCACTTAAAGTTAAGCCATTCCAAAGGAAAGAAGAAATAGGCTTTACATATATTAATTTTCATCACATAGAAGACTAAAAGGAAATGACTCAGCTATTATAGGAGTTCTAATATCAAGAAGTAAACAAGAGTCTCGACTCATACTCAGGGCTTTACGAATGGATTAAATCCCAAATATCGTATACATATCATTCATAACTTATATCTAAGACATGCCAAAAGAAAAGAAGAATAGTTCTACATATCTATTCCAAAAACACGCCAAAGGAAAGCTTCACATACCTTGTATGGACTTCTCTTAATCACGTCCACCTCGTTGTCCTCGAAACCTATTTAACATGGAAGTAATGCAAGTATTAACAACCTTGGACTTTTCAGAAACTTAGAGTACCCACGAGTATTCATCACATTCATCCCTTCGCTCGCCTTCTCGACTAGTTCCTTAACTAGTTAAGGCGTTAACGAAAATTGGGCAGCACCTCCCCTACAATGTGCCCTATCCGGATTTCCAATTAGGTCCCTAAGACCTACAGCCAACCAACAACAACAACCTGCAGCATATGTTTAAGCAATTCGCAACAACAATATACAACATAAACTTCAAACGACTTATTCAAAAATACGATATCACAATAGGGCGTCTAGACTTTATTTTGTAACGCCTTTAATTATACACAACGAGGGGTCATGTGGCTTCAACCAGCAGCACCATAAACCACTTTAAAACACATTTAGGCCCTGCAACCACACCTCACACCCCTGCAGCAACCACTCACACTAACAACACTTCACTTCGACAACAATTCGACTATAACGACTACAATTTGGATTGCTTCGAACGTTAAACATTGCTATGACATTTTTACACTTCCAGCAGCCTAAAAGGTGTTTAATACACCTTATAACAACACCATAAACTTCAAATTAGAAGGTAAGACCTTACCTCACCCGAAATTGGTCAAAATTCACCAAAGTTGTCAAAACGTGAATTCTGGGCAGGTTACTGTCTCGTATTGTCCCTTAGTTTCGAAGGGCTAATTGACGGAAACAGGATTTGTGTTCTCAATGAAAGTTATAGACATGTGTCTCAAGGTCGCATACCATTTAGAATCATCCCTACAGCAATTTTGTACAAAGAGATATGCCCAAAATACCAACAGCAGTCTGTGTAGGATTTCCAAAACGAAATCTGGGCAGCACCTACCCCATACTTCATCACCCTTTTTTGAGCTGATAAAAGACAAACTGGGTTTCAGAGGCTAAACGAAAGTTATAGACCTATGAAATAGCTTTCCAAAACATCTTGAATCACTTGAAACGGAACTATACAGAAGGAGTTATGATAGTATTAGTAACAGCAGTCCTCTTTAAAAACGGGTTCTTCAATCCGTGGCTGCCTAGCTTTCTCTCTTTCTCTCACGTTTTCTCTCAACTTCCTTGGCTGATTTTTGGATAATGAACAAGTTAAGAGTCACATAATGCATATATATACACCTTTTTAGAAGGTGCCACGTGGAAGCCCCCTAGGGTGACACGTGGCAGCCTCCTAGGGTGCCACCTCAACTTATTCGGCCAGTCACATGCTGCCATGTGGCAGTGTGGGTCCCACCTATGTGTGTCACCTACCTGCTTGTCACCTGCTTGCTTTGCTTTCATAAGTTCGGAAACTAGTTTTTGCTCCCTTTCGTAGGTTTGTCATCTCACTTTATTTTAAGAGCCTATGTAATCCGTGCTATGTAGGCTTGGTATGTCCTCCAGTAGCTCAAGTATATAAGACTTTTACATTTATAACTTACGTAGTTAAATCGAGTCCTATGACTCGTTACTTGGGCTCCAATTCCTTCTGGATTCTTATGACTCTATCTCCAACCTCCCTTCTCGTGAGGTATCACAATCTTCTTTCCTTAGAGTTGTTTGATAGTGTCGTAGCTTATCCGTCTCACATGATAGTGTCTAAGGAACTTAAGAAGACGTTCCGAGCTCAAGAGTGCGGGGTGTAACATCCTTCCCCCCTTTAGAACATTCGTCCCCGAATGTTGAATTAAACTTTCCTTAAGACTTTATACGGATCATAGGGAGATGCCTTTCTACTGGAATGACATACATTTTCATACAAGTAATTAATATATGAGTTCCAAGACTGGTGCTATCCGTAGACATCGGGAATAGGTACGGACACTTGTGTTTCATGTCCTTTTCAACCTCCCAGTTTATGTCTTCACGATTCTTATTCCGCCACAGTACCTTGATGGAAACTATGTCCTTAGTTCGCAACCCGTTTACTCTGCTGATCCCGGATGGAGATAGGTTGCCCCTCGTAGGATAACTCCCTGTTATGTGGACCTCCTCCACGGGAAATATTCTGGGAGCATCGTTCCCATTCTTACGGAGCATTGATCTGTGAAAAATGAATGTATTGTTTCAAATCGGACGATAGGTCTCACTCTTAGGCAGCTTTATCTATTCTAAAAATGCTCTGCGAAGGATCAATGTATCCCCTTCTTGCTGACTTTAGGCTGCTAATTGATATCTTGTCCCGGAATAAGCTTTACTTCATCAATAATTTAGTGGATCACATCTGGGCCTGTCCCTTAATCGAAGGGCAAAATGTCATACTAAGATTCATCTGGGTTCCTCAATCCCTTTCGAAATGATTTCCAGCAGTTAGCTGTAAATTGAACTTTTCTATCTGAGATAATAGATGTGGGGACTCCGTGAAATCGTATTGTGTCCCTACTATGTCATTTCGCAGAACTCTCAGCTGAATATGCCTTTCTAACTGGAGGGGAACAGGTTTATTCTGTCAGCCCATCTACCATAGCCCGTATGAACTCCCAGTTCCTTAGAATGCGAGGTCAGCTCGTACTATAATACATATTAACTGCTTTCCACCTCTGAGTTGGGGTTTCCATTCCCCGAGATAGGTTATCAGACTGCTGATGCTTCTTTTAACTTAAACTATTGTACAACTCCTCTTAATCTAACTTGTAATACCTTAGGTATGCTATCTTTCTCTTTTACTCAGATCTTTTCTCCAGTTTTCTTACCATACATCATATTGTAATCCTTACATAAACGTGTGTATGGACATAGAGTAGTCCAGAAAATTCCTTAGCGTTGCTATACTAGTGGCTTACCTCCTTTAGTCAAGGTCAAGGCTCCACTATGGTTCTCGTCCTTAATACCGATTATATCTAAATAGTTCTGCCTCGAACCATCTTACACTTTTCCTGAATAGATTCTAAATATGGCAATTACATTGTTATTACTGACTTCCTTTTATCGAATAATCATTTGACCTCGCTCTTAGTATGCCAATATTCGTGAGCTGCACAACTATTCTTGTGCCATTTTCACGAGGTGCATTGTATTTCAGTCATAATCTTTTCTGCTCTTGGCTTATTCTGTTCTATATGTGTCATTGTACTAACCCGCTTTTATAATCTCTTTTTGTCATACTTGTTTTGTTCTCTTTCTCACTTCCCAGGGGGTCACCCATCCCAGTGCTACTCTCATTCGAGCACGCTTAACTTCGGAGTTTTGACGAAATCCGGTGCATTAGTTTGGGTATGATCACGTACATCCCTTATGGGGTCTCGTTTGACGTTTAAGCGTCCCCATTTACATGCGATAACATCAGTTGATTTTCTTTTACGCTTGTACTTATTTTGTCCACTTCCCCTCTTTAGGGTGTACCTATGTCATTCTCCGTATATCTTCAGCTATTTACACGCGAATGATTCTATTCCAACATATTTAACGGGCTGCATCATATCTACACCTTCTGTTAAATCATCCCCACGTTAGGTTGCCTTTCTAGGAAACCCTAGCACAACCGTAGGGTGCTTTAATATTTGGAATATCTCGAATCGAGTCTCATCTAATGATTGATACTCGAGTAGTATCCGTAATGTAGCAGTGCATTCAAAGCCACATTCCATTCATCCAAACCAGTAATTAGGGAGGGCTCATAATTGGTGCACATTCCCCACTCAAGTGTACTTATACTTTAATGACTCATGTTTCGAGCTTCATCATTATACTAACTTTATTCCAGTGGATACCACTAATCATTAGAGTGGAGTCACGTGTACACCATACTTCTTTACGCCTCCTGAGCTTGCACCTTTGTCGTGTGCCTAAGGCTCATTTCTAATCCTGCTTAAAACCACATCAACTTCGTGGTAGTAGGGGACTTATCTTATTACTTTTTCATCGTACTATACCTCCAGTTCGTAACTGTCTATGTCTCTTTTTGTTCGATACTTATACTTAATTAATCGCATCTATCTTGAGTGCCTCTATTAGAACTTCTGTATTATTCCTTCAACTCATTTCCATTTTTGGTTGGGCGTAAGGAATTCCATATTACCCTTTATTTCCTTGCACTAGCCATCCTTTTCGTCATCATATAACCTTTATTCGAAACTTTCCTTATGGAACTTGATAAATCTTCCTTATTTGTTCCATAGCTTGCTTTTCCGTTCCACACCTATCTTTACATTCCATTTACATGGACCACATCACACCTTCTAGTTAATTCCTTACTAAGTTTTGCTTATTCTAATAATGGTTTTTGTTATGTTCACCTGATACCTTGTTCGCATTCAAACCCATAGTATAATACCGCTTGACTTTCTTCACGATTCTTACTATGGGTTACTTACCCTTCTTAGCTAGTCTTGTCCTTAATGTCTCACAAGCTATCTTATTAACACTTCATATCCGTCACAATTCTTTTCCCTTTGTACTCTTGTCTTACTCTTGTCTTAACCATACTGTTACTTCCTTCAACTATCACTTGTCATAGTTTATCCCTATGTATCAATTTAGGCAATGCCTTACTATCTCATTTTATCTCGATCTATCAGTCCTCCTTGAGTCATTTTCTTTGGCTTATAGTTCCTTTCTAACTTATTCTACTATTCCAGTATCGTCCTCCTAGTTTCTATTGCCATTAACTCAGCAATTAACTTATTTCTCGAGGTCAGCCATACTTGTTTAGTCAAATCTCATCATTGTTGCGAGGACAACCTTTCAAGACATACTATAGCCCTGTATCTCATTCTCCTCTTATTTCTAGGAAAATTTGGGCAGAGTTTCCTCTGTATTTCTTACTATCTCAACACCTGCACGCAGAAAATACCAACAATGCCTCACAGGGCCAACATTATATATATTCCTATCGTATTATATCGCAGCCACACAGGGCACACATATATAGTCATATCATCTTATATCACAGCCGCACAGGGCGCCCATAATTAACAGTATGGAAATGAACTTACCTGTTATGTCCACTCGAGCTGCACCTGTTATACTTTCCTGTTTACCTTTCCTTTCACTTTTCAATTGTATCTGTCAATCGCATTTCAATACCATACCTGGCATAGGGCTTTTGTGCCTTTGCTTACCTGCGTGCTTCGTAACATCCAATATTGTCAGTTACTTTCTTCTATCGACGTTGTCTTCCTGCTAAAATCGTAGGTTAGTATGAGGAATTTCATTTCCTATAGCTCGGCTCTATCGCACGATCTTAGATATGAAAGAAAATAACATCCTAAATATCCTGTAGCCTCCTGTCTATAGATGTGGTGCACAACACACCGATAAACAAGACTCTACTAGACACGGTCTGTAGACATTCCAAGGACGAACTGCTCTGATACCACTTCTGTCACGACCCAACCCCGTAGGCCGCAACTGGGGTCCGACCTGGACCCTCTTATGCGTATTTATCAACTACACTTAAGTTGAACCGTGTGTGATGTGATACTATACCCGTACCTAATGATAGCCAAGCTATTTCCGAGCTCAAGAGTGCGGGGTGTAACACTTTACCCGTACCTAATGATAGCCTAACTGCAGGTCGATCTTTGAGATACAGAACCTTGCAATTGATCAAATAAATCCTCAATCCTAGGGAGGGGATAGCTATTCTTTATTATCGCCTTATTCATGTCACGACCCAACCCCGTGGGCCGCGACTAGGGTCTGACCTGGGCCCCCGTATATATTTCTAGTGGATGTAACGATCAATATAAGAACTATACATAAGAACCCCAATGGGTTATAGCATTTTCATGCCTGTAGCCTGTTTTATTTGTATCTTATCATGAAAGGGCGTGCAAACCGATAAGGCTGCCATAGTAACTTAATATTTACAATACATCATGTAGACATAACTGAACAGAACTTACACTTATAACCCACATATATGTCTATAGACCTCTAAGAACATTAATAGTAACATATGATGGGACAGAGCCCCCGCCGTACCCCTGAATAAATAAATATATACATAGGAGGTTTGGTACTACAGCTCGGCTCCGAATCAATGGAGCTTCTTCCAAACTGGCTGAGTGGAATACTAAGCTGGCGGACTCTCAAAACCTGTGTCTGTACCTGCAGGCATGAAATGCAGCCTTCCGAAGAAAGGAGGGTCAGTACGACATATGTACTGAGTATATAAGCATAACGTAACTAAGATAACAACTGACATAGGCATGCAGAAAATCAAGTATAGCATTTAATAGGGTACTGAGTATATAAGCATAACGTAACTAAGATAACAACTGACATAGGCATGCAGAAAATCAAGTATAGCATTTAATAGGGTACTGTAACTGCACCTTACAAAGTAAGGTCATGTATATCATTATCATGTACCATATCCGACCCACTTAGGGACCCAATGTTACAAATGCATCATTTTATCATCGTGGGCATATGCATACTATTAGCATTGTGGGACGTATAGCCCGATCTATATAGATATGATAGGTTAGTGCTGAGAAACGTTCAGCCCGATCCCTACACATATAATATGTTAGTGCCGAGGAGCGTTTGGCCCAATCCATATATATAATACATTAGTGCTGAGAAACATACAAACCAATCCCTATACATATAACATGTTAGTGCCGAGGAACATATGGTCCGATCCCTATATATATAAAAATGCATATATGTGCACATAAAACCTGGTAACATAACAACCATCTCCCGAATATCATCATAAGATATGTCAAAGAGTCTCTAGATATAAGAGTTTACACATCTAATCATTACTCAGCTAATAGAAGGGTCGAGGAATAGGAGTCTTACCACTTTAAGAATCCTAACCTCAAGAAGTGAGTACAAGTTATGATTTATACCCGAAACCTATAAATGGGATCACCTCTAACTCATACCATATATCGCTTCACTTACATCCTATTGTTTCAAAAGAAGGAAGGGATAGGTTTCACGTGTACTACTTTTTGTTAGGTAGAAGACTTACAAGTCCATAACTCAACTATCGCAGGAGTTCTAATATCGAGAATTGAATAAGATTGACGAACCATACTCAGGGTTCTATGAATGGAATTATTCCCATATTACATACACAATCCACTTAGGACTGAGATATGCCAACAGAAAAGAAAGATAGACTTTACGTACTCCTCACTTCCTAACGTATAGAAGGCTTGAGAGGTCCTGGTTCAATTACTGTAAGAGTGTTTTCATTAAGAAGTAAATAAGGGTCGTGAATTACGCTTGGCATTTATGAGTAGATTTACCCTCAAGCTCATATCATTCACTACTTAACTTGAAAACATGCCAAAAGAAGAGAAAGAATAGGCTTTACATACATTACCTGTTATAATTTTTTTTAAAAACCTTAAAAAGGAAATAGCTTGACTATTACAGAAGTTCCACCATCATGAAGTGGATAAGAATTATGAACTATACTCGGAGCTTTACGAATGGAATAACTCCCAATTTCACATATATAATACTTACATCTAAGACATGCCAAAAGAGAAGAAAGGGTAGCTTCACATATCTCTTATCAATTGCTTTGAACCCAGCTTGTCTCATCATCCTCTGAACCTATTTAACACGAAGGTAATACTAGAATTAATAATCTTTGACTTTCCAGCTTTTAATTGTGTCACCAACTATTTATAGGAACCAATTCCTTATTCACCTTCCTCGACTAGTCTCGACTAGTCTATTAGTTATTTAAGAAGTTAACGGAATTCGGGCATCATCTCCTCTATAACATGCCCTATTCAAATTTCCTATTACGTCGCTAATCACTACAGCCAACTAACAACAACACCCTGCAGCATATATATAAGCAATTCACATCAACAGTATACAATACAAACTCCAAACGAATCGCTCAAAATTATGATATCCAAAATAGGGTTTCTAGTCTTTATTTCGTAAAACCTTTAACCGTACGAAGCGGAGGGTCATGTGGCTGCAACCAGCAGCACCTACATGTATTTTAGAATACTTTTATTCCCTGCAACACATCACCACACCACCTAAAGTCGTAGCACCATAAGCGCAACACCTTACCCGACTTCAATTTAACTATAACGACTCCAATTTAAATTATTCCTAATGTCAAGCATATTTATGGAATTTTCATATTTATAGCCACCTACACGACGTATAATACACTTAATAACAACATCATAAATCCAAATTAAAAGGAAAGACCATACCTTATGTTAAACTCATCAAACTCGCCAAAACTTTCAAAACGTGAATTCTGGACAACCTACTGTCTTATATTGTCGCTTAGTTTCAAAGGGGTAATTGAGGGAAACAGGATTTTTGGCCTCAAGAAAAGTTATAGAAATGTGTCTTAAGGTCGCATACAATTTCAAATCACCCCTCCCGCAATTTTTTACAAAAAGATATGCCCAAATACAAACAACAATCCATGTAGGATTTCCAAAACAAAATCTGGGCAGCACCTCCCGCATACTTCATCACCCTTTTTCGAGTAGAGACAATCAAAACTGGGTTTTAGAGGCTAAATAAAATTTATATCCCTATGAAATATCTTTCCAAAACATCTTGAATCACTTGAAACGAAGCCTTACATAAGGAGTTATACTCATTTTACTAACAAAAGTATCATTCAAAAACGGGTCTGTTAACAAGAACAAAAACCTCCTCTTTGCCCTAACGATAAATTTTATATTGTTAAACACCGTCATATCACCGTAGGATACCTTAAATAATTAATTCACAGAAAGAAATCGGGGAACTTACCTTGGAAGAACCCTAGCCATAGCTCCCTTATTCCTTCTCTCTAGCTTTTCTCTCAACTTTTTCTAAGGTTAAGATGCTAAAAATGATGTTGATCAGCAATACACATGTATATATATGTGTACTTAAAAGGGGATATGTGGCAAACCCCAGGAGTGCCACCTTACGCCATGCAACCAATCATATGCCGCCACGTGGCAGCATAGGGGTCTACCCTAAGTAGGTGGGTCACCTACTTAGCCCAAGTAGGTGTGTCACTTACCTTTCACCTGCTTGCTTCATTTTCGTGGGTTCGTAATCTCATTTTACTTTAAGAGCTTATGTATTCCTTGCTACATAAGCTCAACACGTACTCCAATAGCTTAAGTACATAAAACATCCAAGTTGATAGCTTACGCAAGTAAGCTGAGTCCTACGACTCATTACTTGGCCTCCAACTCATTTTAAATCCTTATAGACCTATTTCCAACCTTCACTCTTAAGGAGCGTCACGTCCTCCCTTCCTTAGAGTTATTTAATCATGTTATAGATAATCTGGGTCACGGGACAAATTTTAAGAAGCTTAAGAAGACATTCCAAAGCACAAAGGTACGAGGTATAGCAGTTCAGCTGCCTATAACTAATACACATTTGCAGCCATCCATCTTTCTTTCTCTCGAATAGTACCGGTGCTCCCCAAGGTGATGTACTGGACCTAATAAAGCCCTTTTCTAACAAGTCTCTCAATTGCTCTTTTAACTTCTTCAACTCTACAGGTGCCATTCTGTAGGGAGGAATAGATATAGGCTGAGTATCTGGAAATACATCTATGGTGAACTCTATCTCCTGCTTAGGAGAAAGACTTGGAAGTTCATCTGGGAATATATCTGGAAATTCATTAACTATCGGAACTGACAGAAGAGTTGGTACCTCTGCTTCAAATCATGTACACAAACTAGATGATAAATATAACCCTTTTTAACCATCTTTCTTGCCTTGAGGTATGAAATGGACTTACCCCTCGGCAATGCCGTATTCCCCAGCCATTCAGCTATCTTGAAGTGCTCCATTATCCCGAAGCCTAGACTTTTATTATAGGGGTACGGAGGGGCCCTGTCCCGTGATATGTCACCTCGCCAAGGGGTAAGTTTATTTCATACCTCAAGGCAAGGAAGATGGTTAGAAAGGGTTATATTTACCATCTAGTTCATGTGCATGATTTGAAAGCAGAGGTACCAACACTTCAGTCAGTTTCGATAGTTAATGAATTTCTAGATGTATTCTGAGAAAAACTTCCAAGTCTTCCTCCTGAGCGGGAGATAGAGTTCACCATGGATGTATTATCAGAGACTTAGCCTATATCTATTCCTCCCTACAGAATGGCACCCGTAGAGTTGAAGGAGTTAAAAGAGCAACTGAGAGACTTGTTAGAAAAAGGTTTCATTAGGCCCAACATATAACTTTGGGGAGTACCGGTACTATTCGTGAGAAAGAAAGATAGGTCATTGCGAGTGTGTATTGATTATAGGTAGCTGAACAAGGTGACAATAAAGAATAGATATCCCCTCCCCAGGATTGATGATTTATTTGACCAGTCGCAGGGTGCTAAGTATTTCTCAAAGATAGACCTATGGTCAGGCTATCATCAAGTACGGGCAAAGGAAGTAGATATTTTGAAGATTGCTTCAGGACCCAATACGGGCATTATGAGTGTGACACCTCACACTCTAGAGCTCGGAATGTCTCTTAAGCTTCTTAGAAGTTGCTATGTGAGCCGGATAATCTACAACGCTATTAAATAACTCCAAGGAAGGGAGAATGTGATACCCCATAATAGGGAAGGTTGGAACTGGGGTTCTAAGGAGTCGGAAGAAGTTGGAGGCGAAGTAAGGAGTCGTAGGACTCGACATACCTACATAAGCTACTAACTTAGAAGTCCTACACACTTAAGCTACTTGAGTACACATCGAGCTTAAGTAGCAAGGAGTGCATAGGCTCTTGAAGTAAGATGAGATTATGAGCTCACGAAAGAGAAATAAGGAAAAGACGCGCCTACTCGAAGCAAGTAGGTAATGCACCTACTTGGACAAGCAGGTGATGCACCTACTTGGACAAGTAGGTGATGCACCTACTTGGGGTCAAGTAGGTGATGCAGCAGCTTGGTGTGGACCCCACTACCACTGGCAGCATGTGATTGGCCGAATAAGTTGAGGTGGCACCCTAGGAGGCTGCCATGTGTCAGTCCTAGGAGGCTGCCACATGGAAACTTATAAAGAGACATATATACATGTGTAATGTGACTTATACTTCAGTTCTTTATCCAAACTTCAGCCAAGACCAAGGAGAGAAACGTAGAGAGAAAAGAGAGCAGCCACGAGCTTGCTTGAAAAAAAAGGGTAAGTTTTCAATTTTCTTCCGTGAATTAATTAGCTACGGTGTTTATCAACCACATGGAGATGTATATATATATATATCTTATGATGCATACGGAACTATGCCTTCAGCCCTACACTTGGAAAAAATAGGAGAAAGTTGAAGAGAAAAAACTCTAGGGCCAAGAAAAGGGAGCTACGGGTTTGGGGCTGCCAAGGTAAGCCATCAAGTTTTGCCCTATGAATTAATTATTTGAGGTGTTCCAAGGCTATATTGAAAATTTGAGCATGCATGATTCTACTTTTTCAGGTACAGGTTTCTAATTTGATATTTTATCGCCTGCTTCTCTATTTCAAATATGCCTCTAGTCGTATTGTGTTATATTTTACATACTCAGTACATATGTTGTACTGACCCCCTTTTTCTTGGGGGGCTGCATTTCATGCCTGCAGGAATAGATATAGGTTTTGGGAGTCCGTCAGCTTAGGATTCCGCTCAGCTTAGTTGGAAGAGGCTTCATTGTATCGGAGTCTAGTTTTTGTCACTAGCCACTAATGTGTATTATGGTTTTGTTTATTTAGGAGTACGGCGGGGGCCTTGTCCTGCCATATGTTGTCGTTATTATTTTTAGAGGTCTGCAGATATGTATATGTGGGTTGTGTATATATATCAGTTTGACTCAGTTGGGTCTACATGATGTATGGTATATGTTATTATGTTTTGGCAGCCTTGTCGGCTTGCATGCCTTTCATGTTACGACACAAACGAAAAAGGCTACAGGTTATGAAAATATTATCGCCCAATGGGGCTCTGTTATATGATATTATTTTATTTATAGTTTTATTTGACCACAACTGATAGTTAGGTATACGGAGGGTCCAGGTCGGAACCCAGTCGCGGCCTACGGGGTTGGGTCATGATAGAAGTGGTATCGGAGCAGTTCGTCCTTGGAGTATCTGTAGACCGTGTCTAGTAGAGTCTTGGTTATCGATGTGTTGTGCGCCATATCTATAAACAGGAGGCTACTGGACATTTAGAATGTTACCTTTTTTTTACATATGAGATTGTGCTATAGATTTGAGTCATAGGACAATTCCTTATACTAACCTTGAATCTTAACAGAAGGACGACACTAACAGAAGGAAGTAATTGACGACATAAGAAGTTACGAAGCACGCTGGTAAGTAAAGTAAAGGCCCGAAAGATATCTGTCGGGTAAGGTATTGACATGTGGTTGAAATGTAAAGTTGAAATCTAAAAGGAAAGCAGACAGAAAGTGCAACAGATGCAGTTTGAAGTTGGACATACGAGGTAAGTCCATCACTTTCATACTATTGTTAACGTTGAAAGCCTTGTGTGGCTACGATATGAGATGATATTGAAAGCCATGTGTGGCTGTGATATAATATGAATATATATATATATATATATATATGTGTTGGCCCTATGAGGCATTGTTGGTATTTTCTGCGTGCAGGTTGTGGGATAGTAAGAAGTATAGAGGAAACTCAACCAAAATTTTCCCAGAATAAGAAAAAAGGAATAAAACATAGCATTATAACATGTCTTGGAAATTGATACCGAGTATCCATATTATGCCAAATTAAAGCTGTAAGAGGTACTCTTCATGTCGTCATTAAGGGATACCCTTTTTACTCAGGGAAGTTTATTACGGAGAAATAAAAGTCTGTCTGAGCAGTAATGTTCAGACTACAGTATCTCCAGCCGTAATTATGCTGTAGAAAAAAAATAGAAGCTTAGGTTGAAAGGTAAGATGTCCAGTAATTAAGCTTCCCTCATTTTGAAAGTACCAAGCCTCTAACTCCTAATTGTAAATTAGGTAAGTTGTTCATAACTCGAGGATAAACCCAGAAGGAGACCAGGTAGGTCAAGTATTAAAAGAAGTACTGTGATGTTTAAGAGATTCTAGGTTCTTCCAACAATGGTTGGAGAATGGGTTACGATAATAGTTTGTAGTTCTCCACCAACTAATTAGAGGAAGAGCTTCGGACAGAAGCACCTCAAAGAGATGTCAGGAACTGAATGTGAGTACGAACTAAAAAGGGGATATATAAGTATGAATTGAACGGTGTGATATAATTATATAGGGATAGAGTAGGACCACTAGTAAGGCGCATTTGGTATACGTTGACTAAGTTAAAAGTCTGTATTGGGTACACAGTAAGGGTAAGGGCTATAAGGTATAAAAGAGTAATGCGCATACACAACGTCGCCCCTAAAATAATGGAACTCTTAAGGGACGAGGATGACAAACTTAAGGAATAATTGGTGTAACCTACATTCACCCCAAGGAATAAAGGATATAGGTTGGGGTAAAGCTACTATTTCAAAAGAACCTTGAACAGTTATCGTCGGAATAATAGCACCACCTAACTGAAACTAGAACGACTACAAGTACTAGTTAAATTTTGATGAAGATAAGTAAAATGTGGCCTTGGGCGAGTTGTTCCAGGGGTCCCATTACTTTAGTATAGATTAATAGATAAGGTATCGTACTATGTGTGGGAAGGCTTCTGTCGCCTCGTGATTTAGCCATGATTCCATACGTGGATAATCAAGTTGGCAAAAAAATGTAGAAAGATGGGGACATGATGCAGTACCAAGTAGACTGGGGAAGGAGACTGGACGAACTTGAAACTAGGCATAGAGACATAGAGCAAGGTATAAGCGGATAAAGGTATAAGTACCCTCTAAAGGGGGGAAGCAAGTGACAAAAATGCAAGGGTAAGATAGAGGCAATTGATATGGCAACATATTTGAGATGGATGCTTAAATTTCAATAAGATCCTTTGTTGAACCAAGTTGGGAAGAGCTGGAAGTCGTCAATAATCTGATAGAAGTCAGAAGGCTATGCAAGATAGTGTTAAGAAGTTTTCAACAAGACCTTGAATGACGTAACGCTAGAAGGTGAGTGCGTATGAAAAGAAAAGGGTATAGCAATTAAAGGATATCGAATAACTCAAGAGACACTATGAAGGATAATGACACCATGCTGGGTTAAAAGCCAAATATTGGCTGTAGAGTTGGTCGCAAAGGATATTGCGATAGATAAATAACCAAGGAAAAGAAATAGCAAGACTCCTATGGTAGGAGATAAGATGAGCAAGGAGTAAATAAGAAAATAGAAAGAAGTGCGACAAGGTATTTCTTGCACTCTCTCATATTCTCGTAAAGGTAAAAAATGACACGAGAATATGTTAAGAAAGTTACCAGCGGGGGTAAGGAAAAAATTGTGAAATGGTATAAATAAAATAGACAGGACTAGCTGGTTACTATAGGATTGGCAAGCTTATATGTCAAATTCCTTTAAAACTATGCCAGCTAATGATAGAAAGAACTCAAAGTGGCTCTAACAGTCACTATATGAACGAACTTTAGAGCTACTCAGTAGCCCACCCTAATGAATGGGTGCATACAAAAAGGGGGGAATACAATAGGAGGAGTTAAACCAAGATGACCAAAAAGGGACATGGTCATAGTGGAACTAAAGATCTACCCCTATACCAGTTGCAAGATAACAGAGGAAAGGGCAAGGCAACACGTAAAGACTAGTGAGATGATGCTAAGATAAATTTTGGGCTAATTTGAGTGCCCCGCACATTATTGCAAGGATTACCATGTAATGCGACATGAGGACTTCCCAAGGAGGTCACCCATCCCAGTATTTCTCTCACCCAAGCATGCTTTTAACTTCTAAATTCTGGTGGAATTTAGTGCGATAGTGCGGGTGTGGTCGCGCGAGATGGAAGAATCTGAACTAGCAGCGGAGAAACAACATGAGATTATGTTCCTAGAGTACTATAAATTACGTTGAGGGTATTATTTAAAGGATTTAAGAAAGACAAGAAGGATTAGCTAATTGCTAACTGACGACACACTTGAATGCCACAGCTCTTTAACATAGTACCAATTAATGAGAGGCAAACCACAGAATGGCTATACGGGCCAATGGGCGAGAGAATTTCGACACTACTTGGCAGCCAACTCTGAGGGCGAAAAGGCAAAACCCAAAAGGTAAGGGTACCAACTGATGTAATTTACGGAAGACAGGAAGTAATACCTGAGGTCGAAAATTCCATAATAGGACCAGGGCTACAAGACTCACTTTTTACTCCATCGACATATGACTTTGGAGGGAATGTTACCTAGGGATTAACGATATTAGCCCATGCTCCTTCAATCAAAGGTTGCCTACTTAGCTGAGAAGGTGTAAAATTATAAGGTAAAAGAGTGGTAGGACCTTACGGATTCCCCATAGCTATTGTCCTAGATGAAGGAGCCCAAGTTACAGTTAACTACCGAGGATCAGTCCATGAAGAAACTTGGAAGATATATAAATCTTCGTACACTACTTTACCCTCAAACCTGATGAACAGGCTAAAGCGTACCACTTAAACACTAGAAGATATGTCATGAGCTGGTGTTGTTAACTTCGAAAATAGCTGGGATGATTATCTATCACTAATCAAGTTTCCTATAATAATAATTACTACTCTAGTATCCCAATGGCCCCATACAAGACTGGTAGAGCAAGATGTGTACGTCCCCTATTGGATGGGTCGATGTTAGAAAGACTAAGCTAAAAAGGCCTCAACATGATTAAGCAAGCTATTGACTAAAAGCCTAAAGTCGGCAGAAATGATATACAGATAATCGACATTGACATACAGAGTTAAAATTGATGATTGAATGTTCGTAATAGGGTCACCTATAAAAGGAAATTTAAACCAAAATATATTAGATGGTATCAAGTTGCTCATAAGGTGGGCAAAGTGGTCGGTAAGTTGAGCTTGCCATCTTATTTGAAAACTATTCGCCCAGTCCATCAAATAGGGATGCTTCACAAGGGTACTGATGAGCCACCCAGGGTATATTCTATAGATGATATCCAGGAAATGGAATCCTATGAGGAACAAACTATCGACATCTTAGATCGGCAAACTAGAAGATTTTAGACTAAAGACGTGCCTCCTGTCAAGATATTATGGCAAAATCAAAACCAGAAAAGGGGATGACCTGAGAAATTGAAGAGGACATAAAACATAAGTATTCATACCTATTACCGATGTCTACAGGTAACCCCAACTCTTGAAACTCGTATATTAATTACTTGAATGAAAATATGTGTGATCGCAATAGAAAACAATCTCTCTACAATTGGTATAAGGTCTTGAGGGAAGTTCTATTTAACATTCGGGGACGAATGTTCTAAAGGGGGAAGAATGTGACACCCCAAACTCTGGAGCTTGGAATGTCTCTTAAGCTTCTTAGAAGTTGCTATGTGAGCCGAATAATCTACAACTCTATTAAACAACTCCAAAGAAGGGAGAATATGATACCCCATAGTAGAGAAGGTTGGAACTAGGGTTCTAAGGAGTCGGAAGAAGTTGGAGGCGAAGTAAGGAGTCATAAGACTCGACATACCTACATAAGCTACTAACTTAGAAGTCCTACACACTTAAGCTACTTGAGTACACATCGAGCTTAAGTAGCAAGGAGTGCATAGGCTCTTGAAGTAAGACGAGATTACGAGCTCACGAAAGAGAAATAAGGAAAAGACACGCCTATTCGAAGCAAGTAGGTGATGCACCTACTTGGAAAAGTAGGTGATTCACCTACTTGGGGTCAAGTAGGTGATGCAGCAGCTTGGTGTGGACCCCACTGCCACATGGCAGCATGTGATTGGCCGAATAAGTTGAGGTGGCACCCTAGGAGGCTGCCACGTGTCACCCTAGGAGGCTGCCACGTGTCACCCCTAGGAGGATGCCACGTGGAAGCTTATAAAGAGACATATATACATGTGTAATGTGACTTATACTTCAATTCTTTATCCAAACTTCAGCCAAGAGCAAGGAGAGAAACGTAGAGAGAAAAGAGAGCAGCCACGAGCTTGCTTGAAAAAAAAAAGGTAAGTTTTCAATTTTCTTCCGTGAAATAATTAGCTACGGTGTTCCTCAACCACATGGAGATGTATATATGTATATTATGATGCATACGGAACTATGCCTTCAGCCCTACACTTGGAAAAAATAGGAGAAAGTTGAAGAGAAAAACGCTAGGGCCAAGAAAAGGGAGCTACGGGTTTGGGGCTGCCAAGGTAAGCCACCGAGTTTTGTTATATAAATTAATTATTTGAGGTGTTAAAAGGTTATATAATAGTGTTTTATAACCAAAAATTCCAATTTGGGGCAGCGGAGAAGGGACATAAACAGCCCGCTCAATTTCAGCACGTTTGGAGAAGTTCCGAGTTGCAATTTGGCAGTTATGGCCAATTTTGGGTAAGGTAAGGTTTCTCCCCTTAATTTGGAGTTTATAGTATTTTTAATAAGTGTATTATATTTTGTTTAAGTGGCTGGAAATGTGAAAACATCATAGAGATGCTTGACGTTCGAAGTGAACTAAGTTGGAGTCGTTATAATTGAATTGTCGTCGAAGTAAAGGGTTGTGCTTGTGGTGTACTGCTGCAGGTGTGTGGGGGTGTTTTGCAGGGCCTAAATGTATTCTAAAAGGGGTGTGGGTGATTCTGGTTGAAGACACACGACCCCTCATTTCGTATAATTAAAGGTGCTACAAAACAAAGGCTAGACACCCTATTTTTATATCGTAATTCTGAGCGAGTCGTTTGGAGTTTATGTTGTATATTGTTGATGTGAATTGCTTAAACGTATGCTGTAGGTTGTTGTTGTTGGTTGGCTGTATTATTTAGGGATCTAATTGGAAATTTGAATAGGGCACGTTATAGGGGAGGTTCTGCCTAATTTTCGTTAACACCTTAACTAGTTAAGGAACTAGTCGAGAAAATGAGCGAAGGGTTGAGTTCTATGAATACTTATGGGTAGCCTAAGGTGCTGGGAAGAAAAGGGTTGTTAATACTCGTATTTATTTTATGTTACTTAGATTTAAAGGACGACGAGATGAACGGGATAAGAGGTAACCCGTAACAGGTATGTGAAGCTTCTCTTGGTATGTTTTTGGTATAGGTATGTAAAGCCTATCTTTTCTCTTTCTTTTGGCATGTCTTAGATGTAAGCAGGATATGATATGAGCTTTGGGGGTAATTTCATTCCCAGGTTATGAATATGACTTCTAGACCTTCACTCACTTTTGAATGTTAAACTTTAAAGTAGTAAGCTACTATCTTTGAGTCTTCGATAGGTTAAATAGTAACTGGAGGTATAGGCCTCTATCCTTAAGGGCTCCACGAGGACAGACGTCTGGATCCTATAAGCTGTTTGGCAACATTGTGACACATGTCTATGGTTCCTGACGCTCCATACAGTCCTCTATGACACCTAGCAGGTGCTTCAATTACTTCTAAGTGACGGTTCACTTGATGACTTCATTGAATCTCAGATAATGATTTAAATTGTGTTTTGTTTCTCATTACTCTACTCGTGCATACTATAACACTTCTTTTGTCGACCCCGGGGCTAGGAATAGTAATCGTGCAAAATCCACTGCATTGTTCATCACGCCCTCACTAGAGGGTCGGGTATGTATGTATATATATGATGATATGATGATGTATTGTAATAAGGAGGTCATGTTACTATAGTTATGATTCACCAGATCCCTGATAGGGCCGGCTATATTGAAAATTTGAGCATGCATGATTTTACTTTTCCATATACATGTTTCTGATTTGATATTTTATCCCCTGCTTCTCTATTTTATATATGCCTCTAGTCGTATTGTGTTATGTTTTACATACTCAGTACATATGTCATACTCATCCCCCTTTTTATGGGGGAAGGGGCTGCGTTTCATGCCCGCAGGTACAGATATAAGTTTTGGAAGTCCATCAGCTTTGGATTCTGCTCAGCTCATCTGGAAGAGGCTCCATTGTATCAGGGTCTAGTTTTTGGCACTAGCCACTGATGTGTATAATGGTTTTGTTTATTCAAGGGTACGACAGAGGCCCTGTCCCGCCATATATTGTTGTTATTATTTTTAGAGGTCTGCAGACATGTATATATGGGTTGTGTATATCAGTTTGACTCAGCTGGGTCTACATGATGTATGGTATATGTTATTATGTTATGGCAGCCTTGTCGGCTTGCATGCCCTTTTATGTTACGACACAAATGAAAAGGGCTATAGGTTATGAAAATGTTATCGCCCAATGGGGCTCTATTACATGATATTGTTTTATTTATAGTTTTATTTGACCACAACTGATAGTTAGGTATACGGGGGGTCCAAGTCGGACCCCAGTCGCGGCCTACGGGGTTGGGTCATGAAAGAAATGGTATCAGAGTAGTTCATCCTTGGAGTATCTGTAGACCGTGTCTAGTAGAGTCTTGGTTATCGATATGTTGCGCACCACATCTATAAACAGGAGGCTACTGGATATTTAAGATTTTACCTTTTTTTACATCTGAGATCGTGCTATAAATCTGAGTCATAAGACAATTCCTTATACTAACCTTAAATCTTAACAGAAGGACGACATTAACAAAAGGAAGTAATTGACGATATGAGAAGTTACGAAGCACGCTAGTAAGTAAAGTAAAGGCCCGAAAGATATCTATCGGGTAAGGTATTGACATGTGGTTAAAATGTAAAGTTGAAACCTGAAAAGAAAGCAGACAGAAAGTGCAACAGATGCAGTTTGAAGTTGGACATACGAGGTAAGTCCATCACTTTCATACTATTATTAACATTGAAAGCCCTGTGTGGCTACGATATGAGATGATATTGAAAGCCCTATGTGGCTGTGATATAATATAAATATATATATGTGTTGTCCCTATGAGGCATTGTTAGTATTTTCTGCATGCAGGTTGTGGGATAGTAAGAAATATAGAGGAAACTCAGCCGAAATTTTCCCAGAACAAGAAAAAAGGAATAAAACAAAGCTTTATAACATGTCTTGGAAATTGATACCGAGTATCCATATTATGCCAAATTAAAGCTGTAAGAGGTACTCTTCATGTCGTCATTAAGGGATACCTTTTTTACTCAGGGAAGTTTATTATGGAGAAATAAATGTCTGTCTGAGCAGTACAGTTCAGACTACAGTATCTCCAGCCATAATTATGCTGTAGAAAAAAAGAGAAGCTTAGGTTGAAAGGTAAGATGTCCAGTAATTGAGCTTCCCTTATTTTGAAAGTACCAAGCCCCTAACTCCTAATTGTAAATTAGGTAAGTTATTCATAACTCGAGGATAAACCCAGAAAGAGACCAGGTAGGTCAAGTATTAAAAGAAGTACTGTGATGTTTAGGAGATTCTAGTTTCTTCCAACAATGGTTGGAGAATGGGTTACGATAATAGTTTGTAGTTCTCCACCGACTAATTGGAGGAAGAGCTTCGGATAGAAGCACCTCAAAGAGATATCAAGAACTGAATGTGAGTACGAACTAAAAAGGGGATATATAAGTATGAATTGAACGGTGTGATATAATTATATAGGGATAAAGTAGGACCACTAGTAAGGCGCACTTGGTATACGTTGACTAAGTTAAAAGTCTGTGTTGGTTACATAGTAAGGATAAGGGCTATAAGGTATAAAAGAGTAAAGCACGTACGCAACGTCGCCCCGAAAATAATGAAACTCTTAAGGGACGAGGATGACAAACTTAAGGAATAATTGGTGTAACCTACATTCACCCCAAGGAATAAAGGATATAGGTTGGGGTAAAGCTACTATTTCAAAAAAACCTTGAACAGTTATCGTCGGAATACTAGCACCACCTTACTAAAACTGGAACGACTACAAGTACTAGTTAAATTTTGATGAAGATAAGTAAAATGTGGCCTTGGGCGAGTTGTTTCAGGGGTCCCATTACTTTAGTACAGATTAATAAATAAGGTGTCGTACTATGTGTGGGAAGGCTCCTGTCGCCTCGTGATTTAGCCACGGTTCCATACGTGGATAATCAAGTTGGCAAAAAAAATGTAGAAAGATGGGAACATGATACGGTACCAAGTAGACTGGGGAAGGAGACTGGACGAACTTGAAACTAGGCATAGAGACATAGAGCAAGGTATAAGCGGATAAAGGTATAAGTACCCTCTAAAGGGGGGAAGCAAGTGACAAAAATGCAAGGGTAATATAGAGGCAATTGATATGGCAACATATTTGAGATGGATGCTTAAATTTCAATAAGATCCTTTGTTGAACCAAGTTAGGAAGAGCTGGAAGTCGTCAATAATCTGATAGAAGTCAGAAGGCTATGCAAGGTAGTGTTAAGAAGTTTTCAACAAGACCTTGAATGACGTAACACTAGAAGGTGAGTGCGTATGAAAAGAAAAGGGTATAGCAATAAAAGGATATCGAATAACTCAAGAGACACTATGAAGGATAATGACACTATGCTGGGTTAAAAGCCAAATATTGGCTGTAGAGTTGGTCGCAAAGGATATTGCGATAGATCAATAACCAAGGAAAAGAAATAGCAAGACTCCTATGGTAGGAGATAAGATGAGCAAGGAGTAAATAAGAAAATAGAAAGAAGTGCGACAAGGTATTTCTTGCACTCTCTCATATTCTCGTAAAGGTAAAAAATGACACGAGAATATGTTAAGAAAGTTACCAGCGGGGGTAAGGAAAAAATTGTGAAATGGTATAAATAAAATAGACAGGACTAGCTGGTTACTATAGGATTGGCAAGCTTATATGTCAAATTCCTTTAAAACTATGCCAGCTAATGATAGAAAGAACTCAAAGTGGCTCTAACAGTCACTATATGAACGAACTTTAGAGCTACTCAGTAGCCCACCCTAATGAATGGGTGCATACAAAAAGGGGGGAATACAATAGGAGGAGTTAAACCAAGATGACCAAAAAGGGACATGGTCATAGTGGAACTAAAGATCTACCCCTATACCGGTTGCAAGATAACAGAGGAAAGGGCAAGGCAACACGTAAAGACTAGTGAGATGATGCTAAGATAAATTTTGGGTTAAGTTGAGTGCCCCGCACATTATTACAAGGATTACCATGTAACGCGACATGAGGACTTCCCGAGGAGGTCACCCATCTCAGTATTTCTCTCGCCCAAGCATGCTTTTAACTTCTAAATTCTGGTGGAATTTAGTGCGATAGTGCGGGTGTGGTCGCGTGAGATGGAAGAATCTGAACTAGCGACAGAGAAACGACATGAGATTATGTTCCTAGAGTACTATAAATTATGTTGAGGGTATTGTTTAAAGGATTTAAGAAAGACAAGAAGGAATAGCTAATTGCTAATTGATGACACACTTGAATGCCACAGCTCTTTAACATAGTACCAATTAATGAGAGGCAAACCACAGAATGGTTATACGGGCCAGTGGGCGAGAGAATTTCCACACCACTTGGCAGCCAACTCTGAGGGAGAAAAGGCAAAACCCAAAAGGTAAGGGTACCAGATGATGTAATTTACGGAAGACAGGAAGTAATACCTGAGGTCGAAAATTCCATAATAGGACCAGGGCTACAAGACTCACTTTTTACTCCATCGACATATGACTTTGGAGGGAATGTTACCTAGGGATTAACGATATTAGCCCATGCTCCTTCAATCAAAGGTTGCCTACTTAGCTGAGAAGGTGTAAAATTATAAGGTAAAAGAGTGGTAGGACCTTACGGATTCCCCATAGCTATTGTCCTAGATGAAGGAGCCCAAGTTACAGTTAACTATCGAGGATCAGTCCATGAAGAAACTTGGAAGATATATAAATCTTCGTACACTACTTTACCCTCAAACCTGATGAACAGGCTAAAGCGTACCACTTAAACACTAGAAGATATGTCATGAGCTGGTGTTGTTAACTTCGAAAATAGCTGGGATGATTATCTATCACTTATCAAGTTTCCTATAATAATAATTACTACTCTAGTATCCCAATGGCCCCATACAAGACTGGTAGAGCAAGATGTGTAAGTCCCCCATTGGATGGGTCGATGTTAGAAAGACTAAGCTAAAAAGGCCTCGACATGATTAAGTAAGCTATTGACTAAAAGCCAGAGTCGGCAGAAATGATATATAGATAATCGACATCGACATACAGAATTCAAATTAATGATTGAATGTTCATAACAGGGTCACCTATAAAAGGAAACTTAACCCAAAATATATTAGATGGTATCAAGTTGCTCGTAAGGTGGGAAAAGTGGCCGGTAAGTTAAGCTTGCCACCTTATTTGAAAACTATACACCTAGTCCATCAGATAGAGATGCTTCTCAAGGGTACTGACGAGCCACCTAGGGTATATTCTATAGATGATATCCAGGAAATGGAATCCTATGAGGAACAACCTATCGCCATCTTAGATCGGCAAACTGGAAGATTTTAGACTAAAGACGTGCCTCTTGTCAAGATATTATGGCAAAACCAAAACCAGAAAAGGGGATGACTTGAGAAATTGAAGAGGACATAAAACATAAGTATTCATACCCATTACCGATGTCTACAGGTAACCCCAACTCCTGAAACTCGTATAATAATTACTTGAATAAAAATATGTGTAATGGCAATAGAAAACAATCTCCCTACAATCGGTATAAGGTCTTGAGGGAAGTTCTATTTAACATTCGAGGACGAATGTTCTAAAGGGGGGAGGAATGTGACACCCCACACTCTGGAGCTCGGAATGTCTCTTAAGCTTCTTAGAAGTTGCTATGTGAGCCGGATAATCTACAACTCTATTAAACAACTCTAAGGAAGGGAGAATGTGATACCCCATAGTAGGGAAGGTTGGAACTAGGGTTTTAAGGAGTTGGAAGAAGTTGGAGGCGAAGTAAGGAGTCGTAGGACACGACATACCTACATAAGCTACTAACTTAGAAGTCCTACACACTTAAGCTACTTGAGTACACATCGAGCTTAAGTAGCAAGGAGTGCATAGGCTCTTGAAGTAAGACGAGATTACGAGCTCATAAAAGAGAAATAAGGAAAAGACGCGCCTACTCGAAGCAAGTAGGTGATGCACCTACTTGGAAAAGTAGGTGATGCACCTACTTGGGGTCAAGTAGGTGATGCAGCAGCTTGGTGTGGACCCCACTGCCATATGGTAGCATGTGATTGGCCGAATAAGTTGAGGTGGCACCCTAGGAGGCTGCCACGTATCACCCCTAGGAGTCTGCCACGTGGAAGCTTATAAAGAGACATATATACATGTTTAATGTGACTTATACTTCAGTTCTTTATCCAAACATCAGCCAAGAGCAAGGAGAGAAACGTAGAGAGAAAAGAGAGCAGCCATGATGCATACGAAACTATGCCTTAAGCCCTACACTTGGAAAAAATAGGAGAAAGTTGAAGAGAAAAACGCTAGGGCCAAGAAAAGGGAGCTATGGGTTTGGGGCTGCCAAGGTAAGCCATCGAGTTTTGTTCTATGAATTAATTATTTGAGGTGTTACAAGGTTATATAATAGTGTTTTATAACCAAAAATTCCAATTTGGGGCAGCGGAGAAGGGACATAAACAGCCCGCTCAATTTCAGCACATTTGGAGAAGTTCCGAGTTGCAATTTGGCAGTTTTTGCCAATTTTGGGTAAGGTAAGGTTTCTCCCCTTAATTTGGAGTTTATGGTATTTTTATGAAGTGTATTATATTTTGTTTAAGTGGCTGGAAATGTGAAAACATCATAGAGATGCTTGACGTTCGAAGTGAACTAAGTTGGAGTCGTTATAGTTGAATTGTCGTCGAAGTAAAGGGTTGTGCTTGTGGTGTACTGCTGCAGGTGTGTGGGGGTGTTTTGCAGGGACTAAATGTGTTCTAAAAGGGGTGTGGGTGATTCTGGTTGAAGACACATGACCCCTCGTTTCGTGTAATTAAAGGTGCTACAAAATAAAGGCTAGACACCCTATTTTGATATCGTAATTCTGAGCGAGTCATTTGGAGTTTATATTGTATATTGTTGATGTGAATTGCTTAAATGTATGCTGCAGGTTGTTGTTGTTGGTTGTCTGTATTATTTAGGGATCTATTTGGAAATTTAGATAGGGCACGTTATAGGGGAGGTGCTGCCTAATTTTCGTTAATACCTTAACGAGTTAAGAAACTAGTCGAGAAAATGAGCGAAGGGTTGAGTTCTATGAATACTTATGGGTAGCCTAAGGTGCTAGGAAGAAAAGGGTTGTTAATACTCATATTTATTTTATGTTACTTAGGTTTAAAGGACGACGAGACGAACGGGATAAGAAGTAACCCATAACAGGTATGTGAAGCTTCTCTTGGTAATTTTTTGGTATAGGTATGTAAAGCCTATCTTTTCTCTTTATTTTGGCATGTCTTAGATGTAAGCAGAATATTATATGAGCTTTAGGGGTAATTCCATTCCCAGGTTCTGAATATGACTTCAGGACCCTCACTCACTTTTGAATGTTAAACTTTAAAGTAGTAAGCTACTATCTTTGAGTCTTCGATAGGTTAAATAGTAACTAGAGGTATAGGCCTCTATCCTTAAGGGCTCCACGAGGACAGACGTCTGGATCCTATAAGCTGTTTGGCAACATTGTGACACATGTCTATGGTTCCTGACGCTCCATACAGTCCCCTGTGACACCTAGCTGGTACTTCAATTACTTCTACGTGACGGTTCACTTGATGAATTCATTGAGTCTCAGATAATGATTTAAATTGTGTTTTGTTTCTCATTACTCTACTCGTGCATACTGTAACACTTCACTTGATGATGTGTTGTAATAAGGAGGTCATGTTACTACAATTATGATTCACCGGATCCCTGATAGGGCCGACTATATTAAAAATTTGAGCATGCATGATTTTACTTTTCCAAATAAATATTTCTGATTTGATATTTTATCCCCTGCTTCTCTATTTCATATATGCCTCTTGTCGTATTGTGTTATGTTTTACATACTCAGTACATATATCATACTGACCCCTCTTTTCTTGGGGGGAGGGGCTGCGTTTCTTGCCCGCAGGTACAAATACAAGTTTTGGAAGTCCATTAGCTTAGGATTCTGCTCAGCTCAGTTGGAAGAGGCTCCATTGTATCCGAGTCTAGTTTTTGGCACTAGCCACTGATGTGTATAATGGTTTTGTTTATTCAGGGGTACGGCGGGGGCCCTGACCCGCCATATGTTGTCGTTATTATTTTTAGAGGTCTGCAGACATGTATATGTGGGTTGTGTATATCTGTTTGACTCAGCTGGGTCTACATGATGTATGGTATATGTTATTAGGTTATGACAGCCTTGTCAGCTTGCATGCCCTTTCATGTTATAACACAAATGAAAAAGGCTACAGTTTATGAAAATGTTATCACCCAATGGGGCTCTATTACATGATATTATTTTATTTACAGTTCAATTTGACTACAACTGATAGTTAGGTATATGAGGGGTTCAGGTCGAACCCCAGTCGCAGCCTACGGGATTGGGTCATGAGAATGAGTTTAGGGTGATGTCTTTTGGGATGACCAATGCTCCAAAAGTGTTTATGGGTCTAATAAACTGAGTATTCAAGCCATTTCTAGACCTGTTCCTGATCGTATTTATTGATGATATTCTGGTCTATTTACGATCAGAAGAGGAGCATATAGATCATTTCAGGATGGTACTTGGGGTGCTCCACCACTAGAAGTTGTATGCTATATTCTCTAAATATAAATTCTGGTTGACTTCTGTAGTATTCTTGGGGCATATTATTGGAGCTGATGGTATTCAGGTAGATACACAGAAGATTGAGGCTGTCAAGACTTGGCCTAGACCTACGACACCTACTAAGGTACATAGTTTTTTGGAGCTAGAGGGATATTACAGGAGATTCATAGAGAAGTTTTCTTCGATTTTAGTGCCTTTAACAAGGCTAACTCAGAAGGCAGCTAAGTTCAAGTGGACTGATGCTTGTGAACGAAGCTTTCAGTTGCTGAAAGATAAGTTGACTACAACTCATGTTCTAACTCTTCCTAAAGGACCAAATGGCTATGTCATTTATTGTGATGCTTCCGGTGTTGGTCTAGGTTGTGTATTGATGCAACATGGTAGAGTCATATCCTATGCCTTCCAACAGCTCAGAAAGCATGAAAGAAATTATTCAACTCATGATCTGGAGTTAGCAGCAGTAATTCATACTTTGAAAATATAGAGGCATTATCTATATGGCGTACATGTTGATATCTATATGGATCACAAAAGCCTTCAATACATCTTTAAGCAGAAGGAGCTAAATTTGTGGTAGAGAAAGTGGCTAGAGTTGCTGAAAGATTAGTATGTTGATATTCTATGCCACCCAGGGAAAGCAAATATTGTAGCAGATACACTCAACCATAAATCTATAGGTAGCCTAGAAGATGTACCAGAATGGAAGAAGATAGTCCATGAGATTTTCTAGTTAGCTAACCTTGGAGTCTGTTTGGCTGATTCCGATGATGGTGGAGTTTTTGTTCGAGGAGTTGCTGAATCCTCTATTATGGAAGAAGTAAAGCGACACCAATACGAGGACCCTGTTTTGGCATAGTATAGGGATGCAACCCTTTAAAAGAAAAAAAAACCCATTCGAGATCACACCTGACAGAGTGCTAAGATATAGGGGTAGATTAAGTGTACCTGAGATTTCAGGGCTACGACAACAGGTTATGGGAGAGGCACACTATGCTCGTTATTCAATTCATCCAGGGTCAACAAAGATGTATCATGACCTCAGATGTTTATATTTATGGGATGGCATGTTGAAGGACACAGCATAGTTCATAGCCCAACGCCCAAATTATCAATAGGTTAAGATCGAGCATCAGAAGCCTGGTGGATTATTACAGGAGATGGAAATCCTGACTTGGAAATGAGAAATAATTAATATGGACTTCATTACAGGTTTACCTCGCACTCCAAGGAAGTATGATTCCTTACAGGTTATTGTAGATAGGCTGACAAAATCAGCCCATTTTCTTCAAGTCAGGACTACTTATTCAGCTGAGGACTATGCAAAGTTGTATATCAAGAAGATAGTAAGACTTCAGGGGTCCCTACATCTATTATATCAGACAGAGGATCTCAGTTTATAGCTAACTTCTAGAGATCATTCCAGGAAGGATTGGGGACACAAGTGAATCTTAGCACAACATTTCACCCTCAGACTGATGGACAAGCCGAGCGTACTATTCAGATGCTAGGAGATATGTTGCAGGCCTGTGTTATTGGCTTTAGGAGTAGCTGAGCTGACCATTTGCCACTTATCGAATTTGCCTATAATAATAGCTATTATTCTAGCATCCAGATGGCACCGTATGAGGCTTTGTATGTCAAGAAGTACATAAATGTGAATTGGATGTATGAAATTATGTATGTTGATGTTAGAAAGTTGGTCAAGCCGTAAGGGATTGTTTTAATGTGCAAATGGTGAACTAATTTTATTTAGTATTTTAATTTTTGTTGTTATGGATTTTATGGTGAGAATGAAGGTATTTAATGATGGAAGTTAAAGTTAAATTTGTTTGTGGGCTGTTGTAAGGATTGTAGTGATAATAATGTAGTTTACTTGCATATGAATATGTGATATAGTTGTCATGTGGCTGCTGTTATATTTCACTAAAATTAGATGAAAAGATTGTATGAAATAATCTATAAGAATCGGATGTTGTTTACTTGGTGGGTTCATAGGTATTCACAAGATTTTTGAGCATTTTTATGTTGTTAGTTAGGGGATGTTTTGATATGTCGTTGTTTTTCTTGTTGGGGTTGGAGGATTAAGTGTGACTAAAGTTATACATGATGTTATTGTATTGGTTGGGCTGTTAGAAGATCTTTCCGATGAAAATGTTGAGACTATGGGTCATTATAGATAATTTGAATATGTGGTAGTCGTATGTGGATTGTTATCAAATATTGTCAATGTGGGGTTGTTTAGAATGTTGTGCGGGCTATTCGGAGTGTTCTCGAGTCTTGTCTTGAATAGTCTTGGATTAGTACTTGAATGTGTGGTTATTGATATTGGCTTGGTTATTATATAGTTGGTTTAAATATAAGGGAAACGTCGTCTAAATTATCTAGAAAGGAGTTGCTAACGTTGGAATACGTTTTGAATCTCCCCGTAGCTTAACTATAGTTTTTGACGTCTTAATATAGGTTGAGACTTTGGGCAGCGTATACGTATTGTGTTTCAAATAAAAGCCAAAGGTATGTAAAACTATCCCTTCTTTCATTTGGCATATCTAAGATATAAGTGATATATGATATGAGCTTTGGGGTAATTCCATTCATAGGTTCTAAGTATGATTCATAATTCTTATTCACTTCTTGACGTTAAAACTCTTAAAGTAGTTGAGCTACTGCCCTTGAGCCTTGTATACATTGGACAGTAGTTGGTATGTGAAAGTGCCTATTCTTAAAGACTCTATAATGATCAATGTCCTTAACTTTCATAAGTTGTCTCATATTATCTTGATACGTGTCTATGATCCCTGAAACTTTATTTAGTATAGTTCATAATGACATTCATAAAGTACTGAACATGACTACCACCCTGATACTCAAGTATTAATTAGCCTACTTATTTATGGAGTCTCAAATGTTGATCTAAATGCATATGGTTACTCACTACAATGCTCGTTCGTACTGTTATTACATCTTTCATCAAGTCCCGGGCCGGCTATGTTATCATGCACAGTTTTACTACATCATTCATTGAGTCCCACTATCATGACCCAAACCCGTAGGCCATGACGGGTGCCCGAACTGGGCACTCACATATATCTCTGTTATCTGTAAGTAAATTTGTCCCCTGTTTAAGTTATAGCACATCAATAGGCAGGATAACATTTAAGCCGGCAAGGTAAGGCACCACTGTACATACATGCATATACAACCCACACACAACCCACATACATGTCCACCGACCTCTAAGAGTAAGAATAGTAACATAAGGCGGGACAGGGCCCCCGCCGTACTCGTGAACAAATAAATATATACATCGAGAATTAATATCAAAACTAGGCTCCGTCATAATAGAGTGCTTCTGAACTCCTGAGTGGAACTCCTACACTAACGGATCCCCAAAGTATGTATCTTTACTTGCGGGGCATGAACGCATCCCCCCCGACAAAGGGGGTCAGTATTATATATGTACTGAGTATATAAAGCATAGACATCATAAGAAAATTACATTTGGCATAAGGATGCAGGGGATAAGTATAACATTTAACCATTTACCGTACTCGCATCATATAAAAGAAAGTCATACATATTACCATCACGTACTGTGCCCAACCCATTTTGGAGACTCGATGTCATTATATCATCATATACCGTATCCGTCCTTTTATGGGACTTGGTGTCATAATCATCATATACTATACCCGGCCCTTTATGGGACTCGGTGTCATAATCATCATATACCATACCTAGCCTTTTATGGGACTCGGTGTCATAATCATCATATACCGTACCCGACCCTTTATGGGACACGGTGTCATAATCATCATTCTGTTATCATATGCACATATATATTATTAGTGCTGTGGAACATACAGCCCGATCCATGTATATAGTAAGTACATGCCAAGGAACGTACGACCTGATTTGTATATTGTATAATAATGTCGAGAAACGATGGTCTAATCCACGTATCATATAGTAATGCCGAGGAACGTTTGGTCCGATCCAAATATCATATAATAATGCCAAGGAATGTTTGGTCTGATCCATGTATCATATTATAATGCCGAGAAACATTCAGTTTGATCCACATATCATATAGTAATGTTGAAGAACGTTCGGTCCAATCCATATATTATATAATAATAATTATATTATAGCCTGCCCGGGACTCAGTGAAAGATGTATTACAGTATACACGAATTAAGTAGTGAGTAACCATATATGATCTAAATAATTATCAAAGACTCGACAATGTAAGAAAATTAAGCTATCATCCGAGGACTAGAATAGTAGTGTAGCCATCTCGAGTGCCTTCTAAATGCCATTGAGGCCTATATCACTTAGGATCTCGGGGACCCTAGACATGTACTAAAGTAATACTAACAGTTCATAGAATCAGGGATACCCGTCGTCACATAGTCCTTAGGACTAGGAGCTTATGCATCCTGTACTTCTCAACCTATGGAGTTCAAGGAAAGTAGTTCAACTTACTACAAGAGTTTGACATTCAGAAGTGAATAAGAGATACAGATTATATTTAGGACTTAAAAGTGGAGTTACCCTAGAGCTCGTATGACATTTTACTTACAATTAGGACATGCCAAAGGAAGAGAAAGAATAAGCTTTACCTAGTCTCTACTTTTTCTCAAAGAGTCATCATTACATATATCGTACTCGACCCATCATGGGCTCGGTATCATAACCTTATTATTGCATTACCTTACCATCATAACACCATAATTATTTCAAAGACATATCAAGAGGAAAGAAGGATAGCTCTATGTACTTATGCCAAATCATGACAAGAGAAAGCTTCACATACTTACTACTCTCCATCATATAGAAGCTTTGAGAGACAATAACTCAACTAGTATAAGAACTCTACCATCGATAAGTGAATAAGACTTATGAGTCATACTTGGGGTTATATGAACGGAATTATCCCCATATTTCGTATATCAATCACTTAAGGCTAAGACATGACAAAAGAAAAGAAGGATAGCTTCACATACTTATGCCAAAGATATGCCAAGAGAAAGCTTCACATACCTTTTTCGGGATTAATTGAAATACGGATTTCCTTGATACCACTCTACAACCAAGTACTAATATGAGTCATTTCCTTATCCATTACCCTCGACTAGTTTGTTACTAGTTCCGATGCTACCAAAAATCGGACAGCATTTCCCCTTTAACTTCAACATCCTCGAGGTTTCAACTCGGCCACAATGTCAACAACCATACCAACAATAAAAACCAGAAGCATATATACAAGTAAACCACCTCCATATTACACAATACAACTCTAAACAACTAGCTCAAAACTACGATACAAAAATAGAGTTTTTAATTTTTATTTCACAAAATCTTTAATCATACAAAAAGGAGGGTCATGTGGATATAACCTGAAGCACCCACACCCTTTTTAAAACACTTTAAATCCTTGCAATACGCAACCCAACCAGTTGCACCCACAGCACCATAATGAAAACCCACTACTCGACTTCGATTTAGCTATAACCACTTCAATTTAGTTTGTTGTTAACTTCAAGCCTCCTTGTGCAATTTTTCTTATTAAAACCTCATTTAAGACATGTAATATACTCATAAAAACATCATAAACTCCAATTTGAAAGAGAAAACCTTACCTTGCCCGAAATTCGCCAAAACTTGCCTCGGAAGTTCTTTTAGCGCGGCTAAAACTTCGTGGTTGTTTGCTAATATTTTGGTGCTTCTCCAAACCATAAATTTTCATTAATAACACCTTCCTAACATTGTGGTATATCCTAGATAATTAATTCACGGAACGAAATTAGAGACTTACCTTTTCTTTCTCCTTGGCCGAACCTACTCCCTCTCTAGTTCTAGAGTTTCTTCTCTTCAAGGTTCTTGAAGTTTCTTGATAGAAATGACTTTTAGGAGATAAGAATGACTTATCCAATATATATATATAGGCCACCTAAGGGGGTAACATGTGTCAAGCCCTAAGTAGTGACACATGTCAAGCCCTAAGTGGTGACACGTGTCAAGTCCTCATTGGGCCAACATACCCCTTTCCTCCAATCATAGGCTGCCACATGGCATGTAGGGGGGAGGTCCACCACCTTTTTCTCCAGCTTTGGCCATATGGAACTCTCTCATACTTCCATGTGGCACTCTCTCATGCTGCCATATGGCACTCTCTTTTCCCTCTTATGGGTTCGTAATCTCATCTTACTTTACGAACCTATGTAATTCTTGCTACGTAAGCTTGGTATGTACTCCAGTAGCTTAAATATATAAGATTTCCAAGTTGGTAGCTTACGTAAATAATTCATATCCTACGACTCATCATTCGGTCTTCAACTTCTTCCGGATTCTTATAACTCTATTTCCAATCTTCTCTACTATGGGGTATCGCATTCTCCTTTTCTTAGAGTTGTTTGATAGCGTTATAGATTATCCGGTTCACATGGTAACTCTTAAGAAGCTTAAGAGTTCTTAAGAAGTCTTAAGAAGCTTTAAGAAACTTTAGAAAACCTTAAGAAACTTAAGAGTCTTACGATCCTTCCATGAAACTTATGAGCCTTTCAAGAGACATAAGAACGCGTTCCAAGGTATAAAAGTATTGGGTGTAACACCTATAATGGGATGGGTATGGTATACGTGCACATGACTTTATTCACCGAGTCCCTTACTAGAGGGTCGAGTATGGTATATGTATATGATAATATTGATGATACAATTATGACACCGAGTCCCATAATGGGTCGGGTATGGTATATGATAATGATAAGCATGATTTGTTTCATAAGGCACAAGTACAGTGAGTTCTTGATTATCATACTTATCTCCTGGACTCTGTACTTCAGTTATGATCTTTCTTATGGTATTTTATGCTTTATATGCTCAATATGTATATTGTACCGACCCTCTCTCTTCAAGAGAGGCTGCATTTTATGCCCATAGGTGCAGATACTCCCTTTGGTGATCCGCCGACTTAGGACTTCTATTCAGCTATCTTAGAGTGCTCACTTGTCTCGGAGCCTAGACTCTTGGTACAAATCCTTTTGATGTATACATATATTTATCCAAGGGTATAATGAGTGCCTGTCCTGTCATATGCTACTGTTGATACTCTTAAAGGTCTGTAGACCTACGTGTGGGTTGTGTATAGATGTTGTTCGGTTGTGTTAACATGAATTATTTTGAGATGTTCCCATACTTAGTGGAAGCCTTATCGGCTTGCTTGTATATGTATATTTTGGGATGTTGTATGTAGTGGCAGACTTGTCGGCTTAAGTACTATGTTAACTTTTGATGGTTGTGACTCCTCAGGAGACAGGTGGCTTCAAAATATATATGTGTGACAGTTTTGAGACAATGTTCCATCCTTATGAGTTCTATATCATGTTTAGTTGGGATTGATTATAGACAACAAGTGGGTATACTAGTGTCCAATTCGAGCACTAGTCACGACCTATGGGGTTGGGTCGTGACATCGGTAACCATATTTGCCTAATCGGATGGTATAGCACACTCATGTCATAATCCTTCAACAGTTCAAGACATCTTTTTTGTCGGAGGTTCAAGTCCTTTTGAGTGAACACATATTGTAAATTTTTGTGATCGGTGAAAACATCCTCACATATACCATAAAGATAGTGTCTCCACAACTTTAAAGCAAAAACCATCGCCGCCAACTCTAAGTCATGAGTTGGGTAATTCTTCTCATGTGCGTAATTGCCTTGAAGCATAAGCTATCACTTTACCATGTTGCATTAGAACACAACCAAGACCAACTCATAAAGAATCATAATATACAACAAATCCATCAGAACCTTCTGACAAGGTCAACACCGGAGAAGAGGTAAGTTAATCCTTCAACTCTTGGAAGCTTTTCTCACATTCTTAGGACCATTGGAATTTCACATTCTTTTGAGTCAAAGTAGATGCAATGGAAGGGAAACCTTCCACAAACCATCTATAATAACCGGCTAAGCCCAAGAAACTTCGAATATCAGAAGGAGTCAATGGTTTTGGCCAATTCTTTATTGCCTTGATCCTCTTTATATCAACCATAATTCCTTCTATGGAAACAATGTGACCAAGGAACGCAACTGGCCTTAACCAAAATTCACATGTGCTAAACTTTGAATATAATTGACGGTCTTTGAGAATTTGCAACACAATCCTCAAATTATCGGTATGCTCTTCCTCACTTTGAGAATAGATCATAATATCATCAATAAAGATGATCACAATCATACCCAAGTATCACTTGAACACCATATTCATCAAATTCATAAAAGCTACGGGGGCATTCGTTAGTCCAAAAGACATAACCAAGAATTGAAATTGACTATACCTAGATCTAAAGGCCATCTTTGAAATGTCACACTACCTCACACAAAGTTGATGATAACCCTATCAAAGATCAATTTTTGAAAAGTAACTTACCCTTGCAATTGGTCAATTAAATCATCTATCCTCAAAATTGGATACTTGTTCTTTTCATTGACATTATTCAAATTTTGATAACCTATACACATTCGGAGTGACCCATCATTCTTCCTAACAAACAACACGGGAGCACCCCACAGTGAAAGACTTGGCCTTATAAAGCCCTTATCTAACAAATCCTTCAACTTCTCTGTCAACTCCTTAAATTTTGTCAGAGCCATACGGTAGAAAGGAATAGAAATAGGTTGAGTATCAGAAAGGAAATCTATGCCAAAGTCAATTTTCCTTTCGAGAGGAACACCTGGCAAGTCATTGGGAAATACCTTGAGAAAATCATTAAATATGGGGACCGATTCAAGAGTAGAAGTTTCAGAATCAACATCCCTAACCCATGCTAAGCGATAGATTCACCCTATGGAAATTATTTTCCACACCTTAAGACATAAAATGAATCGATCCTTAACCACTAAATCATTACCCTTCCATTCAAGAATAGGCTCATTAGGAAATTGAAATTTGGCTTTACGGGTTCTACAATCATTGTATGCATAAAAGTCATGTAACAATCCATACCAAGAATAATATCAAAAATTGATCATGTCTAATTCAACAAGATCACAAAGGCACACCTTATGCAAGACCGACACGGGACAATTTCTATAGTGTCTCTTACTAACACCGACTCACCAATGAGAGTATAAACTGAAAAGGGATCTAACAACACTACAGGGTACACATCAAACCTCATAGCAAGGTAAGGAGTAATTAAAGACAAATTATCACTCGGGTCAAGCAAAGCACATACATCAAAGTTAAATACCCGTAACATACCCGTGACCATATTGGGAGTCTCATCCATATCTTTCCTAGCATAAAGAGCATAGAATCATTTATTGCATTGGCCACCCTTTAGTTGAGCTTGGGCATATTGTTGCACTTGGCCTTCTTGGGCTATTTGTCCTTGGGTACGACCTTCTCTACCTTTGTTGGAAATATGAAGACACTCGGGTTGCATATGACCCATCTTGCTACATCTATAGCAAGCACCCATTCCCATCAAACATCTCCTTCCATGATTCTTCCCACATTTAGAACACTTGGGAAATGAAGGACTAGTAGCATTCACACCTTCTCCTTGAGCCTTAGGTATGACACCCTATAATTAACAAACTTCTTTCTCGAACCTTGGCCTTGTTGAGAAAAGTTACTACTGCCACCAATCCTAGTATTTGAGAACCTACCTTCATATCGGGCCATCTTAGAATCTTCATTCTCATCTATTTGAGTTTCTCTCCCTCAATTTTCTCGGCAAAAATCATAAGCTGAGATATGTCCATTTCCTTAACAAGCTAAGTGTACAACGTTCCTTTGCAACCAAGTCAAATACCCCCAATATGAATTAACTCATTCGGGCACGTGGATCAGCAATAAATGAAGTAGCATACTTGGATAGTTTGGTGAGCTTGAGGGCATAGCCCCTCATAACCATGTTGCCTTGTCAAAGATTAATAAACTCCAACACCTTGGCTTCCCGTAGATTAAGAGGGAAAAAGCAATCAAGGAAATCATGTTCGAAGGCTTCTCAATCAATAGGTTCTTCTTCCACCCTCTTTATCTTCCGTTGAGTATACAAAACTTGAGCAACACTCTTGAGTTAGTAGGCTCCAACTCCTCTTTTTTCTTCCAAACTCACTCCTATAATACTCACTATCTTGTACACCTCATTAATGAATTCTTAGGGATCCTTATCCTCTTTTGAACCATGGAATTTAGGAGGGTTTATTCTTGTAAAGTCTCTCACCCTAGACACTGGAGTAGGAGCATTTAGAGGAGCAACAACTCCTTGGTTGACCATAACTTGAGCTAGCATAGTAATTGCGGTTCGAAACTCCACATTAGTAATTTGGTCGAGTAGGGGACCATTGTCTTGAGGGACCGGAGGAACTTGGTCCTCATTAGCATTGACCCCTCTTTGCATAGGTGCTCTTCTTGGAGGCATTTCTGAAAATCACAAAGGACAATTGTTAGGGAAAAGAAGTTCTTAGAATATACTCTAAAGCACGACATAGACCATGAAAGAAGTGAGAATTTCCTAAAATGCCTTATAGCCTATTATTCATAGATGTAGTACGATTCACAACCATGAATAAGAATCTACTTGACGCGGCATGTTGGACTCCATAGGACTTCTTAAACCTTGTTATATGATACCATGTTCGCCACAACCCAACCTTGGGCCTAGTCATAACATGATGATAAAAACCCCGAAAGGCTTCAACCAATCCCCTTGATATATCATTAAGCATACATAAGGTGAAGTAAATGCAAAAATAACATAAGAAGAGTCTAAACACATGATCATAAAAGAAGAGTAAACTTGACTGCATAGACTCCATATCATAGGTCCAATAATGCTTCTACTACATAAGACGGGCGGGGGCTAAGACATGTCCCTAGCTCACCCTCAATATGAAAATAATAAAAGCCTTTGAAAGGAGAAACAACCAACACATAACTAGTCCTCGATAGATGAGAACTCATCTAAAACTTCCACGTAAGGAAACTCTACTAGACACATGTAATAGGAGCGCAATCTTCAATCTCTACATTATGTGATAATGTAGGCAACAATATGCATTAGTACATTTGAATGTACTAAGTATGTAGGCATGACATGCAATATAAGTCATAGAATGCAATGATCAATTTATGTACATGATAAAAGAAAATAAGTCAAGTCATGAGAAGAACCATGATGATCAAAGCATTTAAAAGACATATTTGAAATCATGAAAGAAAATAGGAGAACATATATATGTGGGATAGAACCATAACTGATAATAAGATGATGCGAGCTATAACATGGAGTCCCGATGTCTTCCCATATAATGGAAGCTCGCTAGGTGGGTCATGTACATATGCTATATGTGGATCCACTATCTAAGCCATGATGACAACGTATTGTGGCACGTAGTTTAAGGGACTAGATGCTTCTACTAAGGCCTTTGGTAGGGTTCCTACCTCAAAGTTCGCTCGGTGGTAATTCAAATCCCACGAAATACATAACATAGTAATAATACTTGTATATATTATAAACTTGTTCATAAACATTATAATTCATAGAGTAGTCCATTTTCATATCATACTTACAATGTGAGTATAAGCCTTTCAACATTACAATATCATACTTGCATAATTCATGTCATTAGGTTCCTAGGTCATCACATAGGGTCCTAAGTCATATTTCTTCATAACTTGCAAAGAATTTATATCTTGAACATACTTATAATTCATGATCATATTACATACTTGAATTTAGAGTAAAACTCATATATATAATCATTTGAGTGAAAACTATGAGGACACTTTGAAATCCTTGAGCTTCATAATCCTAATTCATGTAAACCATTATATAAAATAGCTTCATACATGGGTATTAATAATTAAACTTAAATCATGAAATTAATATAGAAACATACTTATAATGATAATTTATAATTATTAAAAACATGATTGAAATAGCCTAATGCAATTCATCGAACTAGGGTTACAACCCAATTGAAATTAATGAGATTTTGAGTGGAAATCTTGGGACTCCATGGGTGAAAGGGACTCATGGATCAATCCCTACATACCTTGAATGAATTTGAACTTGGAATTGAAAAAGAAGACTTATTCTTAAAGAAACCCTAACCAACTTGGGGAAGAAGATGAACTCTTGAATGAACCTTGGGAGAAAAGTCTTAAAATTGTTTGTGAGTTAATGAGGGAAAAGAATAGACTTAGGAGTATTTAGGATAATTACGTAATGAATCTAATCCCAAAAATATCCATATACATTAATAAAAAAATAGGGAATTGACTGAATTACTCTTTATTTAACTGAAACTGGGACTCACCACAGAGGACCCATCATGGTCCGTGATGCTTATCACGGCCTGTGGTGGCATCCGTGATGTTAGACTTGGGCTTGAAAATTTGGGATTGCAGGGGAAGAGTATTTAGACTTCCTCCACGGAGGCCTTCATGGTCTATTGAAGTCATCACGGTCCATGAACTGTGGACGTGGTGCAGGACCTGCAGAGGTTCTCACCATGAAACCCACCATGGTCAATGAAAGGCTACATGGCCCGTGGTGGTGAGGCATGGTCCCTGCCTTGGGATGATTTTTTGAGGTCTTAGAGGATGGGTCACCACAACCCATGGTGCCTACCACGGTTCGTGGTCCCTTGTCGTGGTCAGCTCCCTATAAGAATGAACTTAACCACTACCATGGTGGCTCACCATGAGGTGTGGTTCAAACCATGGCCCCGTAATGGCCTTCTGTGGTCATCACCTAATTCTAAAAGGTGCACTTTTCTCACTTTTCATCTTTTGTTCCGTTTTATGACTTTTGAAATTTTGGGGTCTTACACATTTCAACACTAATAGACAGATTCACATGCGAAGACAACATTTACCATTTTCCTGACTTCTTCAACAATGTCACTTGTGTCCTTACTGAAAATAAGTTCCTTTTTCACACATATTATTGATATTTCTTTAAGACTTAGGGACATGGAAAACACTCATGCTCACAAAAGAAATTCAAACATTTATGCACAATACCATAGACTTGCCCTTATTTTCAATACTTAGACTCTTGAACAGTTGAATTAAGATCACTATAGGACTTTTTTGGCTTATAGCGTAGGTTCGGGGACAGGTGTGGTGTATTTATATTTTAGTGACTTTTTCCCTCCTAAATAATGCTACATTAACTTGATTCCACAATTTGCAACCCATATTTTGTTTCACTTCTATTCTTCGACTCCGCTTTTAACTAAGGTGTGGCCTTTACTTGCTCGTTTCTCAATAATTTTCTTATTATTGAAGTTTTTCATTGCTTATAATTTCTATGATATTTTTTAATCTTGGCCGCACACCCCTTTTTTCTTTTCTTTCTTCTTTCTTACATATCTCTTTTCATGCCCTTTATTTTCTCACTGACCTTTCTCATACCCTCTTTTTATCGCATTCTTCTTGTAGTAGCCACTTTCAACTTAGGATTTTAGCCTGAGGTGAGGTGCACATTGTCCTAGGAGGGACCAGGACCAAAACAAAGGATTACAATTAATGATGCAGACATTGAAGTATGCTTTATCGAATCAAAAAGGTCTTTTTCAGGTTCAAATCTTTGGTTCAAAGGGTAAAACATTATTTGGTTGGTTCTTTTAAGTCTAAGTGGACTAGTTCAACAATGATATATGATCCTTTCCTATTCAATAATTCAATTATCACAGTACGACCAATGGAGCAAGTTCTAGATTGACACTAATAGTAAGAATACACAAATATCTCACATACTTAGCATTATGTTTCATTGTCAATCTATCAATCTCTAATTCATGTTCCAATCTACGTCATGTGCTATCCTATCAATTTACATCATGTCACAGAAAGATCCTTCATAGTCAGTAAATTAAAGAAATAATCACAATACTTTAATTAGATTTTAGAAGGGTCTGTTTTTCTGTTTTAAACCTTATAGCCATCATGCCATAGATCCCTATTCTTATCTTACATTTACATCCTAAACATGCCGGTTCAACCTAAAAAGGGTTTTTGGGGAAACAACACAGGAAAGAAAACCCCAGGGACTTTATCGAGTGTCTAGGGTACCCAAACTTCGCCTAGATACTCATACAACATAACCACCCACCCCTATACGAGAAATCTTGCATTGTCCTCAGTGCAATGCAATAATAAGTAAAATATAAAGGCGGAATGTTTAGACACATACCTGGAGTCCACTAGTATAGGCTAGAATCATAGAATTTTCTACAATCCGTAGAGTACACTCGCAGACTCAAATCTGCTACATGTCTAATATTTTAGCCTTTATGAGCTGAGTCTATGAGCTGTTGAAAATTCTACGACCCATAAAAACTTTGCCCCTTCAGTTCCTAGTACTCGCATTTCTACATGGGCATGTACTCATATTTTAGCCATTTTAATGCTTTTTGTGACTCTATTTTAACACATACCCTAATGTAGTCTATCCTATCCTAAAAACTAACAAGTAAAGGAAATAACAAGAGACATAAAAAATATATAAAAAATCACTTGGGTTGCCTCCCAAGTAACACTTGATTTAACGTTATGGTATGACATAGATTGCCTAGTTACTTATTGTGATGCTTCATTGCTCGTATACATCAAAAACCACTTCTTTATTATTGAGTCAAAACTTTAGTTTACAAGTTTCCATGTCCATCAAAGCACGTCCAGTTGCCAAAAATAATCTACTCAGAATGATAGGGACATCAAAATCTACCTCACAGTCAAGAATGACAAAGTTCGCAGGAAATATGAATGAGTTGACCTTAATTAAAATATCATAAATAATTCCCATGGGCTTTGTGATAGTACGATCTTCCATCAAGAGCCGTATTGACATAAGTTTGGGGGCTTCAAAGCCTAGTTGTTGAAATATTGCCAGTGGAATCAAGCTAATGCTAGCACCCAAGTCGCACAACGCCTTTGCAAAGTTGAGTACCCCTATGGTACATGCTATGGTGAATGCTCCAGGGTCATTTTTTTCTGCACAAGTGAGCGAGTAGCTATTGTACTATAATAATTCAAGTTATCGACCAGTCCAAAGCTCATCATTCTCTTCTTTGTGACAAAATCCTTCATAAACTTTGCATATCCTGGTATTTTCTCCAATGCCTCCATCAAAGGCTTCAGAGTCGTGTGCATCATCCTCACGTTCTAGCATTGGTGGATCCACTATTTAAGTGTCACTTTAGGTGGTTACAGCCATACATTGGCCATCGTTCTTTGGATTTTGAATTGTATTACTTGGGATAGTTCCTTTCTAGAGTGGATTCAAAGACGATGAAATCTTCCCCAACTGTTGCTATTCATTCCTGAAAGATCATTGCATATCTCCTTCAGGTTTTCCTCAGGTGTGTCATACTTTTTTATCATCTTTGACATCATGTCTTCGATTTTTGCAAGTCCAGATCCCCCATATCAATTTTTGGGTGGGATGTATGCACAACTCTTATTGTTATCATTTCTTTCCCAATCACCTTCTCTATCTTTCCCATGGTTTTGATTATTGTATCCATTCTGGTTGTAGTTGTTCTCACAATTATAGTTCCCTTCATGATTATAGTTGTTGTTGCGGTTGTAATGTCCCTCTCAATTGAAGTTATTATAGTTCTGACCTTGGTTTCCTTGACCTTGGCACCAAGATTTCTGATTGGATGCTTGGGTGTTAGTCCACAAACCCCCGACTGATCATTCACTTAATATGCACCTTCCTCATATCTATAGTCATCATGACTTGGCACCCTACCTTGTTGGTCGATTGCATTGATTTTCTCAAGTCCTAAGTTATTAAATGCCAGTTTGACTTCAGTCCTCAATTGAGCGATCTCTTGTAGTACCTCATCAGTTGGTATCGTAGAACTCTGATTTGTACCAACAAAAAAAGAGCTTTTTGAAGTTTTGGTGTCCGTAGTGCTCTAAGCTCGATTAGTCTTTGCAACACGATTGAGCTTCTCAATAGACTCTTGAAAAGTGTTTGTCTAGAATGCTCCTCCAGTAATTAGTGTCTGCAACAACTTTTTCATTGTCATCAAGTGCGCGGTATAATGTCTCAAAAAGTGACTCGTTGGCTATTTTATGATTTGACAAACTTTGTAGATACTTTACGAATCTTTCCCAAGCGCCACTAATCAACTCTCTAGGCATCTATTGAAAATTATTGATTCAGTCTCTTAGCTTTAGCTTCTTTGACAATGGGAAATACTTTTCGATGAGTGCCTCGTGTAATTGATCCCAAGTTGTAATGGAGTTTTATGGAAGCTCACACAACTAAATTGTAGCATCGCCTGTAAGTGATAATGGAAAAACGCAGAGTCTGATGACATCCATGGTTAGCTTTGGGTCGCTAGTACTGCTCTTGTCGACGTACGCCACGTTATTAAGATGGTTGTAAGTATCCTCAAATCCCAGGCCAGCAAACAGTCCTTGACTATGAAGCATTTGAATCAGTCGGCTTGTAATGTTGAACTTAGTTCTAGGAGGTAATAGAGGCAAAACAATCGCTTTAGTAGTTCCAATGGCGTCATGGTTGACTCCATAGTTATTCCATATGTGGAATTCAAGTTGCTTCCTTGGTGGAGAACGTTCTCTCACTACTGGTTTATTGTTGAGAACATTATGCGGTTGATGTTGCGGCGCATTCTCTTGTTGAATTCTGAGTTGAACTGCGACTTCATTACCAACTTCGTGTCCATCATTATTATTGTTGTTCTCCATCCTACTTATTGCTCTTTTAATTTTGGGATTAAAGGGACTCACGAGAATGCCTCGACTCATCGTATTTGGCATGCACTAGGATTCAAAACCTATTTCAGCATAAATAAAAAGAAAAGAAAGTAAAATAAGAAAATAATAACTACAAATCAAATAATAAAAAATAATCTAATCTAAAAGCTTTATTCCCTGGCAAAGGTGCCAAAATTTGATACACCCAAATTACTCCTCCCTAAAGAAGTATAAAGCATTCATTGATCAAATATAAAACCTAACAGAGATTAGGGTCGATCCCATGAGGAATATGGTTTAGACTTAGGTTAATCATTTATTATTTGTTTTGGTAATTAGATTATTTTTATAAAAAAGGGTTTTCGAGTAAAATTAATTAACTAATTTAATAGCAAGCATCAAGTAACAATTTGAATGTGGTTTAATTCAGTATAAAATAAAACAAGAGTGTACGTGTTCCCCATGAATCCTTAACTATGTAGACCTTTTTATTAGTAATCCCTTTTTAGTGTGTTACATGTAGAATTGGTAAGTTAATTTCACCTAAGTTCTTGATCCGATAAATAAGTGAATATCACCACGCAACTTGATCCATCTACGGGTGTATTCTTTACAAAGCCTTATTAATGATCCCAAATTTAGCTATCCCTTGATCGATTTAAGCTAATTAGATGAGGATAATTTGCCTCAAAACTCATTATTTAATTTCTTTTACCATTTGTTACCTCCTTGATCCAGCAAGTAAGAATAAGACAATTTCTAATGCATGCCTTTGTTAAAAAGCAATCAAAGCAAAGGAAAAACAATACATGCAGGCACACTATTCAAGAAATAATTTTTAGTGAGTCTACACCGTTAATTCTTCATGTTTTCCACAACTCTAGTTGTGGAATTAGATTCTCATAACTATGTAATCATAATCAATAATATTTGGTCTAAAATAAATCATGCACTTACAATAACAAATATGAGAATCCAAAAGATTCAAATAAAATTTGAACGTAAATGTCATTAACAAAAATCGAGAATTCAAGAATTAAAGCCAAAAGTAGTTCAAGCTTAATCCTCAAACCAAAAATGTGCATTCTCAAGAAATAATCCTAAAGAATGTATTTATAGACAACTAATCCTAATTAAACATAAATAGGAAGAAATAGGAAAACTTAAGTCGATTGGATCCTACGACTTATAGACAAGTTGACGAGTCGTAGGCCCAGTCGTAACACAACTCCTTGCATTGCCAACCCATATCTTCTTCAAGGATGACTCCTACAAGTCATAAAATTCTCTACGAATCATAGACTCACTTGTAGACCAAGTCGTGACATTCAATTACTGTGGATCTCTTCTACGGGTCTCTATACAACTCATAGATCTTCTGATAAGTCATTGAACTAACTCGTTACTCTAGTCTTGACTTAACTTCTCATCATCACTTTGACGATTTCCACCTACGACTTGTACAAATTTCTACAGCTCAGAGGTTGGCCTTGTAGCCTCTGAAAATTGTCATCAGTGCCATGTTTTCCTTATTTAATACTCTGACTTAGATTCTTGCATAACAAAACAAAAATAACATGCAATATACTAACAAATGCTTAAAATACATGCAATTTCTTAAGTTTAAAGTATTACATGTACCGTAAATCTAATGTACATCATAGTAACGCATACTTTTGCCTATATTATATCATAATTGTCACAACCCGAAAAGGACCTAGCCATGACACAATAATTAGAATCCCGAGGGATCCCAACCAAGCCTCTTAGCATATCATTCACGATCATACATAAGGTAAATAGAGTAAATAAAGCTAAATCAAAGATACGGAAACATAGTCTCAATAAAAAGAGCATAAGTCTCAAAATAACCAAAAGCAACAACATAAACACTTACTATCTCACATGAATCTATTAACTAGATGGGTGCATAAGACAAGCTCCTAGATCACTCAATATAATGAAAAAGGACACATAAATGTTACACCCCGTACTTTGGTACCTTGGAATGCTTTGTAAGCTTCTTAAGTTTCTTAGAAGTCATCATGTGAGTTGGATAATCTATAACGCTATCAAATAATCCTAAGGAAAGGAGAAGGAGATACTCCATAAGAGAGAAGATTGGAAATAGGGTTACAAGAATCCAAAAGAAGTTGGAGGCCAAGTAATGAGTCGTAGGACTCGACCTACTTGCTTAAGCTATCGATTTGGACATCTTGCATAATTAAGCTCCTGGAGCACACGTCGAGCTTAAGTAGCAAGGAATACGTAGGCTCTTGAAGTGAGACGAGATTACGAACTCACGAAAATGAAGCAAGCAGGTGACAAGTAGGTGACACACCTACTTGGGCTAAGTAGGTGACCCACCTACTTTGGGTGGACCCCACACTGCCACATGGCAGCGTATGATTGGTTGCATGGCATGAGGTGGAACCCCAGGGGGCTTCTATGTGTCACCCCTAGGGGATGCCATGTGTCACATCCTAGGGAAGGCTATATATACTTAGTCTTGTAACTAAGCCTTCATTTTCCATCCTTTTTATACTTAGAAAAATGATGAGAAACATTGAGAAAGAGAGAAAGGAGCTATGGGAGCCATGGCTTTGAGGTAAGTTCCTCGATTTATTTTTGTGAATTAATTATTTAAGGTATCCTATAGTGATATGATGGTGTTTAACAACATAAAATTTATCGTTAGAAAAAAGAGGAGGTTTTTGTTCTTGTTAACAGACCCATTTTTGAATGATACTGCTATTAGTAAAATGAGTATAACTCCTTATGTAAGGCTTCGTTTCAGGTGATTCAAGATGATTTGGAAATATATTGCATAGGGCTATAACTTTTATTTAAACTCTAAAACCCATTTTTGCTTTTATCTACTCAAAAAAGGGTGGTGAAGCATGGGGGAGCTGCTGCCCAGATTTTGTTTTAGAAATTCTACAAGGATTGCTGTTGGTATTTTGGGCATATCATTTTGTACAAAATTTCTGTAGGGGTGATTAGAAATTGTTTGTGACCCTAAGACACATGTCTATAACTTTCATTGAGGATACAAATCCTGTTTCCCTCAATTACCCCTTCGAAACTAAGCGACAATACAAGACAGTAGGCTGTCCAGAATTCACGTTTTGATAGTTTTGGCGAGTTTGATGAGTTTAGGTTAAGGTAAGGGTTTTCCTTTAAATTTGGAGTTTATGGTGTGGTTATAAAGTGTATTATACATTGTTTAAGTGGCTGGAAATAGGTAAATTCCATAAATATACTTGATGTTCGAAACAAACCAAATTGGAGTCGCTATAGTTAAATTGTAGTCAAAGCAAGGTGTTGTGCTTGTGGTGTGTGGATGCAGGTGCGTGGTGATGTGTTGCAGGGCCTAAAAGTGTTCTAAAATAGGTGGGGAAGCTGCTAGTTGAATCCACACAACCCCCTGCTTTATGCGGTTAAAGGAGCTCTCTTGTCTTTCAATGGCAGCAGCTAGTTTAAGTTCAATGTCAGCCGGATTTCTAAGCACTAGTCTTTCCTTCTCACCTGCTAACTCATAGAAAGAAATAGAGTCAACCCTATTTTGGTATCGTGGTTTCAAGCGAGTCATTTACAATTTGTGTTGTATTTTATTGGTGTGAACTGCTTATACATGTACTATAGGTTGTTGTTGTTGGTTGGCTGTATTTATTACGAGTGTAATTGGAAATTCGGATAGGGCATATTATAAGGGAGGTGCTGCCCAATTTCCATTAATGCCTTAACTAGTTAAGGAACTAGTCGAGAAGGCGAGCAAGAAAATGAATGCTGTGAATACTTGTAGGTAATATAAGATGATGGAAAAGTCTAAGGTGGTTGATATTAATATTGCTTTCATGTTAAATAGGTTTGGAGGACGACGACGTGAACGCAATTAATAGAAGTCCATAAAAGGTATGTAAAGCTTTTCCTTCTTTTGGCATATTTTGGGCATAAGTATGTAAAGCCTGTCTCTCTTTTCTTTTGGATATATCTTAGTTTTAAGTGACAAATAATATGTGTATGAAGCCTAAGGTAATTCTATTCATGAGCTCTAAACATGATTCATGATTCATAATTCGTGCTCACTTTTGAATGTTAAGATTCTTAAAGTAGTTACGCTCCCATCCTTCAAGTCTTTTATGTACTGAAAAGTAGTGTATGTAAGGCTTAGTTCTTCCCTTCTTTTGGCATATCTTCAAGTTAAATAATGAATGCGATAAGCTTGAGGGTAAATCTACTCATAAATACTGAGCGTAATCCACGACCCTTATTTACTCCTTGATGAAAGCACTCTTACAATAATCGAACTAGGGATTCTCAAGCCTTTCATACGTTAGAAAGGGATGAGTATGTGAAGCTACCCTTTCTTCTCTTTTGGGCATGACTTAGATGTAAGTATTACGTATATGAATTTGAAGTTATTCCACTCTTAAAACTCTAAGTGTGAGTTAAGGCTCTTATTCATTTTTCGATATTAGAACTCCTGCGATAGTTGAGTTATGAACTTGTAAGTCTTCTACATGACTAAAAGTAGTACACGTGAAGCCTATTCCTTCCTTCTTTTGAAATAGTTAAGGTAAATGAAGCGAGATATGATATGAGCTAGAGGTGACTCCATTATGGGTTTCGGGTATAACTCAGGACTTGTACTCACTTTGGAATGATAAGGGCCTTGAAGAAGTTAAACTACGATCCTTGAGACTACTATAAGTTGAATAGTGTTGGGATGTGTAAGCTCCTATACCTAGAGGCTCTTGAACATGATTTATGGTGATATCTAAGGGATGTTTGATATGTTATAGAGTATTACATGCACGTATATGCATTATGATATATATGGATCGGGCCGAACGTACCTCGACATATTTTGCTATGTAAGGATCGGGCCGTACGTTTCTCGGCATGTCATACGATATATGGATTGAGCCGTCTTACCTTGGTATTGTTACGTGATATATGGATTGGGCCATTGTTCTTCGGCATTATCATGCGATATCCGGATCTGGCCGTCGTTCTTCGGCATTATTATATGATATATAGATTGGGCCATCATTTCTTGGTGTGTACTTTTTATATACATAGATCGGGCTATACGTTCCACAGCGCTAATGGTATATGTGTTCTTATGATGAAAAAATGATGTAGTTATTACACAAGTCCCCGAATGTGCTGGATACAGTACGCGATGATAGCATGTATGCCTTTATTTTATAAAGTGCAGGTACGATAGATGGCTAAATGTTATACTTGCCCCCTGCACCCCTATTTTAGTTGTTGTCTCAGTTATGGTGTTTTATGATGTATATACTCAGTACATATATCATACTGACCCTCGTTTTTTTGGAGGGCTGCGTTTCATGCCCGTAGGTACATGTGTTCATTTTGGAGATCTATTGGCTTAGAATTTCCTCTCAGCTATGTTGGAAGTGCTCCACTATTCTGGAGCCTAATGTTTGATACTAGTCATGTAATATGTATATATTTGTATATTCAGGGGTACGACAGGGGCCCTGTCCCATTATATGATGCAGTTATTACTCTTAGAGGTCTATAGACATATGTATGTGGGTTATTTGTAAGTTTGTTTCAATTATGCTCATACGATTTACTGCAAATATTTTTGTGGTATGGCAGCCTGGTCGGCTCGCGTTCCCTTTCCTGTTATGATACAGGTGAATGAGGCTACAGAGTTATGAAAAAACGTTTTTGACCCATTGGAGTTTGGATATAGTATCACTTTGTTCACAGTTAATTTGACTACAACTGATAGGTATGTATACGGGGGTCAGTTCGCCCATAATTCATAAATATTAGATAGTAGATAGATTAATAAATGATTGGCTACAAAGGGATTTTTTTTAGTGAACGTGTCACAAGCTTAGTCCTATTTTTTTGTAAAGATTTTGTAAAAAAATGAGATTATTCAGGAATACACATTGAATGTTGAGATTACACATTGAATTTCTGGTAGTAGATCCATAATCAAAAAAGTGTTTGTGATTATTCCAGAAGAAATGAAACAAAAGATATGGTAGAGCTAGGACAGTTATTGTATGAGGTCTACCCAATGCTAGATGCAGAAAAATTTTACAAAAAAAAATAGGAGTAAGCTTGTGACACGTTCACTAAAAAAAATCCCTTTGTAGCCAATCATTTATTAATCTATCTACTATCTAATATTTATGAATTATGGGCGAATGATGGGAATTGAACCCGCACATGGTGGATTCGGTCGTGACAGAAGTGGTATTAGAGCAGTTCACCCTTGGAATGTCTATAGACCGTGTCTAGTAGAGTATTGTTTATCGGTGTGTTGTGCACCACATCTATAGACAGGAGGCTACAAGACATTTAGTATGTTACCTTTCTTTCATATCTAAGATCATGCGATAGTGTTGAGTTATAGGGAATGAAATTCCTCATACTAACTTGTTGTTTCAGCAGAAGAACAGTATCGATAAAAGGAAGTAATTGATGATATTGGAAGTTACAAAGCACGCAGGTAAGCAAAGGCACGAAGGACCTATGTCAGGTAAGGAGTTGCAATACAATTGATATATAAAGTTGGAAAATGAAAGGAAAAGTATACAGGAAAGTGAAACGGGTGCAGTTCGAGGGGACTTACGAGGTAAGTCCATTTTCATACTACTAATATGGGCGCCCTGTGTGGATGCAATATGATATGATCTGAATATACACATGCGTGCCCTGTGAGGCACTGTTAGCATTTCCTGCATGCAGATATTGAGATAGGGAGAAATACAAAGGAAACTCTGCCCAACTTTTCCTAGAAATAAGAAGAGAATGAGATATAGGGCTGTAGTATGTCTTAAAAGGTTGTTCCCACAATAATGATGAGATTTGATTGAACTACGAGTGTGGCTGATCTCGAGAAATAAGTTAATTTCTGAATTGATGGCAATAGAAACTAGGAGGTCGATACTTGTATGGTAAAAGGAAGTTGGAAAAGACTTATAATCCAAAAATAATGGTTTAGAGAAGACGGATAGATCTAAATAGAATGATATTAAGGCACCGACTGAATGGATATATAGGGATAAACGATGACGACCTATAGTTAAAAGAAGAAACAATATGGGTAAGACAAGAGTTCTAGGGAAAGAGAAAATGAAACACAAGTATCCATACCTATTTCCTATGTTTACAGGTAATCCTAACCTTTGGAACTCTGATATTGATTGCTTGATAAAAGTATATGTTATCAAAATGGGATAGAAGACCTCTCCATATAATCGGTATAAGGTCCGGAGGAAGGTTTTGGTTTACATTCGAGGACGAATGTTCTAAAGGTGGGAAGGATGTTACACCCCGTACTTTGGTACCTTGGAACGCTTCGTAAGCTTCTTAAGTTTCTGGAAAGGCTCTTAAGTTTCTTAGAAGTCGTCATGTGAGTCGGATAATCTATAACGCTATCAAATAATCCTAAGGAAAGGAGAAGGAGATACTCTATAAGAGAGAAGATTGGAAATAGGGTTACAAGAATCCAAAAGAAGTTGGAGGCCAAGTAATGAGTCGTAGGACTCGACCTACTTGCGTCAGCTACCGATTTGGATGTCTTGCATAATTAAGCTCCGAGAGCACACGTCGAGTTTAAGTAGCAAGGAATACGTAGGCTCTTGAAGTGAGACGAGATTACGAACTCACGAAAATGAAGCAAGCAGGTGACACACCTACTTGGGCTAAGTAGGTGACCCACCTACTTGGGATGGATCCCACACTGCCATGTGGCAGCATATGATTGGTTGCATGGCATGAGGTGGCACCCTAGGGAGCGGCCATATGTCACCCATAGGGGATTCCATGTGTCACATCCTAGGGAAGGCTATATATACTTAGTCGTATGACTAAGCCTTCATTTTCCATCCTTTTTACACTCAGAAAAAAGATGAGAAACATTGAGGAAGAGAGAAAGGAGCTATGGGAGCCATGGTTTTGAGGTAAGTTCCCCAATTTATTTTCGTGAATTAATTGTTTAAGGTATCCAATGGTGATATGACGGTGTTTAACAACATAAAATTTATCGTTAGGGAAAAGAGGAGGTTTTTGTTCTTGTTAACAAACCCATTTTTGAATGATACTTCTGTTAGTAAAATGAGTATAACTCCTTGTGTAAGGCTTCATTTCGAGTGATTCAAGTTTCTTTGGAAAGATATTTCATAGGGATATAACTTTTATTTAAACTCTAAAATCCAGTTTTGCTTTTATCTGCTCGAAAAAGGGTGGTGAAGCATGAGGGAGTTGCTGCCCAGATTTCATTTTAGAAATTCTACAAAGACTGCTGTTGGTATTTTGGGCATATCATTTTGTAAAAAATTACTATAGGGGTGATTCGAAATTTTATGCGACCCTAAGACACATGTCTATAACTTTCATTGACGACACAAATTCTGTTTCCCTCAATTACCCCTTCGAAACTAAGAGACAATACAAGATAGTAGGCTGTCCAGAATTCACGTTTTGATAATTTTGGCGAGTTTGACGAGTTTATGTTAAGGTAAGGGTTTTCCTTTAAATTTAGAGTTTATGGTGTGGTTATGAAGTGTATTATACGTTGTTTAAGTGGCTGAAAATAGGTAAATTCCATAAATATGCTTGACGTTCGAAATAAACCAAATTGGAGTCGCTATAGTTAAATTATAGTCGAAGCAAGGTGTTGTGCTTGTGGTGTGTGGATGAAGGTGCGTGGTGATGTGTTGCACGAACTAAAAGTGTTCTAAAATAGGTGGGGAAGCTTCTGGTTGAAGCCACACGACCCCCCGCTTTATACGGTTAAAGGTTTTACAAAATTGAAACTAGTAACCCTATTTTGGTATCGTGGTTTTGAGCCAGTCATTTGAAGTTTGTGTTGTATTATGTTGGTGTGAACTGCTTATACATGTGCTGCAGGTTGTTGTTGTTGGTTGGCTGTATTTATTATGAGTGTAATTGGAAATTCGGATAGGGCATATTATAGGGGAGGTGCTGCCCGATTTCCATTAATGCCTTAACTAGTTAAGGAACTAGTCGAGAAGGCGAGCAAGAAAATGAATGCTGTGAATACTCGTAGGTAATATAAGATGATGGAAAAGTCTAAGGTGGTTGATATTCATATTGCTTCCATGTTAAATAGGTTTGGAGGACGATGACGTGAATGCAATTAATAGAAGTCCGTAAAAGGTATGTAAAGTTTTTCCTTCTTTTGGCATATTTTGGGCATAAGTATGTAATGCCTGTCTCGCTTTTCTTTTGGACATGTCTTAGTTTTAAGTGACAAATGATATGTGTATGAAGCCTGTGGTAATTTTATTCACGAGCTCTGAACATGATTCATGATTCATAGTTCGTGCTCACTTCTGAATGTTAAGATTCTTAAAGTAGTTACGCTCCCATCCTTCAAGTCTTTTATGTGCTGAAAAGTAATGTATGTAAAGCTTAGCTCTTCCCTTCTTTTGGCATGTCTTCAAGTTAAATAATGAATGCAATAATCTTGAGGGTAAATCTACTCATAAATACTGAGCGTAATCCATGACCCTTATTTACTCCTTGATGAAAGCACTCTTACAGTAATCGAACTAGGGATTCTCAAACCTTCCATACGTTAGAAAGGGATGAGTATGTGAAGCTACCTTTTCTTCTCTTTGGGACATGAATTAGATGTAAGTATTACATATATGAAGTTGAAGTTATTCCACTCTTAAAACTCTAAGTGTGAGTTAAGGCTCTTATTCATTTCTCGATATTAGAACTCCTGCGATAGTTGAGTTATGGACTTGTAAGTCTTCTACATGACTAAAAGTAGTACACGTAAAGCCCATTCCTTCCTTTTCTTGAAATAGTTAAGGTAAATAAAGCGAGATATGATATGAGCTAGAGGTGACTCCATTATAGGTTTCAGGTATAACTCAGGACTTGTACTCACTTTGGAATGATAAGGGCCTTGAAAAAGTTAAACTACGACCCTTGAGCCTACTAGACGTTGAATAGTATTGGGATGTGTAAGCTTCTATACCTAGGGGCTCTTGAACATGCTTTATAGTGATATCTAAGGGATGTTTGATATGTTATAGAGTTTTACATGCACGTATATGCATTATGATATATATGGATTGGGCCGAACGTACCTCGACATATCTTGCTATGTAAGGATCGGGTCGTACGTTCCTCGACATGTAATACGATATATGGATCGGGCCATCGTACCTCGACATTGTTACATGATATATAGATCGGACCGTTGTTCCTCAGCATTATTATGCGATATCCGAATCGGGCCATTGTTCCTCGGCATTATTATATGATATATGGATTGGGCCATCGTTTCTCGACGTGTACTTTTTATATACATGGATCGGGCTGTACGTTCCACAGCGTTAATGGTATATATGTTCTTATGATGAAAAAATGATGTAGTTATTACACAAGTCCCCGAATGGGCCGGATACAGTACGCGATGATAGCATGTATGCCTTTATTTTATAAAGTGCAGGTACGATAGATGGATGAATGTTATACTTGCCCCCTGCACCCCTATTTCAGCTATTGTCTCAGTTATGGTGTTTTATGCTGTATATACTCAATACATATATCATACTGACCCCCCTTTTCTCAGAGGGCTGCGTATCATGCCCGTAGGTACATGTGTTCATTTTGGAGATCTATCAGCTTAGGATTTCCTCTCAACTATGTTGGAAGTGCTCCACTGTTCTGGAGCCTAATGTTTGATACTGGTCATGTAATATGTATATATTTGTATATTCAGGGGTACGGCGGGGGCCCTGTCTCACTATATAATGCAGTTATTACTCTCAGAGGTCTGTAGACATGTGTATGTGGGTGATTTGTAAGTTTGTTTCAATTGTGCTCATACGATTTACTATAAATGTTTTCATGGTATGGCAGCCTCATCGGTTCGCGTACCCTTTCCTGTTATAATACGGGTGAATGAGGCTACAGGGTTATGAAAAAAAGTTTTTGACCTATTGGAGTTTGGGTATAGTATCACTTTGTTCACAGTCAATTTGACTACAACTGATAGGTATGTATACGGGGTCCAGGTAGGTCCCCAGTCGCAGCCTACGGGGTTGGGTCGTGACAATAAGCTCATAACAAGATAAAGTGTCACGTCCTCGAAACTTGAGGTCTCACCACAAGCACAAAAGTATGATAAATTCTAGCCACGATCGGAAAGAGGATGAGCGTGATGTCGGATCCTACATTATGATATAATGTAGGCAAAAAGCATGCATACTAACATGGATGTACTAAGTATGTGAGAGGTATGAATGAACAATAAATATAGAATATAATCAATATGAATCATGAGATGCAAGACCAATATCTTAAAACATGAGTAAAATCGTGAAAATCTTAAAAGATCATAATAATTGGTTAATGCATCAAAACATCATCATCACCATCACAAGAACTATACATATGTGGGATATAACCATAACTGACATTATGATCATGCGAGTTATTACAGGTGATAACACTAAGAATGAAAATCTGAAATAAACTAGAGTATTAACTAAAACAAGTGTGGAAGCAAAATCGGAAACTTGTTAAACAAACTAAACAAGAATTAAATATGTGGGTTTGACATGATCCAAATAACAATAAATTGGTTAATAGTTCAACCAAATGCCTTTACTTGAGAAACTAATCAAGTTTTAGAATCGAATCTTGACCGCTTTGTGAGTAATGCTAGATAACAATTAGTAAGAGTAATAACCGCCTTCTAAAGAATACCAAAAAGAAACCAAAGATACTAAACAAGAAGTTATCTTACTATATTGAATTACGAACTAGTTAGGTTGAAAGATAAATTCAAAAGTAATTTGCCATAAGGTTCAAAGAACTCTCAATATATTATTCTTCAAAATTTTCTCTTTTAAAGTAACAAAGCTACCCTTTATATAGTATTAAGAAGAGGTTGTTCAAGATAAAAAAAAATGGCATTTTCTAGAGTCCTAGATGGCTGCCCACACATATGACACATATTGTCAAAATAGAAGAAAAATATGACACCTCCTAAAGTCTTAGTGGGCTGCCCACATATATGACTTATAACATCTCCTAAAGTCCAAGAGGCTTCCCACACACATAGGTACCATAAGGTCAACATAGAATAAAAATGACATTAAATGCTAGTTCTAGAAACTAGTTAAAAGACTAAATAAGTGCTGAAATTTTCTCTTCATTTGTGGGCTTATTTGGTCCATATTTCCTCTCATCTTGGATTTTAATTTGGGTCTAGTTTGCACAAAATTAGGCCCTAATATTCATCCTCTTGAACTTGAATTTAGGACACCAAATAGTTATAGCATTTGAACAATTTATTTTCCTTGGGCTTAGCTCTTCTTCACCAATAAAACACTTTTTAATTGCTAATTCTAGCCCATCAAGATTGTCTTAAAATTTTCTTATTTGGGATCTTGTCATGGGGTGTTTTGGAAACTCCAAAGGTTCTTTAAATATTTTTGAGCTTCCATCAATGCTACTATTCCCCTCTTCTTCAAGAAAATTCATTTTGGAATTTAATCCCGCATCAAATAAAGAAAGATCAGAAATATTAAAGGTAGCATTAACTTGATATTCACCAAGAAGATCAAGTTTGTAAGCATTGTCTCCAATACTTTGAAGGACTTTAAATGGACCATCTTCTCTTGGTTATAATTTGGATTTTCTTTTCGTAGTAAATCTTTCCTTCCTAAAGTGCACCCATACTAGATCTTCAGGCTTAGAATAATAGATTTTCACCTCTTATTTCTCCTCAAGGCAGTTTGTTCATTCTTCCTTTCAATTGTAATTCTTATTTGTTCATGTATCTTCTTCATCATTTCAGCCTTCTTCCTACCATCAAGATTAATAATATCATTAGTTGACAAAGGCAACAAATCAAGGGGAGTAAGGGGGTTCAACCCATAAACAACTTCAAAAGGAGACTTACCAGTAGAAGAATGGATAGTTCCATTATATGCAAACTCTATTATGGGAAATTGTGCCTCCCAAGAAGTTAATTTTCCTTTTAAAATAGCCCTCAACATATTTCCCAAAGTCCTATTTACTACTTCCGTTTGCCACCCATCTGTTTGTGGTGACAAGAGGTAGAAAATAGCAGTTTAGTTCCTAACTTTCTCCAAAGTACTCTCCAAAAGAGACTTGAGAACTTTACATCCCTATCACTAATAATAGTTTTAGGTATACCAAGTAATTTAACCACTTCTTTCACAAATAAATTAGCCACATGTGATGCATCATTAATCTTCAAACATGGAATGAAATTAGCCATTTTTGAAAATCTATCTACCACTACAAATATACTATCCTTACCAAGTTTAGTTCTAGGCAGACCTAACACAAAATTCTTACAAATATCAATCCAAGGAGAAGTAGGAACATGTAAAGGGGTATAAAGACCATGTGGTAATACTCTTGATTTGGCTTGTTTACATTCAAGATATTGAGAGCACACTTTCTCAATATCCTTTCGCATGCCAGGCCAAAAGAAATGTTAAGCAAGTATATCCAAAGTTTTAGGAACTCCAAAGTGTCCCATGAGTCCACCATAATGTGTTTCCCTAACAAATAATTCACGCAAAGAGCAATTAGGGACACAGACTTATTTTCTTTAAAAAGAAATCCATCTTTCAGATTGAACTTATCACAAGGTCCCATCATACATTCTGCAAAAACATTTTCAAAATCAAGATCATTAGCATAAAGGTCTTTGATTTGATCAAAATCCATCAATTTTGAAGTAAGAGTAATCAAGACATACCTTCTTGAAAGTGCATCGGCAACAACATTCTCTTTTCCTTGCTTATAAGCAATCACATATGGGAAAGTTTTGATAAATTCAACTCATTTTGCATCTCTACGATTAATCTTACCTTGGCTCTTCAAGTACCTCAAGGATTCATGGTCCATTTTAACCACAAACTCTCTAGGCCACAAATAATATTGCCATGTAGCTAAAACTATTACCAAAGCATATAACTCTTTGTCATAAGTGGAGTAGTGCAATGTTTGCTCCACTCAACTTTTCACTAGAGTATGCAATAGACTTAGAATCTTGCATCAAAACAACACTTATTCCTCTACCAGAGGCATCACATTCAACTTCAAAAGACTTAGAAAAATTAGGTAATTGCAAAAGAGGAGAAGAACACATTTTGTCTTTCAATAAGCTAAAAGCATTATCTTGTTCTTTTCCCCATGTAAAAACCTTATCCTTCTTAATATCTTCAGTCAAAGGAGCAACAATGGTACTAAAATCCCTAATAAATCTCCTATAAAAACTGGCAAGCCCATGAAAACTTCTAATCTCAGTTACACTCTTAGGTTTAGGCTACTCTTTAATTGCCTTGATTTTCTCCTCATCTACTTCAACTCTCTAAGAACTGAACACAAACCCCAATACCACACGATCCACACAAAAATTACACTTTTTGAAATTAGAAAATAGTTGTTTCTTTCTAAGAACTCTAAAACCTTGTTTAAGGGGTTCTATATGCTCTTCCATATTCTTAGAAAAGATCAAGATATAATCAAAATAAACTACAACAAATTTTCAATGAAAATCCTTAAAAATATGATTCACTAATATCATGAAAGTGCTGGGTGTATTAGTCAAGGCAAAGGGCATAACGAACCACTCATAAAGCCCATATTTGGTCTTAAAAGTAGTTTTCCATTTATTTCCAAGATTCATTCGAATCTTATGGTAACCACTTTTTAGATCGATTTTAGAAAAATTTTGGATCTATGCAATTTTTTATATCCCATACTTTTGTACATTATAACATTTTTAAGCTCCTCTAAAGCTGCCATGTGATCCATATTATCCATGATGTTATCAAATGATCTTAAGGAGGGGAGGATGTAATGCCCCATACTTTGCATAGACTAGTTCTATGTGAGTAGTGATGGTTTGAAATTGTTATATGCCATACTTTTTGTACATCAGATCATTTTTAAGCTTCTCTAAAGTTGCCATGTGATCCATGTTATCCATGAAGTTATCAAATAATCCTATGGAAGGGAGAATGTAATGCATAATATCTTGCATAGACTAGTCCTATGTGAAGTAGTGATGGTTTGAAATAGGTTTGAAAGGATTTGAAAGGGGTTCGAGGCCAAATAATTTATCATAGTAATCGATCTACTTGCTTAAGCTACTGGTTTGGATGTTTTACATAATTAAGCTACTTGAGTACACGTCTAGATTAAGTAGGAAGGATCACACAGATTCTTACGCTAAGACTAATTGATAACCTACTAAAAAGAACAAGTAGGTGATGCACCTACTTAGAATGTGTGGACTGCATTTAAATAAAAAAAAGGCAAGTATGTGATGCAACTACATACGAACTTGTGGTAGGAATTAAGGAGGTGATGCACCTATTTTCTTAAAGTAATGGACAAGACTATTCCGGGATGCGAGATAGAGATTTTTATTCCTGATTTTAATTAATACATGAATTGGTTGTAGATTTTATTTGGTCTAGATTATTAAGTGGGAATTAGGGATTAATTGAGATTAATTAAGTTAATTAGACCACTAAGTAGGCCCTACCAAGACACCTGGTAGAATGTGATTGGAGGGTGGATGATAGTAGGATACATGTCCACAATGGACACATGTCAAAGTTGGACACGTATCACTCTTAGGGGCTGCCATAGATGACCATGGGACACATGTCAAGGCTGGACATGTCTCACTCTTAGGGGTTGTATATATAAAGAAATATTAATGGCTAAGAGCTCATTTTACCTCATTCTTCTTTAAGGAAAATATGGAGAAAAGGAAAGAGAGTTCAAGCCACATGACAACTCACGACCATGGTTGAGCAAGAAAGCTCCCAAATTCCGATCCCCACACTACTTTTATGAGGTATTTTCAACCAACTAGAGGTGATTAACATCGTGAATTAATCATTGGGGAAGAAAGAAGACCTAACGTACAATCCACATATTTCAGCTAAGTTGTTAAGGTAAGAATTAATTATTTTCTATACATTTTAGGATGAATTTGGATGTGTTGTGAATGTATAAATGTGAATTGGAGGTATGAAATTATGTATGTTGGCGTTGGAATATTGTTAAAGCCGTATAGGGGCTGTTTTATTTGGAAATAGTAAATCAATTTTAATTAACGTTTAGGTTGTTGTTGTCATGAGTTATATAATGAAAATGGAATAATTTGATATTTGAAGTTAGAGTTGTAATTGTAACATGTGGCTATTTGTGTTGAATTGAAAAATTAAGTGTGGTTACAATTATACATTATATGGTTATAATTATTGGGGCTTTTCTAATCTAAAGATGATTGATGAATTTCGATTAATGTTGGAGTTGTTGTTGCCATTGGTTATATGATAAAAGTGAGGGAATTTGATATTTAAAGTTATAATTGTATTATATTAAGAACGATCTGGGTTGGTTGTGTTGTTGTTCTTGTTGAATTAAAAAACTAAGAGTAGTTAAAGCTATAGTGTTATTGTAATTGTTGGGCTGTTGTAAGGTCATTCGATGAAGTGTTGTGGCTATAGATTATTAAGAGTAAATTGATTACATCATAGTCGTTATGTTAAAGATTATGGAACGTCATAATGTGTGGGCTGATTTGGAATAGTGTGTGGGCTGTTTCGGAATATTCTTGAATCTTGCCTTGGCTAACTTTAATATAGCACTTGAACGTGTGGTTGTTGATGTTGACTTGGTTATAATATAGTTAGTTTGAATATAAGGGAAATGTCGCCTAATTTTCTAGAAATGAGCTGCTAATGTTGGAGTGCGTTTTGAAATCTTTCCGTAGCTTAACCATAGTTCTTGACGTCTTAATATAGGTTGAGATACTATTAGGCAGCGTATGAGTGTTGTGTTGCGAATAAGCGCTGAAGGTATGTAAAGCTATCCCTTCTTTCTTTTGGTATGATCCATATGAAACAAATGGACGACGAATGTATAAATTCTAAAGAAGCTCCTATTCTTAGAGATACTAGGTTGGCTAAGGTTCTTGATTCCCAAAACTTATATCATTATATCTTGATACATGTGTATGATTCCAGCCATCCTATTATGGGTATAACTGAAATTTCAGTATAATTCACATTTGGTATAATTCACAATGACATTCAAAAGGTACTTAAGATGTCTAATATCTTGATTTTTGAATGATGATTCATTTTGATAATTCTATTGAGTCTAAGATGATGATCTAATTGTATATGGTTGCTCATAATATTCTACTCGTGCATACTGTTATTACCTTTTTCACCGAGTCTAAGACTGGGTATGTTATCGTGCACAATTTATTACATCTTCACTGAGTCACTTATTAGAGGGCCGGGTATGGTATAGTATATGTATATGATGATATGATAACATGATGATACAACTTTGGTCACCGAGTCCCTTATTAGAGGGATGGGTATGGTATAATATATGTATATGATGATATAATAATATGATGATACGATTAGGGCACCGAGTCCCATAATGGGTCGGGTATATGATAATGATATGTATGATTTACTTTATAAGGCACAGGTACAATGAGTTCTTAATTATCATACTTGTCTCCTGGGCTCTCTACTTTAGTTATGATCTTTTCTATTATATTTCATACTTTACATACTCAGTACATATATTATACTGACCCCCTTCCTCGGGGGGATGCATTTCATGCCCGCAGATACAGGTACTAACTTTGGTGATCCGCTAACCTAGGATTTTTTTTAGCTTTCTTGGATTGCTCCTTTGTCTCTAAGCCTAGACTTTTAGTATAGACCCCTTTTTGGTGAATATATATTTTTAATTCTGAAGTATGGTAGGGCCGGCCTTGTCTCGCCATATAATACTGTTGATACTCTTAGAGGTCTGTAGACATATGTGTGAGTTGTGTGTATATGTGTTCGGTTATACATATATGACTTGTATTTTGGGATGTCGTATGTAGTGATGTCGGCTCGTGTATTATGATATTTTAATTGATTGTGTTCCTCAGGAGACAGGTTATCCTGATACATGTATGTAACACGTGAGATGACGTCCTATTTTCAGAAAGCCTCCATATTGTGTTTGGTTTCAGTTTGACGATGTCTAAAAGATATGTACACGAGTGCCTTACTCGGTCACTAGTCACGACCTACAGGATTGAGTCTTGATAAAAGTGGTATCAGAGTAGTTTATCCTCGGAGTGTCTACAAACCCTGTCTAGTAGAGTCTTGTTTATTAGTGTGTTGTGCACCACATCTATAAATAGGAAGCTATAGGACATTTAGGATGTTACCTTTTTTTTTATATTTAAGATCGTACGATAGAGCTGAGCCATAAGAAATGAGATTTCTTATACTAACCTTTGACTGCAGTAGAAAAATAATACCGATAGAAGAAAGTTATTGTTGATGTTGGAAGTTACAAAGTATGTAGGTAAGTAATGGTAAGAAAGATATATGTCAGGTAAGGTATTGAAGTACGAGTAAGGTTGAAGATCGAAAGGGAAGTAAACAGGAAAATGTAACAGGTGTAGTTTTAGTTGAATATACGAGGTAAGTTCATCATTTTCATACCATTTTTGATATTAGGAGCCCTATGTGGCTGTGATATGATATGGTATATATATATGTCGGCCCTGTGAAACACTATTGGTATTTCCTTCATGCAAATTTTGAGATAGTAAGAAAGATAGAGGAAACACTATCAAAATTTTCCTAGAAATAAAAAGAGAATGAGATATATGTTTGTAATATGTCTTGAAAGGTCATGCCCATAGTAATGATAAGATTTGACTAAGCTACGAGTATGGCTGACCTTGAGAAATAAGTTAACTGCTAAATAAATGGTAATAGTAAGTTGATATCGATAGGGTAAAAAGAAATTTGGAAAGGATTTGTAATACGAAAAGATGATTTAAAAAAGGCTGGCAAATCTTGATAGAGTGTTATATTAAGGTACTGACTGAATTGATAAGTAGGGATAAATTGTGATAAGTTATAGCTAAAAGAAGTAATAGTGTGACTAAGATAAGAGTACAGAGAAAAAAGAATTGTGATGGATATAAATGTATTAATAAGACAACTTATGAGATATGAAGGATAAGACTGACTAGGAAGGGTAAAAGGTTAAGTACGCTTACTTCATCGAGTGTAATTAACCCATAGTAAGAATTGTGAAAAAGGTGAAGAAGTGTTATACTATAGGATTGAATACGAACAGGATATAATGTGAATATAATGAGGATCGTTATGGAAATAAGTAAAGCCTAGTAAGAAAGTGGCCAAAGATATGATGTGGTCCGTGTGACTAGAATATAAAGGTAAGTGTGAAACGGAAAAGCGACCTGTAGAAAAAATAAGGAAGACTTATCAAGTTCTGTAGGGAAAGTTTCGAATAAAGGTTATATGATAACAGAAATAATAGCGAGCACAAGGAAATAAAGAGTAACTAAAAGGAGGAAACAAAAAAAAGTGAGATAACAGTGTAGCGATAAATCATGACATGTGTAGCCAAGGATACAAATGCTAAAGGTGATTGAACTGCGAAAGACCAAGTTGTAGAAAGATGAGAAACGAGGTAGAATAGGTGCTAGGAAATGACTGGTATGATACGAATAAAGATGGATGAACATAATTCATTTTGGAAATGAGAAAAAGGATTATGCGGAAGTAATGCATTCCGAATGATACAAAAGTAGCATAAGATTCCTTGTGTGCAAAATAAAAGATAGACATAGATGGGAGAAATGATAAGGAAATTCTAACGGAAGCACCCAAGATAGACGTAATTAATTGAATACGAGTATGGAACGAAAGGGAAATATATAGTTATGAACTTAAAGCTGTAGTAAGAAGACATGGTGATAAGGTAAGACCATTATTGACGTGAATTTGGTATATTGTTAAGTAAGTTAGAAGCCTGTGTTGGGTACACAATAAGGGTATAAAGGCATAAGGCATAAAGGGGCACTGCATGCATACGACTTCACCTCAAATATAGTAAAATCCTTAAGGGACAAAGACGGTAGGCTTGAGGAACAAATGGTGAAATATAAATTCATCAAAAGAAACAGATGGTATAGGTTGGGATAAAGATACTATTTCAAGAGAACTTTGGACACTTATCGTCGGAATATAAGTGCTGCCTAAGTGAGATTGGAAGGACTACAAGTACTAATTAACTATTGATGGGAATGAGTGGAATGTGACCTTGGATGAGTTGTTACATTGGTCGCATTACTTGAGTACAGATTATCAAATGAAATTTTGCACTATATATGGTAAGGGTCTTGTCTCTTCGTGATTTAGTCAAGGTTTCGTACGTGGATAATGAAGTTATAAATTATAAAGAAAGATATGGATATGGTACAGTACCAAGTGGATTGAAAAAAAGATTGGATGAATTTGAGATTAGAAATAGGGACATAGAGCAAAGTATAAACGGATAATGGTATAAGTACACTCTTATGGGGGGAAGCAGGTACGAAAACTACAAGTGCAAGATGGAAACAATTGACACTATAATATATTTGATATGGATGCTTAAACTTCAAATAAGATTCCTTGCTGAAACAAGTTAGTAAGATATGAAAACCAGCAATAAATAAATAGAAGTCAGAAAGGTTATGCAACCTATGAATGTTTGTACGTTAAGATTGAGACCAAGTGAGTGAGTACATGATAAGAGGAGTAAGGGTTTAATAATGACAATGCAATTATGATATTTTGGGTATATTATAGAGAGATGCAAAGATGGATTAAGCCAAATTATCGAGATAGAATTAGTACTAAGAGAAAATAGAACATGGCCATGGTTGGACCAAAGATCTATCCCGATACTGATTGTAAGATAAGAGAGGAGAAGGAAGGGTAAAGCATGAAGACTAGCGAGAAGACACTAAGGTATTTCTTGGGCTATGTTGAGCACCTTCTTATATTCTTGTAAAGATTGTAATATAACGTGTGACAGAAAATTAAGAGCAAAATTTGAGTAAAGGGGCAATAGAAGAGTCTGAATTAAAGATAAAGAAACGACATGAGATAATGTGTCTAGAGTGTTAATAATTGGGTTAAGGGAATTATAAAATAGTTTAAGCAAGACGATCAAAACTAGTTGGTTACTAAAAGATGGTGAACTTATATTTCAAATTCTTTCAGAATTATACTAGTTAATGATAGACAGAGCACAGAGCAGCTATGAAAAGTTATTATATAGGGGAACTCCAGCATTACTTGATACCCAACTATCATGACCTGACCTAGGGCTTAGTCGTAACACAATGATCGATACCCCAAAGGACTCCAACTAAGCCTCTTGTACATATTATAAGCATACATAAGGTGAAATATAAAAGCGGAAACATCATAAGAGAGTCTAAATCATGAATAAAAATCTAAAAATGTCTTATAACAACATAGACTCAAACATACGTCCAACTAGATGCCTCTAAACATGAGTATGGGTGGGGGCTAAGACATGTCCTTAGCTCACCCTCAATAAACAACATAAGAAAAAGTATTTTGACAGGAAAGCAGTAAGTAACTTGAAACTAGTCCCCGGTTAATGAGGACTCACCACAACACCTTCGAATAGGAACACCTACTAGTTACGTGGATGATTAAGATCTTCAACATCAACCCCTACATTATAAGACAATGTAGGCAAAAAGTATGCATTAGTATGTTGGAATGTACTACGTATGAGGGCGTGACATGCAACATAAATCATGGGATGCAACGGTCAAGTAAAATGCGTAATAAAATGGAATACGTAAAGTCATGAGAAAATTATATTGACCAAAGCATTTAAAAACATAAATTCAAATCATAACATACTTAAGAAATCACACATATGTGGGATAGGAACCATAACCAACAATAAGACCACGCGAGATATAACATGGAATCCGATGATATCCACATCGAGAAGGAGGAGGCTACTTTGCCAGGGTAGACTCCTAATCATGAACATATGTTATTTGTGGATCCACTAGCTAGGCCATAAAGGCAACCTACGGTGGCACGTAGTTTATGAGGTATGAGGCTGCTACTAAGGCTTTTGGTAGGGCCTCCACCTCAAGTCCACTCGATGCTAAGTCAAATCTCATGGAATACATACATAACATAAGATCATAATATCATATATCATAGTCATGATCATAGGCTTGAAATCATAGAGTAGCTCATTCTCATAACATACTTATAAGGTGAGAATTGTCCTTTCATCATTACAATCATATTTGCATAATTCATATCATTAGGCCTTAGGTCACCATATAGGATTCTAAGTCACATTACTTCATAACTTGCATGTAATTTCCATAATTTGAGACATACTTATAATTCATGATCATAATAGAAATACATAGTCATAATTCATACTTTGAAAATTCATGACCATAGTAATACTTGAAATTTGGGTATAACATGAATGCATGATCAATTGACTTGAAAATCATGAAATTAACTTTAAAATATGCATGATCATAAAATTTATATCAGCCCATACATAATTCACATAGATAATATCCTTTATAAGTATAAATCAAAATACTAGTAATTTACATCATGAACCTTAGAAATCAAAATAGGAGAATTCATAGAAAAACTCTTCAATTTAATTCAATAACCATTAATTTATATGAAAATAGTCTTGTGATTATGCTTTAAATTAAAATTCATGCAATTGGAATAGAGATCACAAAACCCATAAAATACCATACTTTAATTTGATCAAAAACCTTGAGAAATTGATTAGGCTTCATGGATGAAAGGATCCATGAATCAATACCCACATTCCTTGAGTGAGAACACCAATTAATTTGGAAGAACTTGAGAATTTTGATGGAGAAATTGAGTGAATTTGCTTAAAGTCTTCAATGAAAAACCTTGAAAGCCTTTTTATAGAGAGAAATATTTGATACATGTATTGTAGAAGAATGAATAAAATTAAAGGTTTAGGTTAATTTATAGAGTTTAATTAGGTCCTAAAAACGTCTAGGTTTATTAACTAATAATTTGGGAAAAGTCTAAAATGCCCTTAAGAAAAACTAAATTCGGCCAGGAAATCTTCCCAAGTCCTCGATGCGGTCCTGTCGCCGACCACTCAGCCATAAGCTGTTCCCAGGTCCGCAATGCGGTCCTGTCACAGACCACACTATTTTGTGGTTTCTTCAAAAAAATTTCTTCCGTTCTATGCGTATTAAAAATCCACCAAGACTATTTTTTCCCATAGGTTTTGACCGCCTAATCAATATTCCAAACTCAGATTTTCTAAAAAGATTAAGAATAATGCGTTACATGAGCGCTCTATTTCCAAGGCATTCTTAAGGTATTTTGTGGGTGTTTTTGAGGGGTGTTACAATATCTCCCTCTTGGGAACATTCGTCCTTGAATGAGATTCAACTAATATAGAAAAGACATGGAAAAAGGATTTAGAAACCCGACATGGACATGAGGACACTTTGAAAAAAATGCATAGAATGTGTAACCTTCATACTTAAAGTAAAACATAGTCCTTGAGAGAAATTATTTTCATGAATCATGCATGCTTATGAATGACATATGGAGCTGAAGCATAGGAGTTTAATCGATTTGATCATGAGCAACTTAGTAACTTTAGGCTTGAGTGAAAGGAAAGAGATAGGGATATCACTTCATCATGTCCGATTCCGCTTTCCAGTAGCACTCTCTAATTGTTGATTCCTCCACAACACTTTGACAGATGCAATGACTTTATTTCTCAGCCTCTTCACTTGGCGGTCTAAAATCTCAATCGGAACCTCCTCATAAGTCAAATTCTCTTCAATACTCATATTCTCCATCGGCACAATAGAATTTGGATCATCCACAAACTTCCTCAACATCGACACATGAAATACCAGATGAACCGAAGCCAACTCAAGTGGCAAGTCTAACTCATATGCTACCTTGCCAATGCGCTTCAATATCCTATATGGTCCTATATATCTACGGCTCAACTTCTCTTTAATACCCAACCGCATTACCCCTTTTATAGGTGAAATCTTCAAATACACCATATCATCTACATCAAATTTAAGCTCTCTCCTCCTAGTGTTCAAATAGGACTTTTGATGACTTTGAGCCATTTCAAATCTTTCTCTTTTGAGCCTCACTTTCTCCATTGCATCAATTACCAAATTTGGACCAATCAACGCTATCTCACCAACTTCAAACCACCCCACCAGAGACCTACATCTTCTCCCACACAAGGCTTCAAAAGGAGCCATTTGGATTCTAGAGTGATAACTATTATTATAAGTGAACTCAATCAATGGAAAATGGTCATCCCAACTTCCTCTATGGTCAATCACACATGCCCTTAATATATTCTCCAAGGTTTGAATTGTTCTCTCAGCTTGCCCATCGATTTGAGGATGAAAAATGGTACTTAACTTGACTTTAGTGCCAAGACCTTTTTGAAATGACTTCAAAAAATGTGAACTAAATTGAGTACCTCATTCTGATATAATCAACAAAGGAACACCATGAAGTTTCACAAGTTCACGAATGTACAACTTAGCATAGTCTTCGGCACCATGAGAAGTTTTGACTGGTAGAAAATGCACCGATTTGGTCATTCGGTCCAAAATGACCCAAATATAATAATGTTGTCTTCTAGTATGAGGCAAACCCGTGAAAAAGTCCATATTCACATCTTCCCACTTCCATGCAGGAATTTTGATTTCTTGAGCTAGACCTCCCGACCTTTAATGTTTAACTTTTACTTATTGGCAATTTGGACACTTAGCCACGAATTCCTCTATGTCCCTCTTCATGCCATTCCACCAATACACTTCCCTCAAGTCACGATACATCTTGGTAGATCCCAGAAGAATTGAATACCGAGAACTATGAGCCTCATTCAATATCAACTCTCTTACCCCATCAATATTTGGAACACGCAACCGACCTTAGTAATGTAGTACCCCATCTTCTCCTAGGGAGAAAGCCTCAATGGACTTTTCGGCAACCGACTTTTTCAATTCGACCAAAGTTGGATCATTGTCTTGCTTGGCCTTGACTTCTGCCACAAGAGATGATTCCAAAATATTATGTATAAGAACACCAGCATCATTGGAATCAACTAAATGCACACCTAAATATGCCAATCTATGGACCTCTTTGACCAATTCCCTTTTACCTTCCTCAACATGTGTGACACTACCCATAGGCAACTGACTAAGAGCATCGGCTACAACATTTGCCTTACCTGGATGGTAAAATACTCTCTTGTCATAGTCTTTTAGGAGTTCAAGACACCTCCTTTGCCTAAGGTTTAAGTTCTTTTGACTAAACACATATTGCAAGCTTCTATGGTCGATAAACACATCAACATGCACCCCATAAAGATAATGGCGCCAAATTTTCAATGCAAACACAACCGCCACAAGTTCAAAATCATGGGTGGGATAGTTTCTTTCATGTACTTTAAGTTGCCTAGAGGCATAGGCTATAAACTTATCATGTTGCATTAAGACACAACCTAAACCAACATGTGAAATATCACAATAAATAACAAACCCATCTGAACCTTCGGGTAATGTAAAAAAAAGGAGCTGATGTAAGACGATCTTTCAATATTTGGAAACTTTCCTCACATTCTTCTGATCATTGGAATTTTGCCTTCTTTACTGTCAACTTAGTTAAAGGTGAAGCAATAGAAGAGAACTGTAACACCCCAATTTTATTTTTATGTTTTCTTCTAAAGGATTTCCATGAGATCCATGTTATCTATGAAGTTTTATGTGAGTAGCGATCGTTGGAAATAGGTCTAGAGGGATTTAGAGGGAGTTGGAGGCTAAATAATGGGTCGTGGTAATCAACCTACTTGCATAAGCTACCGAATTGGATGTATTACATACCAAATCTACTTGAGTACATATCGAGCTTAAGTATCAAGGATTTCATAGGTTCTTAAAGTAAGATGAGATTTCGAATCTATGAAAGAGGAATAAGGAGATGACGCACCTACTTGGAATGAGTAGGTGATGCACCTACTTTGACTAAGTAGGTGATGCACCTATTTGGAATAAGTAGGTGATACACCTGCTTGGATGGACCCCACCCCACCACATGGCAGCCATGGGGTGGATACAAGGAATGAGGTAGCGGCCTAAGAGTCGGACACGTGTCACCCTTAGGAGCTGACATGTGTCACTCTCAAAGGAGAAAGTATATAAGGCAACTAATGACTAAGTGTTCTCATTTGTTCATCTTTTACACTTAGAAACTTAGAGAAATTTTGAGAGAAAGCAAGAACAAGAGGAGATTAACGTGCACACCACATATTTTAGCCAACTTGAGAGACCCACTTGTTAAGGTAAGATTGCAGTTCTTTTTCTTGTTAGCAAACCCATTTTTGGATGGAAATGTTGTTAGTAATATTAGTATAACTCCTTGTGTAAAGCTTCGTTTCGAGTGATTTAAGATGTTTTGGACATTTATTTCATAGGTATATAACTTTCATTTAGGCTATAAAACACAATTTTGCTTTTATCTTCTCTAAAAAAGGTGATGAAGTATAGGGGAGGTGCTGCTCAGATTTTGTTTTGGAAATCTTACATGGACTACTATTGATATTTTGGGCATATCATTTTATACAGAATTGATGTAGGGGTGATTCGAATGTGTATACGACCCTAAGACACATGTATATAACTTTCATTGAGGCCACAAAGCCTACTTCCCCTATTTACTCCTTCGAAACTGAACAATAATACAAGACAGTAGGCTGTCCAGAACTCTTATTTTGATAGTTTGGGCTGATTTTCATTGATTTCATGTTTAGTTTCGATATGATGAGACTGTTAAACTTAAGTAGGTATTTGATTGTGTATTTAAGGTGTATATGATATTATACAAGCTAAGGGGAATTGTTTGACGAAGTGGACTTTGGTTGGTCTTTGGCGTAGATGAATTGAACTCCCCGAGTTGTGGTAGAACTTGTTATGTGCTAAAACGCCAAGGTTTGTGTATAAACTTGAACTTAGAATATTTTATTTTTCTAAAATTTGAAGTATTTTGATGGGTTGTTTCCTTACTCCTTGTCTTGTATTATGGTATGACTATTATCTCAACTATTGCAAAACTTTTGCTAAATCGCCCACTCGTACGAATTGCTTGATTATTTTGCATTCTTGTTGGGTCTTCGTCCTTCTTGTTACGGTGTTTTATCATCGATATTGGCATGCCTATCGATTTGGATCTTGCCCATATTGACTTTGGATTTACATTTCATCTTGACGATGGGGTTTCGCCCATTCTCGAGTACGAGTGGAAAGCCACTTTCAACATGATTCTTGATTCTCTTGATATTGGATGATGACCCTTCTTGATTTCGGGGCTTCTTTCCATCTTGATATTGATTTTTCTTAGTGTGAAGGCATGAAGTACCTATTGGGCGAAATTGATTATTTAAAAACTCTTTTGAATTGAATTATAAGTTTCTTGATACTTGAGCCTTCGAATATTGATATTGATTTTGAAATTCTTCAAGGTTTGTATTCGATACTTTGATATACTTGTTCACTTGGGCTTACTTTTACTTTATTGAACCACCTGCGACGAACAAGGGAATTGAAGAATTTAATGGCTCAAAGCCCAAAGTTTATACACCACTAAGCTTTATACTGAGCGATAGTTATTTCTATCGTAGGTAATATACGGGACGAGATATGAAGATGGCCATTTGGAGTAGACTTTTTGGAGCCTTTGTGAAGATCACATCTGTATATGCATCTAGTTTTGTAAATATTTTGGGGACTTGTACAGGTTACATGTGGCATTTATGTATGATATTTTGAAGACTTGTGAAAACAAAACCGTATGCTTGTAACTTGAACTAGGTGACTAGTTTTGCTATTTTTAGGAGTGTGCTTTTAACTCAAGTCATGCCATGTACTGGGTTTATACTTTGACTTGTCATTATGCACAAAGAAAGATAATAGTTTTGTGATAATTACTAGTTTGAGTTTTGTGTATTTTATGGACCCGCAATGCTGTTAAATTGGAAATAGGATTTCAAAATAAGTTTTCTAAATGTGTTGACTATTTGAGATTATAAAACAAAACTATCTTTTACTTCATAAGTGGCATCCTCCCAAAGGGGACAAGAACTCTTCAACAAACCTTCTGTAGTATCCAGCTAAGCCCAAGAAGCTTATAATGTCTGAAGGAGATAATGGTCTAGGCCAATTTTTAACTGCCTCCATTTTCTTTGGATCTACTTTAATCCCATCACCGGACACCACATGGCCAAGAAATACAACACCTCTTAGCCAAAATTCGTATTTATTAAATTTAGCAAACAGTTCCTTTCCCTTAATGTTTGCAACACAATCCTCAAGTGACCCATATGATCTTCCTCATTTTGAGAGTAAATCAAGATGTCATCAATAAACACCACTACAAATATGTCCAAATATGGCTTAAAAATGTGATTCATCAAATTCATGAATATAGCGGGAGCATTTGTCAACCCAAATGACATTACTAAAAATTCAAAATGACCATACCTTGTCCGAAAGGCCATCTTGGAAATATCACACTCCCTTACCCTCAATTGATGATAACCGAAACAAAAGTTAATCTTGGAAAAATAGCTTGCTCCTTGTAATTGATCAAACAAGTCATCTATCATTGGAATTGGATATTTGTTCTTTATAGTGACCTTATTCAATTGCAGGTAGTCTATACACTTCGGAGTGACCCATCTTTCTTCCTAACAAACAACACGGGGAGCACCTCAAGGTGAAATACATGGTCTTATAAAACCCTTATCCAATATATCCTTCAATTGTTCTTTCAACTCTTTAAGTTCTGCCGGAGCCATATGATAAGGAGAAATAGAGATAGGTTGGGTATCGGGAAGGAGATCTATGCCAAATTCAATCTCCCTTTCAGGGGGGATGATAGGCAAATCATCGGGAAACACGTCGCAATACTCATTAACTATAGGGACCCACTCAAGAGTAGGAGTTTTGGAATCAATGTCCCTAACTCTCATAATATGATAAATGCACCCTTTGGAAATCATTTTTCGGGCCTTAATACATGAGATAAATTGACCCTTAACCACTGAATCATTACCCTTCTATTCAAGAATAGGCTCATTAGGGAAGTAAAACTTAACCACACGAGTTCTACAACATATACATACATAAGCGGCATGTAACCAATCCATAAAATGAATGATGTCAAAATCAGTCATATCAAGTTCAACAAGGTCATATGGAATAACTTCATGCAAGACCCATATGGGATGATTTATATAAGCTCTCTTGGCTAACACCGAACCACCAATGGGAGTATAGATTGAGAAAGGTTCTATTAACACTTTGGGGCACACATCAAACCTCATAGCAATGTAAGGAGTAAAAAAATACAAGTTGGCACCCTGATCAAGCAATGCATATACATCAAAGTTAAAGACTCGTAATATACCCGTGACCACATCGGGAGACTCATCAACCTCTTGCCTAGCATGAAAAGCATAAAAGGGTTATTGCGTTGGCCACCCTTAGGTTGAGCTTGGGCGCCTTATCATACTTGGCCTCCTATAGGATGACCATCTCCACCCTTGTTGGCTATAAGAGGGCACTCAAATCACTTATGTCCCATCTTTCCACATCCATAGCAAGCACCCATTCCGATCAAGCACTTTCCTCCATGATTCCTTCCATACTTTGCACATTTTGGAGGAGAAGGGTTACTAGAATTTACACCTCCTTCACCTTGAGCTTTAGGGTAGGAACCCTATCTTTAGAAAACTTCTTCCCCAAGCTTTGGCCTTGATGAGAGCATCCATTGTTACCAACGGTCCTAGTATTAGAGAACCCACCTTCATACCGGGTCCTCTTAGAATCCCTCATCCTCATTTTTTTGAGCTTTTCTCCTTCAATTTGTTCGGTAAAAGTCATAAGCCGAGATATGTCTATCTCCTTAACATGCATAGAGGTGTGACATTCCTTAGAAACCAAGTCGGACACCTCTGATATGAATTTACTCATTTGGGCACGTGGATCGGCAATCATTGAAGGAGCATACTTGGATAGCTTACTAAACTTGAGGGCGTAGTACCTCATCCCCATATTGCCTTGTCGAAGATTTATGAACTCCAACACTTTAGCCTCCCTTAACTAAAGAGGGAAAAAGTGATCAAGAAAAGCAAGTTTGAAAGCTTTCCATTTGTCAGGACTTTCATCCACCCTATCCAATTTCTATTAAGTGTACCATAGTTGAGCAACCCCTTTGAGTTGGTAAGCCGCCAACTCTGCTTTTTTTTCCTAAGTCACCCCCATAATACTCATTATCTTGTAGACCTCATCAATGAACTCTTGAGGATCCTCATCAACCTTTGAGCCATGAAATTTTAGAGGATTCATTCGTGCAAAGTCCCTTACTCTTGAGGCTTGAGTAGTAATATTAGGAGGAGCCACGACACCTTGGTTGGTCACTACTCTAGATAGCATAGTGATAGTGGTTCGAAACTCTACATTAGTTACTTGATCAAATAGAGGACCATTGTCTTGAGGATCCAGGGGAGCTTGAGCTTCATTAATATTCTCTCCCCTTAGAAATGGTGGTCTTCTTAGAGCCATTTTTCTGAAAATCGCAAAGAAAGACCGTTAGGGAAAAGAAGTCTTAAAAACTCTATAGTACGACATGGATCATGAAAGAAAGTGAGAATTCCTAAATGCCTCATAGCCTTCTACTCATAAGTATGGCGCGCTTCACACCCATGATTAAGACTCTACTTGACGCGGCATATTAGACACCCTAGGATACTTGGAAAATCTTGACTCTGATACCAAGTTTGTTATGACTCGACCTAGGGCCTAGTCATAACACGGCGATTGAAACCCCGAAGGACTCCAACCAAGCCTCTTGTACATATCATAAATATACATAAGGTAAAATATAAAAGCGGAAATATCATAAGAGAGTCTAAATCATGAATAAAAATATAAACATGTCTTATGACAACATAGACTCAAACATACGTCCAACTAGATGCCTCTAAACATGAGTATGGGCGAGGGCTAAGAAATGTCCTTAGCTCACCCTCAATACACAACATAAGCAAAAGTCTTTTGATAGGAAAGCAATAAGTAACTTGAAACTAGTCCCCTGTCAATGAGGACTCACTACAACACCTTCAAATAGGAACACCTACTAGTTATGTGGACGATTAAGATCTTCAACTTCAACTCCTACATTATGAGATAATGTAGGCAAAAAGTATGCATTAGTACATTGGAATGTACTAAGTATGAGGGCGTGACATGCAACATAAATCATGGAATTCATTGGTAAAGTCATGAGAAAATTATATTGACTAAAGCATTTAAAAACATAAATTTAAGTCATAACATACTTAAGAAATCATACATATGTGGGATAGGAACCATAACCGATAATAAGACCATGCGAGCTATAACATAGAATCTGATGATACCTACATCGAGAAGGAGGAGGTTACTTTACCAGGGTAGACTCCTAATCATGAACATGTGCTATTTGTGAATCCACTAGCTAGGCCATAAAGGCAACCTACGGTGGCACATAGTTTATGGGTATGAGGCTGCTACTAAGGCTTTTGGTAGGGCCTCCACCTCAAGTCCACTCAGTGCTAAGTCAAATCTCATGAAATACATACATAACATAAGATCATAATATCATATATCATAGTCATGATCATAGGCTTGAAATCATAGAGTAGTTTATTCTCATAACATACTTGTAATGTGACAACTGTCCTTTCATTATTACAATCATATTTGCATAATTCATATCATTAGGCCTTAGGTCACCATATAGGATCCTAAGTCACATTACTTCATAACTTGCATGTAATTTCCATAATTTGAGACATACTTATAATTCATGATCATAATGGAAATACATAGTCATAATTCATACTTTGAAGATTCATGACCATAGTTTGTACTTGAAATTTGGGTATAACATGGATGCATGATCAATTGACTTGAAAATCATGAAATTAACTTTAAAATATGCATGATCATAAAATTTATATCAGCCCATACATAATTCACATAGATAATATCCTTTATAAGTATAAATCAAAATACTAGTAATTTACATCATGAACCTTAGAAATCAAAATAGGAGAATTCATAGAAAAACTCTTCAATTTAATTCAATAACCATTAATTTATATGAAAATAGTCTTGTGATTATGCTTTAAATTAAAATTCATGCAATTGGAATAGAGATCACAAAACCCATAAAATACCATACTTTAATTTGATCGAAAACCTTGAGAAATTGATTGGGCTTTATGGATGAAAGAATCCATGAATCAATACCCACATTCCTTGAGTGAGAACACCAATTAATTTGAAAGAACTTGAGAATTTTGATGGAGAAATTGAGTGAATTTGCTTAAAGTCTTCAATGGAAACCCTTGAAAGCCTTTTTGTAGAGAGAAATATTTGATAGATGTATTGTAGAAGAATGAATAGAATTAGAGGTTTAGGTTAATTTATAGATTTTAATTAGGTCCTAAAAATATTTAGGTTCATTAACTAATAATTTGGAAAAAGTCTAAAACGCCCTTAAAAAAAACTAAATTCGGCCAGGAAACCTTCTCAGATCTGTGATGCGGTCCTGTCGTGGGCCATAAGCCGAACGTTCCTCGGTATATGTTACTAACTAAGGATCGGGCCGTACGTTCCACAGCACATATGTATATGTTGACTACATAAGGGAAAGTAGAGAGTATGTAAAGCCTATCCCTTTTTTCTTTTGGCATGACCCATAGAAAGCCAATGGACAAAGAATGCACAAAGTCTACAAGAAGCTCTTATTCTTAAGTACACTAGGATGGCGAACGTTTTTAATTTCCTAGAACTTATGTCCTGTTGCCTCGACTCATGTGAAAGTGTCCAACCATCCTAAGTTGGTATAATTTATGTTGTGGTATAAAGCATGAGTCTTATTCACTCCTTTAAGCTAGAACTCTTCCAATAATTTAACTATGGTGTCTCAAGTTTTTCTATACCTTGGGAAGTAGTAAGTAGGTAAAGTTAATCTTTTTTTTGGCATGAACCTTATGAAGTGAATAGATGAAGTATATGTGATCCAAGGAATTCCCCATTCTCAAAGCCACTAAGATGGCCATTTTCTTGACTTCCAAAAGATATTTTATTACGCCTTGATATGAGTAGATGATTTCAAAAGTGCTACTTTGATGCAAACCGTAATGACACTCCAAAGGTACTTGTTATGGCTATTGTCCTAATTTTTGAATGATAGTTCATTTTGATTATTTCAACAAGTCTCCAATGAGGGTTTAAATTGCATATGGTTACTCACTACTCTACTCGTGTATATCGTAACCCTTCTTTTACCGACTCCCGATCTAAGTACGTAATCATGTACAGTTCACTGCATTATCCATCGAGTCCCTCACTAAAGGGTCGGGTACGCTATATGAAGAAATGATAATGCGATGACATGAACAACTCACCGTGTCCCTTACTAGAGGCCGGGTATGTATGTATATATATATGATATATTGATATGATGTGATAAGGTGGTGATGGCGCCGGGCCCTATGATGGTCCTACAGTTATGATTCATCGAGCCTTGAAAGGGCTGGCTATATTGTATAATATGAGCATGCATGTTTTTATGATTCACGAGGTACAAGTACAATTTTTTCTTACGTAAAAAGTTTATCCCCCTAGCTCTTTTTACTTCAGATATGTTTCCAGTTATGCTTTGTATAATCAGTACGTATATCGTACTGATCCTCCTCTCTTCAGGGGGCCGCATTCATGCCCACAGGTATAGACGCACGTTTTGGAGACCCATCAACTTAGTACTCCTACTAGCAAGTTCAGGAGAAGTTCCATTGTATCGGAGCCTAGTTGTGGTACTGGTCTCTTGATTTGTACACTCTTTTGTTTATTCAGGGGTACGACGGGGGTCCTATCCCACCTTATGTTATCATTATACTCCTAGAGGTCTATAGATATATGTGTGAGTTGTATATGGATTGCATAGGTATGTATTTACAGTCGTGCGGATATGGTTTATATTTTGGGGACGTATCCCCCATCATGATGTCCTTGTTGGCTTATATATCTTTCTTGCATGCTATATACTGTGACTCAAATAGGGGACAGGTTTGCTTATAGCTAGCAAGGGTATATGCGAGTGTCCAGTTTGGGCACCCATCATGGCCTATAGGGTTGGTTTGTGACATATGATTCATGATTCTTATTCACTTCTTGACGTTAAAATTCTTAAAGTAGTTGAGTTATTGCCCTTGAGTCTTCTATACGTTGGATAGTAATTGGTATGTGAAAGTCCCTATTCTTAAAGACTCTATAATGATTAATATCCCTAATATTCCTAAGCTGTCTCGCATTATCTTGATACGTGTCTATGATCTCTGAGGCTATATTTAATATAGTTCATAATGACATTCAAAGAGTACTGAACCTAACTATCGCCCTGATACTCAAGTATTGATTAGTCTACTTATCTATTGAGTCTCAGATGATGATCTAAATGCATATGGTTACTCACTACTCTACTCGTGCATACTGTTATTATATCTCTCACCGAATCCCATAATGGGTCGAGTATGTTATCATACATATTTTACTACATTATCCACCGAGTCCCTCATAAGGGGCCGGGTATGCTATATGATGATATAATGATGCAATGATATAGTTATGGCACTGAGTCGCATGATGGGATGGGTACGGTATACATGCGCACAACTTTATTCAACGAGTCCCTTACTAGAGGTCCTGGTACGGTATATGATAATGGTATGCATGATTTGTTCCGTAAGGCACATGTAAAGTAAGTTCTTCATTATCATATTTGTCTCTTGGACTCTGTACTTCAGTTATGATCTTTCTTACTACATTTCATGTTTTATATACTTAGTACATTTCTTATACTGACCCCCTTCCCTTGGGGGGTGGGGGGAAGAGGGCTGCGTTTCATGCCTGTAGGTACAAACACTCATTTTAGGGATCCGCCAGCTTAGAATTTCTATTCAACTATTTTGGAGTGCTCCATTTTCCTAGAGCCTAGACTTTTGGTACAAACCCTTTTTGGAGTACTCCATGTCCCGCCATATAATACCGTTGATACTCTTAGATGTCTTTATACATATGTGTGGATTGTATGTATATATGTTCGGTTATGCATATATGACTTGTATTTTGGGATGTTGTATGTGGTGACAGCCTTGTCGGCTCGTGTATTATGATATTTTAATTAATTGTGAATCCTTAGGAGATAGGTTACCCTGATACATGTATGTAACGCTTGTGATGATGTCCTATTTTCACAAAGTCTCCATATTGTGTTTGGTTTTAGTTTGACGATGTCTAACATATATATATATGAGTGCTCAGCTCGGGCACTAGTCATGGCCTATGGGGTTGGGTCGTGACATAATAATCTAACATATCATCAAGATGTGAAATAGGATGATGACACTTTACCGTAATCTTGTTGATAACTCGACAATCTACACACATTCTCCAAGATCCATCCTTCTTGGGTACCAATAGAACAGGAACAGAGCAAGGATTCATACACTCTCTCACAAATCCATTTTTAAGCAACTCTTCAACTTGTTTTTGCAACTACCTTTGTCTTTTTAGGATTACTCCTATAAGCTGGCCTATTTGGGATTTGTGCACCAGGTACAAAGTTGAATTTGGTGCTCAATGCTACTCAAAGGTGGTAGACCTTTAGGAATATCCTAAGGAAAGATATCACTAAACTCCTGCAAAATAGAAGAAACACTACTTGGCAAAGAAGATGTTAATGGCTTAGAATTAATCAAGACTTCTTTGTAAGTTAGTAATATTATGGCCAAACCTTCTTTCCTTGCACTCAAACATTCTTTGGTTTTTATATAGAAACTCATTTTTTTCTTTTTCTTAGCCTCTTTTCTCTCACCACAACTTTCTCTTTTTTCACTCAAACCCTCTTTTTGTCTCTCTTGGTCACCTCTCTTTTTTCTAATTATTGGATAGAACTCTTTTCTTTTCCCTCAAGCTCACTTTTGTTTCTCCCTTTTTGTTTTTTCATTGATTTCCTTAATCTCTTTTGATCTTCAAACACTTGAGAAGGTGGTAAAGGTGCAACAGTATACTTTTTGTCATTAAGCTCAAGAGAATATCTATTCTTTCTTCTATAATGAAAAGTATGCCTATCAATCTGCCATGGACAACGAGGTAAAATATGGAAAGCTTGCATAGGAATGACATCACAAAGGGTATCATCCTCTTACCTCCTAACATTGAATGAAATCATACATTGTTTGTTGAATTTCAGTTCACTACTATCATTTAACCATTAGAGTCTATAAGACTTAGGGTATTTCATGCACGCAAGGCCTAACATATCTACCAAGTTTGAACTCACCACATTCTCACAACTACCACTTTCAATAATCATAGAACAAATTCTCCACTTTATCCCACACCTAGTATGAAATATATTCTCCTTTTGTTCTTCATTATTGGTTCCTAAATTGATAGACATAAGACTGCTAACTACAGCAACCAAACCATCATTAAAGGGAAGTTCTATATTATCTACACACTCATCTTCCTCTTTCTCACTTTTTTCTATTACACCCCGCACTCTCGAGCTCGGAATGTTTTCTTAAGTTCTTTAGACACTATCATATGAGCCGTATAAGCTACGACACTATCAAACAACTCTAAGGAAAGAAGATTGTGATACCTCGTGAGAAGGAAGGTTGGAAATGGAGTCATAAGAATTCGAAAAAGGAATTGGAGGCCAAGTAATGAGTCGTAGGACTCGATTTACCTACGTAAGCTACTAACTTGGAAGACTTACATACTTAAGCTATTGGATTACGTACCAAGCTTACGAAGCGTGGATTACATAGGCTCTTAAAGTGAGACGAGATTACGAACCCACAAGGAAGAAACAAAATGATGCGGGGCAGCCAATGAGAGGGTGACATGTGGCAGCATCTCAAGCAAGAAAGTGACCCACCTTCTTGTGGTCAAGTAGGTGACCCACCTGCTAGGGGGAGGTGGGCCCCACTTCCACGTGGCAGCCCCTCCTTTATCATATAGATACGGTGGCTCAATAGGGGCTGGACACGTGTCACCTCTAGGGCTGACACGTGTCACACCCTAGGACCACCTATATATATGTATATATGACTAATACTTCAGATTGTTCCCCAAAATTTCAGCCAAAGCAAATGAAAAATAAACCCTAGAGCTAAGGAGAAAAGAGTGACGGCTTTGGGAGGAAAAATAGGTAAGTCCCGCTTTCACTCCATAAATTAATTAATTAGCATATACTACGATGATATGGAAGTATTAGTAGTATAAAATTTGAAGTTTGGTGCAGCAAAAATCGGACAGCAAGGTGCCACGGCATTACATCGTGCTAAAAAAAGTTCCTAGGCATAATTTTAGCAAGTTCTAGCCTATTTCGGGAAAGGTAAGTTCTTCCCCTCTAATTTGAAGTTTATGATGTTAAATTAGGGTGTATTACACACCTTAGGGGCTGCTGGAAGTTGGGAAAAAGGTTTGAAAAGTTCGGCATTCGAAATAAGCGAAATTGGAATCGCTATAGTTAATTGTAATCAAATAATGCGTTGCGCTTGTGGTGTGTGACTGCTGATTGGGTGGTGAGGTATTGTGGTGCTGGAATGTATTTTAATAAGGGTGTGGGTGGCTGGAAGTGTGTAAATATTATTGGAATACTTGACGTTCGGAACAAACTAAATTGGAGTCGCTAGAAGTGAATTGTCGTCGAAATAAAGTGTCGTTCTTGTGCGTTATTGCTGCAGGGGTGTAAGGTATTGTTGCAGGGCCTAAGTGCATTCTAAGAGGGGAGTGGATGCTTCTGGTTGCAGCCACATGACCCCTTGTTTCGTATAGTTAAAGGCATTACAAAATAAAGGCTAGACACCCTATTGTGATATCGTATTTTTGAATAAGTCATTTGGAGTTTATGTTGTATATTGTTAGTGTGAATTGCTGCAGGTTGTTGTTGTTGGTTATCTGTAGGTCTTAGGGAACTAATTAGAAATTTGGATATGGCACATTATAGAGGAGGTGCTGCCTAATTTTTGTCGACGCCTTAGCAAATAACAAAACTAGTCGGGGAAACGACTAAGAAAATAGATTCCATTAATACTAAGGTGTATCCTAAGGTGCTGGAAAGTTAAAGGGGTTGATATTCATATTACTTTCATATTGAATAGGTTCAAAAGACGGCGAGGCAAATAGGATAAGGAATAATTCAGACAAGGTATGTGAAGCCTTCTTTTGGCATGTTTTTCGTATAAGTATGTAAAGCCTATCTTGTTTCTTCTTTTGGCATGTCTTCAAGTTATGTAATGATTGATATGAGATTGAGGGTAAATCTACTCATAAATGCCAAGCATAATTCACAGTCCTCATTTACTTCTTGATGAAAGCACTCGTACGGTAATTGAACTAGGGCTTATCAAGCCTTCCATACGTTAGGAAGTGATGAGTATGTAAGGCTATCCTTCCCTTCTCTTGGCATATCCTTGATAGAAGTGAAATAGGTATATCTGCGTATGGAAGTGGGGATAATCCCATTCATAAGGCCCCGAGCATACCTCCTGATTCTTATCCACTGCTGAACACTAGGACGCTTACGATAGGTGAGTTATTATCTCTCAAACTCCTTTGGGATAGGAAAGAACAAACAGGTGAGGCCTACCCTCTCTTTCTTTTGACATGTCTTAAAGAAAATGATACATGATACGAGCTCTAGAGTAAGTCCATTCCTAAGCTCCAAATATGCTATATGTCTCATATTCACTCCTTGGCAGGAAAACTCTCATCGTAGTTGAGCTACCTTTCCTGAACCATCTATATGTCGATTAATAGTGGGACTTAGAGCTCCTATTCCTAAGGACTCTGTGATGACAGATGTCTATGATCCCCTTAAGCCGGTTGGCAATACCCTAAAATATGTCTATAATTCCTTAGACTTCACTTAATATAGCCCTAGTGGCACTCAAAGGGCACCTGAGATGATTATTATCCTGATCCACGAATGATAGTTCAGTATGATTACCCTAGTGAGTCTTAGATAATGATCTACCTATATATGATGATTATGACATCGAGTCCCCTAATAGGCCGGGTATGGTATATGATGATATGATAATAACACTGAGTCCCCTAATGGGCTGGGTACGATATATGATGATATGATGATAACATCGATTCCCTTAATGGGCCGGGTATGGTATGTGATGATAAGATTATAACATCGAGTCCCTTAAAAATCCAGGTATGGTATATGATATGATTATAACACCGAGACCCATACTGGGCCGGGTACGGTATGATATGTAATGATAGATAGGCATGCATGTGAGAACATAATAATGTAATCGTAACATATGACACGATGCTGTATGCGATGACATGGTAATACCGAGTCCCCCAGCTGGCCGGATACGATACGTGAAGATGGTGTACATGCCCTGATGTTATAAGATGCAGGTATAGTGCCTTATTAACTGTTATACTTGTTTCCTGCATCCCTATTTCAATTGTTCTCTCAGTTGTGATGCATTATGCTTTATATACTCAATACATATATCGTACTGACCCCCTGCATTTCATGCCCGCAGGTACAGATGTCCATTCTGGAGATCCATTAGCTTAGGACTTCCTCTCAACTATGTCGGAAGTGCTTCACTGTTCTAGAGCCTAATTTTTGATACTGGTCACTTAATGTATATGTTTGTACATTCAGAGGTATGGCGGGGGCCCTGTCCCACCATATGTTGTTGTTACTATTCCTAGAGGTCTGTAGATATATGGATGTGGGTTGTTTGGGATTTCGTTTCGATTGTGCCTATACGACATTTTGTGAATATAGTTATGTTACAGCAGCCTTGTCGGCTTGCATGCCCTTATGTGCTATGAAACGAGTGAAAGAGGTCATACGTGCAAAAAAAAGTTTTAACTCATTGGGGTTTTTGCGAGTAGTATCCCCTTGTTCATAGTTCAGTATGACTACAACTGATAGGTAGGTATACGGGGTTCCAGGTCGGACCCCAGTCACGACCTACGGAGTTGGGTCGTGATAGAAGTAGTATCAGAGTAGTTCGTCCTTGGAATGTCTACAGACCGTGTCTAGTAGAGTCTTATTTATTGGTGTGTTGTGCACCACATCTATAGTCAGGAGGCTACAGGACATTTAGGATATTACTTTCTTTCATATCTAAGATTGTGCGATAGAGCCGAGCCATAGGAAATAAAATTTCTCATACTAACTTGCGAATTTAGCAGAAGGACAATGCCAATAGAAGAAAGTAACTGACAATATTGGATGTTACGAAGCACGCAGGTAAGCAAAGGCACAAAGGACCTATGTCAGGTAAGGTGTTGCAATACAATTGATATATAAAGTTGGAAAATGAAAGGAAAATTATATAGAAAAGTGCAACATGTGCAATTCGAGGGGACATACGAGGTAAGTCCATGTTCATACTGTTAATATGGGCGCCCGTGTGGCTGCGATATGAGATGATATGAATATATATGTGTGCCCTGGGTGGCTACAATATGATACGATATGAATATATATCTGTGTGCCCTGTGAGACATTGTTGGTATTTTTTGTGTGCAGCTATTGAGATAGTGAGAAATACAGAGGAAACTCTGCCCAAATTTTCCTAGAAATAGGAGGAGAATGAGATACAGGGCTGTAGTATGTCTTGAAAGGTTATTCTCACAATAATGATGAGATTTGACTAAACGAGTATGGCTGACCTCGAGAAATAAGTTAATTGCTGAGTTAATGGCAATAGAAACTAGTAGGTCGATACTGGAATAGTAGGACGAAGTTAGAAAGGACCTATAAGCCAAAGAAGATGACTCAGAGAGGACTGATAGATCGGAATAAAACGATATAGTAAGGCATCGCCTGAATTGATACATAGAGATAAACTATGACACGTTATAGTTGAAGGAAGTAACAATATGATTAAGACAAGAGTTAGAGGGATAAAGAATTATGACGGATATGAAGTGTTAATAAGACAGCTTGTGAAACATTAAGGATAATACTAACTAAGAAAGGTAGGTAGCCTATAGTAAGAATCGTGAAGAAAGTCAAGCGGTGTTATACTATGGGACTGAATGTGAACAGGGTACCAGGTGAATATAACAAAAACCGTTATGAGAATAAGTAAAGCTTAGTAAGGAAAGTTTCGAATAAAGGTTGTGTGATGATAAAAAGGATAGCTAGTACAAGGAAATAAAGAGTAATATGGAATTCCTTGCGCCCAACCAAAAATGGAAATGAGCTGGAGGAATAATAGAGAAGTTATAATATAGGCGTTCAAGATAGATGTGATTAATTAAGTACGAGTACCAAATAAAAAGGGAGATAGACAGCTACGAATTGAAAGTATAGTATGATGAAAGAGTAATAAGATAAGGCCCCTACTACAACGAAGTTAATATGGTTTTAAGAAGGATTAGAAGGGAGCCTGAAGCACATGACAAAGATGAAAGTTTAGAAGGCATAACGAGGTTAATATACATGACTCCACCTTGATGATCAGTGAGATCCTGCAAGGAGAGGGTATGTCGATTTGCAGAACAACTGCTGCATTGCGAGGTTATTAGAAGAATAAGCTGTATCCACGGGAATAAAGTTAGTATAATGATGAAGCTTGGAACACGAGTCATTAAAGTATAAGTACACTCGAGTGAGGAATTTGCAACAATTATGAGCCCTCGCTAATTACTGATTGGGATGAATGAAATGTGGCTTTGAATGCACCGCTACATTACGGATATTACTCGAGTATCAATCGTTAGATGAGATTTTATACGATATATTCCAAATACTAAAGCACCCTACGGTTGTGCTAGGGGTTCCTATAAAGGCAACCTAACGCATGGAAGATTTAACAAAATATATAGATATGGTGCAGCACGTTAAATATGTTGGAGTGGAATCATTCGCCTGTGAATAATTGTAAATAAACGGAGGATGACACGGGTACACCCTAAAAGGGGGGAAGAGGACAAGAGAAGTACAAGCGTAAGAGAAAATCGACTGATGTTATCGTATGTAAATGAGAACGCTTAAACTTCAAACGAGACCCCATAAGGGATGGACGCGATCATACCCGCACTGATGCACCGAATTCCATCAAAACTCCGAAGTTAAGCGTGCTAGGGATGAGAGTAGCACTGGTATGGGTGACCTCCTAGGAAGTGAGAAAGGGAACGAAACAAGTATGACAAAAAGAGATTGTAAAGGCGTGTTAGTACAATGACACATATAGAACAGAGTAAGCCAAGAGCAGAAAAGATTATGACTGAAATACAATGCACCTCGTGAAAATGGCACAAGAATAGTTATGCAGCTTACGAACATTGGTAGACTAAGAGCGAGGTCAAATGATTACTCGATAAAAGGAAGTCAGTAATAGCAATGTGATTGCCATATTTAGAATCTATTAAAGAAAAGTGTAAGATGGTTCGAGGCAGAACTATTAAGATATAATCGATATTAAGGACAAAAGCCATAGCGGAGCCCTGACCTCGACCAAAGGAGGTAAGCCGCTAGTATAGCGATACTAAATTATTTTCTAAATGGCTTTACGTACGTACACATGTTTATGTAAGAATTACAGTATAATGTGTGGTAATAAAACTGGAAGGAAGATCTGAGTAAAGGAGCAAGGTAGCATACCTAAGGTGTTACAAGTTGAATTAAGAGGAGTTGTATAATGTCTTAAACGAAGAGGAGCATCAGAGGCTTGATAGCCTGTTACGGGGGATAGGAATCCCGACTCAAAAATAGAAGGTGATTAATGTAGGTTATAGTGCAAGCTGACCTTGCACTCTACGGAAGTATAAGTTCATATGGGTTATGGTAGATAAGCTGACAAAATTAACCCATTTTCTTCCAATTAGGAAGGTATATTCAGCTAAGGGTTATACGAGATGACATAGCAAGGAAATAATAAGATTTCACGGGGTTCCCACATCTATTATCTCGGAAGAGGAAGTTTAACGTATGGCTAATTGCTGGAGATCATTCCGATAAGGATTGGGAACATAGGTGAATCTTAATACGACATTTCGCCTTTCGATTAATAGATAGGCCCAGAGGGATCCAGTAAATTATTGACGAAGTAAAGCTTAATTCGGGACAGGCTATCGATTAGAAGCCTAGAGTCGGCAAGAAGGAGATACATTGATCCTTCTCAGGTCATTTGTAAAATAGATAAAGCTTCCTATGAGTGGGACCTACCATCCGATTTGAAACAATACAACTAGTTTTCACAGATCAATGCTCCGCAAGAATGTAAACGACGCTCCCAGAATATTTCCCGTGGAGGAGGTCTATGTAATAGGGAGTTATCCTATGAGGGGCAACCCATTTCCATCCGGGATCAGCAAATTAAACGGGTTGTGAACTAAGGACATAGCTTCAGTCAGGGTACTGTGACGGAATAAGAATCGTGAAGACATAAACTGGGAGGTTGAAGAGGACATGAAACATAGGTGTTCGTACCTATTCTCGATGTCTACAGATAACCCCCAGTCCTGGAACTCGTATATTAATTACTTGGATGAAAATGTATGTTATTCTAGTAGAAGGGAATCTCCCTACAATTTGTATTAAGTCTTAAGGGAAATGTTATTCAACATTCGGGGATGAATGTTCTAAAGGGGGGAACGATGTTACACCCCGCACTCTCGAGCTCGAAATGTCTTCTTAAGTTCCTTAGACACTATCATATGAGACGGATAAGCTACGACACTATCAAACAAATCTAAGGAAAGAAGATTGTGATACCTCATGAGAAGGAAGGTTGGAAATGGAGTCATAAGAATCCGAAAAAGGAATTGGAGGCCAAGTAATGAGTCGTAGGACTCGATTTACCTACGTAAGCTACTAACTTGGAAGTCTTACATACTTAAGCTATTGAATTACGTATCAAGCTTGCGAAGCGTGAATTACATAGGCTCTTAAAGTGAGACAAGATTACGAACCCACGAAAAAAAAAAAAACGATGCGGGGCAGCCAATGAGAGGGTGACACATGGAAGCACCTCAAGTAAGCAGGTGACCCACCTTCTTGGGGTCAAGTAGGTGACCCACCTGCTTGGGGGAGGTGGGCCCAACTGCCACGTGGCAGCCCCTCCTTTATCATGTAGATACGGTGGCCGAACAGGGGCTGGACACGTGTCACCTCTAGGGACTGACATGTGTCACACCCTAGGACCACCTATATATATGTATATATGACTAATACTTCAGATTGTTCCCCAAAACTTCAGCCAAAGCAAATGAAAAATAAACCCTAGAGCTAAGGAGAAAAGAGTGACGGCTTTGGGAGGAAAAATAGGTAAGTCCCACTTTTGCTCTGTAAATTAATTAATTAGCATATACTATGATGATATGGAAGTATTAATAGTATAAAATTTGAATTTTGGTGCAGAAATAATCGGACAGCAAGCTGCTACGGCGTTACATCGCGCTAAAAAAAGTTCCGAGGAATAATTTTGGCAAGTTCTAGCCAATTTCGGGAAAGGTAAGTTCTTCCAATCTAATTTGAAGTTTATGATGTTAAATTAGAGTGTATTACACACCTTAGGGGCTGCTGTAAGTTGGGGAAAAGGTTTGAAAAGTTTGGCGTTCGAAATAAGCGAAATTGGAATTGCTATAGTTAATTATAATCGAATAATGCGTTGCGCTTGTGGTGTGTGACTACTGGTCGGGTGGTGAGGTATTGTGGTGCTGGAATGTAGGTTAATAATGGCGTGGATGGCTGGAAGTGTGTAAATATTATTGAATCACTTGACGTTCGGAACAAACTAAATTGGAGTCGCTAGAAGTGAATTATCGTCGAAATAAAGTGTCGTTCTTGTGAGTTGTTGCTACAAGGGTGTAATGTATTGTTGCAGGGCCTAAGTGCATTCTAAGAGGGGTGTGGATGCTGACGGTTTCAGCCACATGACCCCTCGTTTCGTATAGTTAAAGGCGTTACAAAATAAAGGCTAGACGCCCTATTGTGATATCGTATTTTTGAATAAGTCGTTTGGAGTTTATGTTGTATATTGTTAGTGTGAATTGCTGCAGGTTGTTGTTGTTGGTTGGCTGTAGGTCTTAGGGACCTAATTGGAAATTTGGATGGGGCACATTATAGGGGAGGTGCTGCCCAATTTTTGTCGATGCCTTAGCAAATAACAGAACTAGTCGGGGAAACGACTAAGGAAATAGATTCCATTAATACTAAGGTGTAACCTAGGGTGCTGGAAAGTTAAGAGGGGTTGATATTCATATTACTTTCATGTTGAATAGGTTCAAAAGACGGTGAGGCAAACAGGATAAGGAATAATTCAGACAAGGTATGTGAAGCCTTCTTTTGGCATGTTTTTGGCATAAGTATGTAAAGCCTATCTTGTTTCTTCTTTTGGCATGTCTTCAAGTTAAGTAATGATTGATATGAGATTGAGGGTAAATCTACTCATAAATTCCAAGCATAATTCACGGTCCTCATTTACTTCTTGATGAAAGCACTCGTACGGTAATTGAACTAGGGCTTCTCAAGCCTTCCATACGTTAGGAAGTGATGAGTATGTAAGGCTATCCTTCTCTTCTCTTGGCATATCCTTGATAGAAGTGAAATAGGTATATCTGCATATGGAAGTGGGGATAATCCCATTCATAAGGCCCTGAGCATACCTCCTGATTCTTATCCACTGCTGAACACTAGGACGCCTACAATAGGTGAGTTATTGTCTCTCAAACTCCTTTTGGATAGGAAAGAACAAACAGGTGTGGCCTACCCTCTCTTTTTTTGACATGTCTTAAAGAAAATGATACATGATATGAGCTCTAGAGTAAGTCCATTCCTAAGCTCCGAATACGTTATATGTCATATATTCACTCCTTGGCAGGAAAACTCTCATCGTAGTTGAGCTACCTTCCCTAAACCGTCTATATGTCGATTAATAGTGGGACTTAGAGCTCCTATTCCTAAGGACTCTGTGATGACAGATGTCTATGATCCCCTTAAGCCGGTTGGCATTACCCTAAAATATGTCTATAATTCCTAAGACTTCACTTAATATAGCCCTAGTGGCACTCAAAGGGCACCTGAGATGATTATTATCCTGATCCACAAACGATAGTTCAGTATGATTACCCTAGTGAGTCTCAGATAATGATCTACCTATATATGATGATTATGACATCGAGTCCCCTAATAGGCCGAGTACGGTATATGATGATATAATGATAACATCGAGTTCCTTAATGGGCTGGGTACTGTATGTGATGATATGATTATAACACCGAGTCCCTTAAAAGGCTAAGTACGGTATATAATGATATGATTATAACACCGAGACCCATACTAGGCCGGGTACGGTATGATATATAATGAAAGATAGGCATGCATGTGAAAATATAATAATGTAATCGTAATATATGACACGATGCTATATGCGATGACATGGTAATATCGAGTCCCCTAGCAGGCCGAATACGGTATGTGAAGATGGTGTACATGCCCTTATGTTATAAGATGCAGGTATAGTGCCTTATTAACTATTATACTTGTTTCCTGCATCCCCATTTCATTTGTTCTCTCAGTTGTGATGCGTTATGCTTTATATACTCAGTACATATATCGTACTGACCCCTCATTTTCCTGGGGGGCTGCATTTCATACCCGTAGGTACCAATGTCCATTCTGGAGATTCGTTAGCTTAGGAGTTCCTCTCAGCTATGTCGAAAATGCTTCACTGTTCTGGAGCCTAATTTTTTATACTGGTCACGTAATGTATATGTTTGTACATTCAGGGGTACGGTGGGGGCCCTGTCCTGCCATATGTTGTTGTTACTATTCCTAGAGGTTTGTAGATATATGGATGTGGAATGTTTTAGAGTTTGTTTCGATTGTGCCTATATAGTATTTTGTGAATATAGTTATGTTATAGCAGCCTTGTCGACTTGCATGCCCTTATGTTCTATGAAACGAGTGAAAGAGGCCACATGTGCACGAAAAAGTTTTAACTCATTGGGGTTTTTGCGAGTAGCTTCCCCTTGTTCATAGTTCAGTATGACTACAACTGATAGGTAGGTATACGGGAGTCCAGGTCGGACCCCAGTCGTGACCTACTGGGTTGGGTCGTGACATTTTCACTCTCTGATCTTATATTAAGAACCCTCCTAGCTACCCTAATAAAACCATCATTAGGTAATTCTACATCATCTTCACTCATACCCCCCTCTTCTTTCTCTTCCTCACTTTTTTTCACTCTCATAGTTTCCATCTTCTCTCATGATAATGTTCCTCCTAGTTGGGCATTCATGCATCATATGCCCTCTTCAGTGACATTTAGGAGATTGAATGGAACTAGAAGGCTTATAAGCCTTAGGGAAACAACATTTACCTCCCTCTTTTTCATCTACTTTACCTTTGCCCTTGACTTCTTGAGGTTTAAAAGCCAGTTCTTCTTTTGACCATGGTTTCTTAGAGATGGTATTAGGTGTACTCGTCAATGAGCTAGCTTGCTGCCTTTTTTTATTTGTTTTTCTACTTTAACAACTAAATCTACCAACCTATGTAAAGTTACATATGGTTGTATTTCTTCTACATCAACTATTTAGCTATTTAGACCATTAAGAAATCTAGCTATAGTAGTTCTTCTTCTTCCTTGCAATTGTCTTGAATCATAGCCATATTTATAGACTTACAGTATTCATCAACAGTCATGGCTCCTTACTCCAATGATTGAAGATGATGTTATAGATCTTTTTGAAAATAGGAAGGCACAAACCTCTTCTTCATGACTCTCTTCATCTCAGCCCAGGTTGCAATGGGTGGTTCTCCATCTTGTTGTCTATCCCTTGTAAGATTTTTCCACCAAATAGAAACATAGTCAGAAAATTCAACAACAGCAAGCCTAACCTTCTTACCTTCTGAATAATTGTGATATCAAAAATAGCCTCAGCTCTTCTCTCCCAATGAAGGTACAAATCTGTATCTCTTGTTCCCTTGAGTAATGATATCTTCATCTTTATGCTATTAATGTTGTCATCTTCTAAGTTACCTCGCTATTCCATCCCATCTCTCCCTATCCTCCCTAGATTGACATCAAGATCATCAGCAAAATCATCTATATAATTTTCTTGATTTACAGCAGAGGCATGGGGTACATTTGTCCTATTATGATTCCTAGGATTATTTTGAGGTGGTACAACATGTTGATTCCTCCAAAGTTCAGTTATTATCTCATTCTGTTCAGCAATTACATCATTTATCTCTTGAAACTTCAAGTTCCATCTTTTAAATTTTTGATGCATCTCTTGTAAAGTGAAATCATTTCTTGCTCAAATCTTGGCCTTTTGTAAATCCCTCCTTTCATCATTACTACCTGCATTAGATATTTGTTTTTAAAAAGAAATGGTGTATCACTCAAACTTTGGCATTTTCCCTTGTTCTCACCCACTCTTGCCTTTTTCCTCTTAAATTACCTTTGGAAAAATACTTTATGAATTTATAGTTAAACTTAACTTGTATCAAGTCCTTAGTCGTAAGGATTTTGTTTTGGCACAACAAGAAAAAAAATGAAGAACCAACCTTAGAGAGAATAGGACTTAGTTTGGACAAAAATTGAATAAAAAGAAAAGATTTTTATAATAAGATAAAGATCTAGGATCCCCTCTTCTAGTTTTCTTAAATATTTAGATGAAGTAAATTTCTTGAAGAGCAATAATTTTTTTCCCTTTTGCGGTACTATTCACTCAAATAGAGATTTTTTTTAAAAAAATCTTTTGCTTTTTCTTCAAGAAGTTCCCAAGATTATCAAGAATGGAATCTTAATAGAGCCACTCTGATACCACTTGATAACATTAAGAATGGAAATCTAAAACAAACTAGATATCTGCCTTTACTTGAGAAACTAATCAAGTTTTAGAATTGGATCTTGACTGTTTTGTGAGTAATGCTAGACAATAATTAGTAAGAGCAATATCTGCCTTCTAAAAAATACCAAGAAGAAACCAAAAATATCAAACAAGAAGTTATCTTACAACCTTGAACTATGAACTAGTTAGGTTGAAAGATAAATTCAAAAGCAATTTTTCACAAAGGTTCAAAAAACTCTCAATATATTATTCTTCAAAATCTGCCCCTTTAAAGTAACAAAATTCCCCTTTATATAGTAGTAAGAAGGAGTTCTTCAAGATAAAAAAAAAACTCTCAATATATTATTCGGTTCAAAAAACTCTCAATATATTATTCGGTCTAGTGTGCATAAAATTGGGCCCTAATATTCATCCTCTTGGACTTGAATTTGGACCACCAAATAGTTGTAGCCTTTGGACAATTCATTTTTTTGGGGGTTTAGCTCTTCTTTACCAAAAAAACATGTTTTAATTGCTAATTCTAGCCCATCAAGATTGTCTTGAAATTTTCTTATTTGGTATCTTGTCATGGGGCCTTTTGGAAACTCCAAAGTTTCTTTAAATATTATTGAGCTTCCATCGATGCTATCAACAGAGAATTCGATGATCCCCACATTGAGAATGGGGGAGGATACTTGCCAAGGTACAGTCCGTCTAACATTATCGTCATCATGTACTATATGTAGATCCACTAGCTAGGGAATATTGGCAAATCTACGGTGGCAACATAGTTTAAAGGACTAGAGGTTGCTACTAAGGCTTAGGTTGAATTTCCACCTCAAAGTCCTCTCGGATCTAAGTTAACATCCCACAAAATACATTTCATATCATAATCATAAATCATACTTGGCATAAATAATAAGCCTTTCATGATCAGAGTTCATAGAAAATTTGTTCATAAGAATAGCTCATTATCAGGTGATTTATGTAATGTGGGTGTAGGCCTTCCATCATTATGAATTACTTTCATAAAGCATGATTAGGTTCTTAAGTCACCCTCATTCATAAAGCGTACTTAAATACTTGAAATTCATGATCATAGCTTATACTTGAAATTAGGGTAGAAACACGAATACATGATCAATTTACTCGGACAATCGTGAAATTGGATTGATAACATGCATGATCATATTCTTTATATCTATTCATAGATAATTCATGAAAATAATATCATTTGTATGGATAATGTCACGACCCAACCCCGTAGGCCGCGACTGGGGTCCGACCTGGACCCCCCATACCCATATATCTATTAGCTGAGGTCACATTGAATCGTAAATAAGACAATATCATGTAACAGAGCCCTACTGGGCGATAACATTTTCATAAACTGTAGCCCTTTTCGTTTGTATCACAACATGACAGGGCACGCAAGCCGACAAGGCTGCCATAACATAGTAATATACATCATATATCATGTAGACCCAGCTTAATCAAACTGACATACACAACCCATATATACATGTCTGCAGACTTCTAAACATATAAATGACAACATATGGCGGGACAGGGCCCCTGCCGTACCCCTGAATGGACAAAACAATTTTTATATATCAGTGGACAGTATCAAAAACTAGGCCCCAATATAATGGAGCCTCTTCCAACTGATCTGCATGGAATCCTAAGCTGACGGACTCCCAAAATCTGTATCTGTACCTGCGGAGATAAACGCAGCCCCCCGAGAAAGGAGGTCAGTACGATATGTGTACTGAGTATGTAAAACATAATATAATACAACTGGAAACATATCTGAGATAGAGAATCAGGGGATAAGATATCAATTCAGAAACCTGTACCTGTACTTTATGAATTACAAAAACATGCATGTTCGAGTCATATCATATAGCCGGCCCTTTCGGGGGTCCGATGAATCATCTCTGTAAAACCATCATGGCCCCAGTGCCATCACCACCTTATTACAATACATCATCATATATTTATACACGTATCCTGGCCCTCTATTGAGGGACTCAATGAATAATGCAGTGAACTGTGCACGAGAACATATCCTTGCCCAGGACTCAAGGAAAGAAGTGTTACGGTATACACGAGTAGAGTAGTGAGTAACTATATGCAATTTAAATCATTATCAGAGACTCGACAGAATAAGAAAGTTAAGCTTTTATTTGAGAACCCGAGTAACGGTGTAGTCATCTCGAGTGTCCTCTAAATACCATTATGGGCTGTCTCAATTATAATCTTGGGGCTCCTAGACATGTACTAAAGTAAAGCCAAATCGCTTATGGAACCAGAAACATTTGTTAACATATAGTCTGTAAGACTTGGAGCCTGTACATTTGTTACCTTTTTAACATATAAAAGTTTCCAGGGAAATAGTTCGATTATTATAAAAGTTCGATATTCAGACGTAAATAAGAGATACTAAGAATAGAGTTACCCCGGAACTCATATCATGTTTAACCTACAACTAAGACATGCCAGAAGAAGAAAGAGAACAAACTATATATGGTCTGTACTTTCCTTTATGGGATCTGCATACACATATTTCATACCCGGCCCATCATGGGGCTCGATGAATCATTATGGCATCATAATCTCACTTTCATACCAAATACAAATCAAGGGAAATGAGAGATAACTTTCCACACACTACTGTTTAACACGTAGAAGCCTTACTAGGCAATACTCAATCTTTGCAGAAATTCTAATACTAAGTAGTGGATAGGGGTTAGGAGGCATACTTGGAGTTTTGGGAATGGAATTATCCCCACATTCCACACACAATTCACTTAAGGCTAAAGCTTGCCAAAAGGAAAGAAAGATAGTTGTACGAACTTATACCTAAACATGCCAAGAGAAAGCTTTACATACCTCTTGGGAGTTACCCTTTATCCTGCTCGCCTCATCGTCTTCTGAACCTATTCAATATAAAGTAATACAAATATCAACTACTCTTAAATTTCAAGCATCTTGGATTATGCCTTAATGTTAATGGAATCTATTTCCTTAGTCGTTTCCTCGACTAGTCCTTTAGTTTGTTAAGGCGTTAACGAAAATTGGGCAGCACCTCCCCTATAATGTGCCCCATCCAAATTTCCAATTAGGTCCCTAAGACCTACAGCCAACCAACAACAACAACCTGCAGCAATTCATATCAACAATATACAGCATAAACTCCAAACGACTTATTCGAAAATACGATATCAAAATAGGGCGTCTAGCCTTTATTTTGTGACGCCTTTAATTATATGTAACGAGGGGTCATGGGGTCTCGACCAGTAGCACCCTAACCCACATTAGGACATATTCAGGCCCTGCAATAACAAGTCACACCCCTGCAGAGCAACTCACAAGAACAACACTTTGTTTCGACAATAATTCAACTATAACGAGTACAAATTAGTTTATTCCGAATGCCAAGTATTTCTAAGCCATTTTCATATTTCCAGCCACCAATAGGGCGTGTAACATGCTCCATCAGAACACATAAAGCTCAAATTTAAAGAAGAAACCTTACCTTACGTTAAACTTGTCAAACTCGCCAAAACTATCCAAAATGTGAAATCTGGACAGCTTACTGTTTTACCTTGTCGCTTCGTTTCGAAGGGGTAATGGAGGGAAACAGGATTTACGTCCTTCATGAAAGTTATAGACATGTGTCTTAGGGTCGCAAACAATTTCGAATCATCCCTACATAAATTTTGTACAAAATGATATGACCAAAATACTCACAGCTGTCCGTATAGGATTTCTAAAACCAAATCTGGGCAGTACCTCCTCTACACTTCATCACCCTTTTTCGAGCTGCTACAAGTAAAACTGGATTTTAGAGTCTGAACGAAAGTTATTGGTCTCTGAAATACCTTTCCAAAACATATTAAATCATTCGAAACGAAACTGTACACAAGAAGTTATACCCATATTACTAACAACAGTCCCTTCCAAAAACGGCTTGGTTAATTAGTTCTTAACGTTTTCTCCTTCAACTTTCTCTTATTTCTTTCCAAGTGTAAACTACAACCATGGTTCCTTAGGCATCCTAAGACACATGTATACACCCCCATATGGTTGAAAAACATTGTAGATAATTAATTCACGGAGGAAAATTGAAGAACTCACCTTTAATTCTTCAAAAACGTTGCTGCCTTGTTCCTTTTGGTTCTTCACGTTTTTCCTCTCATTTGGCTGATGTTTATGGATGGAAAATGAGTTAAAGAGTCAGCCAACATGTATATATACACCTCCTTAGGAGGTGACACGTGGCAGCCCCCTAGGGTGACACGTGGCAGCCTTAGGAGGTGACACCTCGTCCAAGCTTCCAACACAAAACTGCCACGTGGCAGAGTGGGGTCCATCCCAAGTAGGTGAGTCACCTGCCTGCTTGTCACTTGCTTGCTTCACTTTCGTAAGTTCGGAAACTAGTTTTTGCTCCCTCTCGTAGGTTCGTAATCTCGTCTTATTTTAAGAGCCTAGGTAATCCGTGCTACATAAGTTTGGTATGTAATCAAGTAACTCACGTATGTAAGATTTCTAAATTAGTAGCTTGCGTAGATAAGTCGAGTCCTACGACTCGTTACTTGGCCTCCTATTCCTTCCGGATTCTTATATGATTCCCCTTCCAACCTTCTCTACTACGGGGTATCACATCCTCCCTTCGTTGGAGTCATTTGATAGTGTCGTAGCATATCTGGTTCATATGGTAATGTCCAAGGAACTTATGAAACATTCTGAGTTTAAAAGGGTGAGGTGTAATATCCTTCCCCCCTTTAGAACATTCGTCCCCGAATGTTAAACAAAACTTCCCTTAGAACTTATACAGACCATCGAGGGATTCGTTTCTATTTCCTTACACATATTTCCATCGAAGTACTTAGTATACGAGTTTCAGGAGTTGGGGTTACCTGTTTACTTGGTGTTTTACGTCCTCTTTTTAATTTCTTAGGTCATCCCCTTTTCTAGTTTTGATTTTGCCACAATACCTTGACGGAAGGCACATCTTCAGTTCGCAACCTTCTAATTTGCCAATCGAAGATGGCAATAAGTTTCTCCTCATAGGATAACTCTTCCATCTCATGGACTTCATTTATAAGACATACTATGGGTGGATTGCTAGTACATTCGTGAAATATCTATATCTGATAGGCTGGGCGTATGGTCTCCAAATCAAGTGGTAAGCTCAACTTACCAGCCGCGTTGCCCACCTTATGAGTAACTTGATACCGTCTAACATATTTTGGGTCAATTTCCTTTTCTAGGTGACCCTATGATGAACATCGAATCATCAACTTGAACTCTGTATGTCGACGTCGATTATCTGTATATCATTCCTGCCGACTCTGGGCTTTTAGTCAATAGCTTGCTTAATCATGTCGAGGCCATTGGAATACTAGTGTAGTAATAATTATTGTAGGCAACTTGATAAGTGATGGATAATCATTCCGGCTACCTTCAAAGTTAATCTCCCGGCTTGTGACATATCTTCTAGCGTCTAATAGTGCGCTCAATCTGTTTAGTAGCTCGAGGGAGAAATGCGGTACTAAGACCTGTCTGTGCTCCTGACCTCTTCTTGGACTGATCTCAAGGCGTTAATTATAATTGAAGTCCCTTTATCTAGGATATTAAATGAGGAAACCTCACGGAACCTTACCATTCTCCATGTTCTATAACTCCCTCTAATTTCAGCAGCATAGGTGCTCTTGATTGGAAGCAAATGGGCTGATTCATTAGCCTAATCACAATAACTCATATAGCACCCTACTCCTACCGAGTATAAAATGGGTGCGTAATGACGTGGATAATTTGGGAACCGTTAGCCTCGTATAGTCTTTCTTGACTCCTTTCAGAACTTTAACTGGCACTTTATTCTTTTGGGTCTTTCTTCTCCCTTATCCTATATTCGATGTCGGGGAAGATCTTTGGTCCACTCTTGGCCATGTCTCACTTCACCCATAGTATCAGATCCATCTCGATAGTTTGACTTAACCCATCTCTGCATCTCTCAATAGTTAATCACAACTTGGGCTCCCTTGCCTAGGACAATAGCTGTGGAGACTCCGTAAGGTCCTACCACTCTTTTACCTTACAACTTTATACCTTCTCGGCGGAGTAGGTAACCTGTGATCGAAGGAGCAAGGGTCAACACCATTAATTCACAAGTAACATTTGTGGAATTTTTAACCTTGGGTATTACTTCCTGTCATCCGTAAGTTACATCAACTGTTTTGCTTTTTTTTGCCCTCAGAGTTGGTTGCCCAGTGGTGTCGAAATTCCCTCGACTACTGGTCCATATAACCCTTCGGTGGTTTGCCTCTTATTAACAGGTACTAGGTTGATGAACTGTGGCATTCGAATGTGTCATCAGTTAGCAAGTAGCTAATCCTCCTTGGTTTGCTTAAGTCCTTGTTAGAATTACTTTAACGTATCTTATGATACTACAGGTACGTAATACCATATTGTTTCTCCGTCCCCAGTTCAGATACCTCCATCTCGCGTGATCATACCAGCACTAACGCATTACGTTCCATCAGAATTTCAAAGTTAAGCGTGCTGGGGCGGGAGTAATATTGGGATGGGTGACCTCCTTTGGAAGTCTTCATGTCGCGTTTCACTGTAATCCTTTCCATGACGTGCGGCCACTCAATTTAGCCCAAGATTTACCTCAGCGTTATCTCGCGAGTCTTTATGTTTTGCCTTGTCCTTTTCTCTGTTATCTTGCAACCAGTATCGGTGTAGACCTTTAGTTCCGCTATGACCATATCCCTTTTTGTACGCACCCATTCATTAGGGTGGGCTACTGAGTAGCGCCAAAGTTCGTTCATATAGTGACCCTTGGAGCTGCTTTGACTCTTGTCTATTATTAGCTGGCATAGCTTTAAAGGAATTTGACATATACGCTTCCCTATCCTCGATTCACTTTGTGTTCTCCTTATTTTCTACCACAGGAGGCTTTCTATTCCATTTTCTTTGGTTATTTATCTATCGCAACATCAATTGTGACTAACTCTATAACCAACATTTTGGCTTTTGGTCAAGCATACTGTCGTTATCCTTTGTAGTGTCTCTTGAATTATTCAATATCCTTTCATTGGTACATTCTTCTATTTTTATACGCAGCCGCCTTCTAGCGTTATGTTGTTTAGGGTCTCGTCACAACCTTCTCAACGTTGCCTTATGTAGCATTCTGGCTTCCGTTCAATTATTGGTGGCTTCCAGACCTTTCTAACTTGGTTCGGCAGGATATCTTATTGAAGTTTAGACGTCCATCTCAAATATATTACCATATCGATTGCCTTCACCTTACTTTTGCCATTTTCTCATTAACTTCCCCCCTTTAGAGGGTACTCGTGCTTTCCTCTGTATGTACTTGTAGTCATTCCAATTTCAATTAGGCGGTACTAGTATTCTGGGAATAACTATTCCAGGTTTTCTTAAAGTAGTGGCTTTGTCCCAACCTATATCCTTTGATTCTTGGGATGAATGGAAGTTGTTCCAATTATTCTTTAAGTTTGCCATCCTCGTCCCTTGAGGGCTCCACTATTTTTGGGGCGACGTGGTGTACCAGCGTCATTTTTTTGTATCTTAAGCTCCATACTCTTACTGTGTACTCAACGCAGACTTTTAACTTAGTTAGCCGCTACTAATGGCGCCTTATTAGCGGACTCACTTTATCCTTGCATACTGGTATCACATTATTTAATTCATACTTATATATCCCCTTTTTTTTGTTCGTATTCGTATTCAGTTCCTGACATCTCTTTGAGGTGCTTCTATTAGAAGTTCTTTCCCCAATTAGTCGGTGGCAAATTATAAACTATTATCGTACATCATTTTCCAACCATTGTTGGAAGGGATCAGAACCTCTTAAACATCACAGTACTTTTTTTTTGGTAGTACTTGACCTACCTGGTCTCCTTCTGAGTTTATCCTCGAGTTATGAACAACTCATCTAATTTACAATTAGGAGTTGAGGGCTTGGTATTTTTTTTTTTAAAAGAGTGAAACTCATTCACGGGACATCTTATCCTTCATTCTGAGCCCTCTGTGTATATTCCTACAATACAAATACGGCTGGAGATACCGTAATCTCAACTTTACTACTTAAATAAGCCTTTGTTCCTCCGAAATAAAATTCTTCGAGTGAAAATGGTGCCCCTTATTGACCACCTAAAGGGTACCTCTTACAGCTTTAGTTGAACACAGTAGGGGTACTTGGTATCAACTCCTCAGACATCTCAAAAATCTATGCTTTACTTCCTTTTTCTTGTTCTGGGAAAATTTCGGCAGAGTTTCCTCTACATTTCTTACTTATCCCAAAACCTGCATGCAGAAAATACCAACAATGCCTCACAGGGCCAGCATATATATTTACATATCATATCACAGCCGCACAAGGCTTTCAATGTCATTTTTTTATCGCAGCCACACAGGGCTTTCAACGTCAACAATAATATAAAAATATTAGACTTACCTCATATGTCCAACTTCAAACTGCAACTATTGCACTTCCTGACTGCTTTCCCTTCAGGTTTCAGCTTTACATTTCAAATAATACTTCACTACCTTACCAAATGGATATCTTCCGTGCCTTCACTTTACTTACCTGCGTGCTTTGTAACTTTCTATGTCATCAATTACTTTCTTCTGTTGGTGTCGTCCTTCTGTTAAGATCCAAGGTTAGTATAAGGAATTTTTCCTATGACTCAGATCTAAAGCACGATCTCAGATGTAGAAGAAAGGTAACATCCTAAATGTCCTATAGCTTCCTGTTTATAGATGTGGCGCACAACACATCGATAACCAAGACTCTATTAGACACGGTCTGCAGACACTCCAAGGACGAACTGCTCTGATACCACTTCTGTCACGACCCAACCCCGTAGGCCGCGACTGGGGTCCGGCCTGGACCCCCCATACCTATATATCTATTAGCTGAGGTCACATTGAATCATAAATAAGACAATATCATGTAATAGAGCCCCACTGGGCGATAACATTTTCATAAACTGTAGCCCTTTTCGTTTGTATCACAACATGACAGGGCACGCAAGCCGACAAGGCTGCCATAACATAGTAATATACATCATATATCATGTAGACCCAGCTTAATCAAACTGACATACACAACCCACATATACATGTCTGCAGACCTCTAAACATATAAATGACAACATATGGCAGGACAGGGCCCCCGCCGTACCCTTGAATGGATAAAACAATTTTTATATATCAGTGGACAGTATCAAAAACTAGGCCCCGATATAACGGAGCCTCTTCCAACTGATCTGCATGGAATCCTAAGCTGACGGACTCCCAAAATCTGTATCTGTACCTGCGGGCATGAACGTAGCCCCCCGAGAAAGGGGGTCAGTACGATATGTGTACTGAGTATGTAAAACATAATATAATACAACTGGAAACATATCTGAGATAGAGAATCAGGGGATAAGATATCAATTCAGAAACCTGTACCTGTACTTTATGAATTACAAAAACATGCATGTTCGAGTCATATCATATAGCCGGCCCTTTCGGGGGTCCAGTGAATCATCTCTGTAAAATCATCTCTGTAAAACCATCATGGCCCCAGTGCCATCACCACCTTATTACAACACATCATCATATATTTATACACGTATCCTGGCCCTCTATTGAGGGACTCAGTGAATAATGCAGTGAACTGTGCACGAGAACATATCCTGGCCCGGGACTCAAGGAAAGAAGTGTTACAGTATACACGAGTAGAGTAGTGAGTAACTATATGCAATTTAAATCGTTATCAGAGACTCGACAAAATAAGAAAGTTAAGCTTTTATTTGAGAACCCGAGTAATGGTGTAGTCATCTCGAGTGTCCTCTAAATGCCATTATGGGCTGTCTCAATTATAATCTCGGGGCTCCTAGACATGTACTAAAGTAAATCCAAATCGCTTATGGAACCAGAAACATTTGTTAACATATAGTCTGTAAGACTTGGAGCGTGTACATTTGTTACCTTTTTAACATATAAAAGTTTCCAGGGAAATAGTTCGATTATTATAAAAGTTCGATATTCAGATGTAAATAAGAGATACTAAGAATAGAGTTACCCCGGAACTCATATCATGTTTAACCTACAACTAAGACATGCCAGAAGAAGAAAGAGAACAAACTATATATGGTCTGTACTTTCCTTTATGGGATCTGCATACACATATTTCATACCCGACCCATCATGGGGCTCGGTGAATCATTATGGCATCATAATCTCACTTTCGTACCAAATACGAATCAAGGGAAATGAGAGATAGCTTTCCACACACTACTGTTTAACACGTAGAAGCCTTACTAGGCAATACTCAATCCTTGCAGAAATTCCAATACTAAGCAGTGGATAGGGGTTAGGAGGCATACTTGGAGTTTTGGGAATGGAATTATCCCCACATTCCACACACAATTCACTTAAGGCTAAAGCTTGCCAAAAGGAAAGAAAGATAGTTGTACGAACTTATACCAAAACATGCCAAGAGAAAGCTTTACATACCTCTTGGGAGTTACCCTTTATCCTGCTCGCCTCATCGTCTTCTGAACCTATTCAATATAAAGTAATACAAATATCAACTACTCTTAAATTTCCAGCATCTTGGATTACGCCTTAATGTTAATGGAATCTATTTCCTTAGTCGTTTCCTCGACTAGTCCTTTAGTTTGTTAAGGCGTTAACAAAAATTGGGCAGCACCTCCCCTATAATGTGCCCCATCCAAATTTCCAATTAGGTCCCTAAGACCTACATCCAACCAACAACAACAACCTGCAGCAATTCATATCAACAATATACAGCATAAACTCCAAACGACTTATTCGAAAATACGATATCAAAATAGGGCGTCTAGCCTTTATTTTGTGACGCCTTTAATTATATGTAACGAGGGGTCATGGGGTCTCGACCAGCAGCACCCTAACCCACATTAGGACATATTCAGGCCCTGCAACAACAAGCCACACCCCTGCAGAGCAACTCACAAGAACAACACTTTGTTTCGACAATAATTCAACTATAACGACTACAAATTAGTTTATTCCGAACGCCAAGTATTTCTAAGCCATTTTCATATTTCCAGCCACCAATAGGGCGTGTAACATGCTCCATAAGAACACATAAAGATCAAATTTAAAGAAGAAACCTTACCTTACGTTATACTTGTCAAACTCGCCAAAACTATCCAAAATGTGAAATCTGGACAGCTTACTGTTTTACCTTGTCGCTTCGTTTCGAAGGGGTAATGGAGGGAAATAGGATTTACGTCCTTCATGAAAGTTATAGACATGTGTCTTAGGGTCACAAACAATTTCGAATCATCCCTACATAAATTTTGTACAAAACGATATGACCAAAATACTCACAGCTGTCCGTATAGGATTTCCAAAATAAAATCTGGGCAGTACCTCCTCTACACTTCATCACCCTTTTTCGAGCTGCTACACGTAAAACTGGATTTTAGAGTCTGAACGAAAGTTATTGGTCTCTGAAATACCTTTCAAAAAATATTAAATTATTCGAAACGAAACTGTACACAAGAAGTTATACCCATATTACTAACAACAGTCCCTTCCAAAAATGGCTTGGTTAATTAGTTCTTAACGTTTTCTCCTTCAACTTTCTCTTATTTCTTTCCAAGTGTAAACTGCAACCATGGTTCCTTAGGCATCCTAAGACACATGTATACACCCCCATATGGTTGAAAAACATTGTAGATAATTAATTCACGGAGGAAAATTGAAGAACTCACCTTTAATTCTTCAAAAACGTTGCTGCCTTGTTCCTTTTGGTTCTTCACGTTTTTCCTCTCATTTGGCTGATGTTTATGGATGGAAAATGAGTTAAAGAGTCAGCCAACATGTATATATACACCTCCTTAGGAGGTTACACGTGGCAGCCCCCTAGGGTGACACGTGGCAGCCTTAGGAGGTGACACCTCGTCCAAGCTTCCAACACAAAACTGCCACGTGGCAGAGTGGGGTCCATCCCAAGTAGGTGAGTCACCTGCCTGCTTGTCACTTGCTTGCTTCACTTTCGTAAGTTCGAAAACTAGTTTTTGCTCCCTCTCGTAGGTTCGTAATCTCGTCTTATTTTAAGAGCCTAGGTAATCCGTGCTACATAAGTTTGGTATGTAATCAAGTAACTCACGTATGTAAGATTTCTAAATTAGTAGCTTGCGTAGATAAGTCGAGTCCTACGACTCGTTACTTGGCCTCCTATTCCTTCCGGATTCTTATATGATTCCCCTTCCAACCTTCTCTACTACGGGGTATCACATCCTCCCTTCGTTGGAGTCATTTGATAGTGTCGTAGCATATCCGGTTCATATGGTAATGTCCAAGGAACTTATGAAACATTCTAAGTTTAAAAGGGTGAGGTGTAATAGATAATTTTATCAATAATCATAGAATATATCATTAATAGGAAAACCTAATGCATTCTCATATAATTAGCGCTTTTTGAATGAAAATTATAAAGAATTTAGAGAGAAAACTTGGGATCCCATGGGATAAAGGTGCCCATGGGTGAATTGAAGCTTGATCTTGAAGTGAATTGAAGCTTGATCTTGAATTTGGGATCCCTAGATTAAAGTGAATTGAAGCTTGGGATCCCTAGATTAAAGTGAATTGAAGCTTGATCTTGAAGATTTCCTTTGAATTTGCTTGATGAAGAAGAAGGCTCGGAGAATACATTTTTAGAGAGAAGATTTTGATTTAGAGTGTTAGGGTGAGAATGAGAAGGTTAGGAGAGCTTAGGGTAGTTAATAGGTTAGAATACAGTCCCAAAAATTATCCACATTCATTAATAAAAATATACGGAATGACCAAAATACCCCCAACTTAAAATTGAATTCAAGTAACTGAACGGACCTCCGCCACGGCCCGTGATGGCCAATATGGGTCGTGGTCACGAACGTGGTCATAAATTGAAATATTTGACAAGGTCTTCGCAAGGGTGACTCACCACGAGACCCATCATGATTAGTTATGGGCACTACGACCTGTGGTGGTAATCCGTGGTGTTGGACTTGGACTAGGATTCTGAGGGTCTAGGGGAAGTGCCCACCACGAAGGTTACCACAACTCATGGTGCTTGCGATGGAATGTGGTCCCTATTGTGAACCCTTTCCTACAAAATAGAGTATTAGAATCTCCACCACGACATCTCACCATGGGTGGTGGTAAGGAATACGGACCATGATGGCCTTTGTGGTCATCACCTAGTGCTAAAAAGCTAATATTTTCCTTAGAACTTCTTTTGAACCTCGTTTTATGACTTTTCAACTTCTGAGGTCTTACAATATCTCTTCATTGGGAACATTCATCTTCAAATGGGACTCAAAGTATAAATAGAATAAGAAAGGAACATAGCAGCCCAATATGAATGCAAAACATCTCAAAAACGCATAAAACAAGGAATCTTCAATCTCAAGTTAAAACATGACTTTAAAACTCATTTCGTGACTATGAATATATTGAAAACATGAAAAATGGATGAAACACATGGTTTTGGTTGAATGGATCATAAAAGAACTAAATACCTCAACTAGATACGAAAAGAAAAAGATGAGGATATCGGGACATCATATCAACTTCGGCTTCTCATGTAGCACCCTCAACCTCTTGGTTCCTCCATAACACTTTAACTAAAGCTATTTCCTTTCTCAACTTTCTAAATTGCATGTCTAAGATCTCAATCAGGACCTCCTCATATGAGAAACTCTCCCTTACCTCAATGTTGTCCAATGGCACAATGGAACAGGATCACCAACTAACTTCCTCAATAAGGACACATGAAACACCGGATGTACCAATGCCAAATGAGAAGACAAATCCAACTCTACCACCTTGCCAATTCACCACAAAATCGATATGGGCCAATATAATGGGGAATATACTTCCTTTTCTTACCAAAATACATCACACCCTTCATGGTAAAATTTTCAAGTAAATCCAATCATTAACTTCAAACTCAAGCTCTCTTCTCATTACATAAAAATAGTACTTTTGTCAACTTTAGGCTGTTTTCAACTTCTCTCTAATGAGTCTGACCTTCTCTGTAGCCTCAAATACCAACTCGGGTACTATCAAAGAACCTTCACCTATCTCAAACCAATCGATAGGAGAACTATACCTCCTACCATATAACGCCTCAAATGGAGCTATCTTAATGCTAGAGTAATAACTATTATTATAGGTAAACACTATCAATGACAAATGATCATCCCAATAAACTCAATGACACAGGCTATCAAAATATCCTCTCAGGTTATTTTTATCTAATATAATGTAGATGACATGTCTTAGTTTCGGAATTTCAAATCTCATATTTTAAGGAGATTTATCTTAAATGACCTGAGAGTTTGATGCATGGCTTGTAAAGTGAAATCATTTCTTGCTCAGATCTCGGCCTCTTGTAAATCCCTCCTTTCATCATTACTACCTGCATTAGACATTTTTTTTAAAAAAGAAATGGTGTATCACTCAAACTTTGGCTTTTTTCCTTACTTGTTCTCACCCACTCTTGCCATTTTCCTCTCAAATTACCTTTGAAAAAATACTTTATGAATTTATAGTTAAACTTAACTTGTATCAATTCCTTAGTAGTAAGGATTTTGTTTTGGTACAACAAGAAAAAAAATAAAGAACCAACCCTAGAGAGAATAGGACTTAGTTTGGACAAGAATCAAACAAAAAAAAAGATTTTTATAATAAGATAAAGATTTAGGATCCCCTCTTCTAGTTTTCTTAAATATTTAGATGAAGTAAATTTCTTGAAGAGCAATAATTTTTTTTCCTTTTGCGGTACTATTCACTGCAATAGAGATTTTTTTTAAAAAAATTCTTTTGCTCTTTTTTAAGAAGTTCCCAAGATTATAAAGAATGGAATCTTAATAGAGCCGCTCTGATACCATTTGATAACATTAAGAATGGAAATCCAAAACAAACTAGAGTATTAACTAAAATAAGTACGAAAGCAAAATCAGAAACTAGTTAAAGAAACTAAATAAGAATTAAAAGATATGGGTTTGACATGATCCAAATAACAACAAATTGGTTAATAGTTGAACCAAATGCCTTTAATTGAGAAACTAATCAAGTTTTAGAATCAGATCTTGACCGTTTCGTGAGTAATGCTAGACAATAATTAGTAAGAGCACTATCCGCCTTCTAAAGAATACCAAGAAGAAACCAAAGATATCAAACAAGAAGTTATCTTACAACCTTGAACTGTGAAATAGTTAGGTTGAAAGACAAATTCAAAAGCAATTTTCCACAAAGTTTCAAAGAACTCTCAATATATTATTCTTCAAAATCTGCCCTTTTAAAGTAACAAAGCTCCCTTTATATAGTAGTAAGAAGGAGTTCTTCAAGATGAAAAAATAATAAAAGATGATATTTTCTAGAGTCCTAGATAGTTGCCCACACACATGACACATAATGTCAAAAATAGAAGAAAAACATGACACCTCCTAAAGTCTTAGTGGGCTGCCCACATATATGACTTATAATGTCAAACTATAAAAAAATAATACCTCCTAAAGTCCAAGAAGGCCAACCACACACATAGGTATCATAAAGTCAACATAGAAGAAAAATGACATTAAATGCTAGTCCTAAAAACTAGTTAAAAGACTAAATAAGTGTTGGAATTTTCTCTTCATTTGTGGGCTTATTTGGTCAAAATTTCCTCTCATCTTGAATTTTAATTTGGGTCTAGTGTGCATGAAATTGGGCCCTAATATTCATCCTCTTAGACTTGAATTTGGGCCACCAAATAGTTGTAGCCCTTGGATAATTCATTTTTCTTGGGGTTTAGCTCTTCTTCACCAAAAAAACATGTTTTAATTGCTAATTATAGCCCATCAAGATTATCTTAAAATTTCCTTATTTGGTATCTTGTCATGAAGTTCCAAGGAAAATATTAGCTTTTAGCACTAGATGATGACCACAAAGGCCATCACTGTCCATATTCCTTACCACCATCGATGTTGAGCTATCGTGGTGGAGATCCTGATACTCCATTTTGTAGGGAAAGGTTCACGATAGGGACTAGAGTGCATCGCAAGAACCATGAGATGTGGTAACCTTCGTGGTGGGCACCTCCTCTAGACCCTCAGAATCCTAGTCCAAGTCCAACACCACGGATGACCACCACAGGTTGTAGTGCCTATAACTGATCATGGTGGGTCTCGTGGTGAGGCACCCTTGCCAAGACCTTGTCAAATATTTCAAGTTATGACCACGTCTGTGACCATGGCCCATATTGTCCATCACGGGCCGTGGCGGAGGTCCGTTCAGTTACCTGAATTCAGTTTTAAGTTGGGGCTATTTTGGTCATTTCGTATATTTTTATTAATGAATGTGGATAATTTTTGGGACTGTACTCTAACCTATTAACTACCCTAAGCTCTCCTAACCTTCTCATTCTCACCCTAACACTCCAAATCAAAATCTTCTCTCTAAAAGTGTGTTCTCCAAGCCTTCTTCTTCATCAAGCAAATTCAAAGGAAATCTTCAAGGTTAAGCTTAATATCACTTTAATCTAGGGCAGGTCAAGCTTCAATTCACTTTAATCTAGTGCTTCTAAGGATCGAGGTATGTGGCACCTCACCCATAGGCACCTTTAACCCATGGGATTCCAAGTTTTCTGTCCAAATTCTTTATGATTTTCATTTAAAAAGCCCTAATTATATGAGAATGCATTAGGTTTTCCTATTAATGATATATTCTATGATTATTGATAAAATTATGCATACAAATGATATTATTTTCATGAATTATGTATGAATAGATATAAAGGATATGGTCATGCATGTTATCAATCCAATTTCACGATTGTCCAAGTAAATTGATCATGTATTCGTATTTTTATCTTAATTTCAAGTATAAGCTATGATCATGAATTTTAAGTATTTAAGTATGCTTTATGAATGAGGGTGACTTAAGAACCTAATGATGCTTTATGAAAATGATTCGTAATGATGGAAGGGTTACACCCACATTACATAAATCACCTGATAATGAGTTATTCTTATGAACAAGTTTTCTGTGAACTCTGGTTATGAAAGGGTTATGATTTATGCCAAGTATGATTTATCATTATGATATGACATGTATTCTAAGGGATGCTGACTTAGCACCGAGAGGAATTTGAGGTGGGGATTCAACCTAAGCCTTAGTAGAAACCTCTAATCCTTTAAACTACGTTGCCACCATAGATTTGCCAATATGTCTTAGCTAGTGGATCCACATATAATACATGATAACGATAATGTTAGACGGAATGTACCTTGGCAAGTATCCTTCACCATTATCGATGTGGGGATCATCGAATTCTCTATGGATAGCATCGATGAAAGCTCAACAATATTTAAAGAAACTTTGGAGTTTCCAAAAGGCCTCTCATTTTATGACTTTTCAACTTCTGAGGTCTTACATCTCTTCATTGGGAACGTTCATCTTCGAATGGGACTCAAAGCATGAATGGAATAAGAAAGGAACATAGCAGCCCAATATGAATGCAAAACATCTCAAAAATGCATAAAACAAAGAATCTACACTCTCAAGTTAAAACATGACTTTAAAACTCATTTTGTGACTATGAATATATTGAAAACATGAAAATGGATGAAACACATGGTTTTGGTTGAATGGATCATAAAAGAACTAAATACCTCAACTAGACACAAAAAGAAAGAGATGAGGATATTGGGACATCATATCAACTTCAGCTTCTCATGTAGCACCCTCAACCTCTTGGTTCCTACATAACACTTTAACCGAAGCTATTTCCTTTCTCAACTTTCTAAATTGCATGTCTAAGATCTCAATCAGGACCTCCTCATATGAAAGACTCTCCCTTACCTGAATGTTGTTGTTACACCCCACGCTTTTAAAAATCGGAATGTCTCATAAGTTTTTTAGACATTATCATGTGAGTCGGATATGCTACGACACTATCAAACGACTCTAAGGAAGGGAGAATGTGATACTCCATAGTAGAGAAGGTTGGAAATGAAGTCATAAGAATCTAGAAGGAATTAAAGGCCAAGTAATGAGTCGTAGGACTCGATTTACCTACGTAAGCTACCAACTTGGAAGTCTTACATACTTAAGCTATTGGAGTACGTACCAAGCTTGCGTAGCATGGATTACATAGGCTCTTAAAAGAAGGCGAGATTACGAACCTATGAGAGGGAGCAAAAACTAGTTTCCGAACTTACGAAAGTGAAGCAAGCAGGTGACAAGCAAGCACCTCAAGCAAACAGGTGACAAGCAAGCACCTCAAGCAAGCAGGTGATAAGCAAGCAGGTGACTCACCTACCTTCTTGGGGGGTGGACCCCGCTGCCACGTGGCGGCGTGTGATAGGATGCATGAACCTAGGTGGCGTCCTAGGGGGCTGCCATGTGGCACCTTTTAAAGAAGTGTATATGTGTGGATTTGGATGACTACTAAGTCATTCTCATTCTATTTGGAGCTGAAACTCCAGCAACCAAAAGAAGAGGAACAACGTGAGAAACAAAGCACAAGGCAACCTTGGTTTTTAAGGATCAAAGGTAATTTCTTAAATTGTTCTTCGTGAATTAATTATATACGGTGTTCCTTAAGTACGTGGATATGTATATATGTATTTTACGATTTCTACGGAACCAAAACTTCAGCTTTACAATTGGAAACTTAGAAGAAAGAAGAGAAAAATGTTGGAGACAAGAGAGAGGGGCTATGGGTTAGGCCTATTGGAGGTAAGCCTTCGAGTTTCGTTCCGTGAATTAATTAATTATGGTATCTCGTGGTTATATAGCGATGTTTAATAACGAGAAAATCCACTTTGGGGCAGCGAGGAAGTCATACAAACAGCCCGCTCAATTTCAGCGCATTTGGAGAAGTTCCGAGTTGCTCTTTGATGGTTTTGGCCAAATTCGGGTAAGGTAATGTTTATCCTTTCAAATTGGACTTTATGGTATTGTTATGGAGTGTATTACACACCTTGTGTGTGGCTGGAAGCGTGAAAATAGTATAGAAATGCTTGGCGTTGAAGACAATCCAAATTGTAGTCGTTATAGTTGAATTGTCATCGAAGTAGGGCGTTGTTCTTGTGAGTTGCTGCTGCAGGGGTGTGATGTGTTGTTGCGGGGCCTAAATATATTCTAATGTGGGTTAGGGTGCTGCTGGTCGAAGCCACATGACCCCCCGTTGCGTATAATTAAAGGCGTTACAAAATAAAGACTAGATACCCTATTGTGATATCGTATTTTTGAATAAGTCATTTGGAGTTTATGTTGTATACTGTTGGTGTGAATTGTTGTTGGTTGTTGTTGTTGGTTGTCTGTAGGTCTTAGGGACCTAATTGGAAATTTGGATAGGGCACATTATAGGGGAGGTGCTGCCTAATTTTCGTCGACGCCTTAGCGAATAACAGAACTAGTCGGGGAAACGACTAAGGAAATAGATTCCATTAATACTAAGGTGTAACCTAGGGTGTTGGAAAGTTAAAAGGGGTTGATATTCATATTACTTTCATGTTGAATAGATTTAAAGGACGACGAGGCAAACAGGATAAGGAATAATTCAGACAAGGTATGTAAAGCTTTCTCTTGGCATGTTTTTGTATAAGTTCGTACAACTATCTTTCTTTCCTTTTGGAAATGTTTAGCCTTAAGTGAATTGTATATGAAGTGTGGGGATAATTCCATTCCTAGAATTCCGAGTATGCCTCATAACCCCTATCCACTGTTCAGTATTAGAGTTCCTGTGAAGATTAAGTATTGCCTACTAGGGCTTCTATGTGTAAGAATATAATGTATGGGAAGCTATCTCTCATTTCCATTGAGATGTATTTGATACGAAAATGAGATTACGATGCCATAGTGGTTCACCGAGCCCCATGAAGGGCCGGGTATGAAATATGTATATGAAGATCACCTGAAGGAAAGTACAGACTATATAGAGCTTATTCTCTTTCTTCTTTTGGGCATGTCCTTGTTTTAGTTGTAAGTTGAATCTGATCTGAACTCCGAGGTAACTCCATTGTTAAAGATCACTTAATTACTTCTGAATATTGAACTCCTACAGTAGCTGAACTACTTTCCCTGGAAACTTTTATACGTTAAAGAGGTAACAAATGTATAGGCTCTACGTCCTAAGGACTATAAGGTAATAAGTGTTTCTGATTCCATAAATGATTTGGCCCTATGTTAATACATGTCCAGGGCCCCCGAGATTACAATTGAGACAGCCCATAATTGCATCTAGAGGATACTCGAGATGACTACACCGTTACTCGGGTCCTCAAATAAAAGCTTAACTTTTTTAATTCTGTCGAGTCTCTGATAATGATTTGAATTGCATATAGTTACTCACTACTCCACTCGTGTATACTGTAACACTTCTTCTCTGAGTCCCGGGCCGGTTGTCAGATTCATGCAATTCACTGCATTGTTCATCGAGTCCCTCGCTAGAGGGCCAGTATCCGTATGTGTATATATAATGATGATATGTTGTAATAAGGTGATGATGGCCTGGGGCCTGATACTGATACTATGATAATGTGTTGTAATAAGATGACGATGGCATGGAGCCTGATACTGATATTACATATATGATTCACCGGACCCCTGACGGGGCCGACTATATTGAAAATTTGAGCATGCATGTTTTTATGATTCACAGAGTATAGGTACATGTTTCCGATTTGATAAATTGTTCTCCTGCTTCTCTATTTCGGATATACCTCCAATTGTATTATATTACGTTTTACATACTCAGTACATATATCGTACTGACCCCCTTTCTTCAGGGGGGCTGCGTTTCATGCCCGCAGGTACAGGTACAGGTTTTGAGAGTCCGTCAGCTTAGGATTTCACTCAGTTTAGCTGGAGGAGGCTCCATTGTATCGGAGCCTAGTTTTTGATACTGACCATTGATGTATAAAAATTATTTTGTCTATTCAGGGGTACGGCAAGGGCCCTGTCCCTCTATATATTGTCGTTAATATTTTTAGAGGTCTGCAGACATGTATATGTAGATTGTGTATGTCAGTTTAATTCAGTTGGGTCTACCTGATATATGATATATGTATTATATTATGGCGGCCTTGTCGGCTTGTGTGCCCTGTCATATTGTTATACGAACAAAAGGAGCTACAGGGTTATGAAAATATTATCGCCCAGTGGAGCTCTATTACATGATATTGTTTTACTTACAGTTCAATGTGACCACAGCTGATAGACATGTGTACGGGGGGTCCAGGTCAGAACCCAGTCGCAGCCTACGGGGTTGAGTCATGACAGAAGTGGTATCAGAACAGTTCGTCCTTTGAATGTCTGCAGACCGTGTCTAGTAGAGTCTTGGTTATTGATGTGTTGTGCGCCACATCTATAAACAGGAAGCTACAAGATATTTAGGATGTTTCCTTTCCTTCACATCTGAGATCGTGCTATAGATCCAAGTCATAGGAAAATTTCTTATACTAACCTTGGATCTTAACAGAATGGCGACATCAATCAATGGAAGTGATTGACGACATGGACGTTACGAAGCACCCAGGTAAGTAAAGTAAAGGCATGAAAGATATCTGTTGTGGTAAGTTATGGAAGAAAAATTGAAATGTAAAGTCGAAACCTAAAAGGAAAGTAGACTGGAAACTACAACAAATGTAGTTTGAAGTTGGACGTATAAGGTAAGTCCATAATGTTTTTATATATTATTATTGACATTGAAAGTCCTGTGTGGCTGCAATATGAGATGATATTGAAAGCCCTGTGTGGCGGTAATATGACATAACGTGAATATATGTATATATGTTGGCCCTGTGTGGCGTTGTTGGTATTTTCTGCATGCAGGTTGTGGGATAGTAAAGATTGTAGAGGAAACTCTGCCGAAATTTTTCCAACACAAGAGAAAAAAAAGGGGGAATAAAACGTAGTTTATAATATATTTTGGAAATTGATACCGAGTACCCATAGGATGCTAAATTTAAGTTGTAAGAGATACTCTTCATGTTATCGATAAGGGACACCCTCTTTACTTGGGGAAGCTTATTTCGAAGAAACAACATAACACTAGAAGGCGACTGCGTACAAAAACAAAAGAGTGTAACCATGAAAGGATATCGAATGACCCAAAAAACACTACAAAGAATAATGACAACATGCTAGACCAAAAAGCCAAAATGTTGGCTATAGAGTTGGTCGCAAATGATGTTGCGATAGATATATAACCAAGGACAAAGGAATAGAAAGCCTCCTGTGGTAGAAAATGAGGAAAACACAAAGTGAATAGAAGATAGGGGAACTTATATGTCAAATTCCTTTAAAGCTATGCCAGCTAATAATGGCCAAAAATCAAAGTGGCTCCAAAGGTCACTATATGAATGAACTTTAGCGCTACTCAGTAGCCCACCCTAATTAATGGGTGCGTACAAAAAGGGGGGATACAATGGGAGAAGTTAAATCAAAATGGAAAAAAGGGGGGACGTGGCCATAGTGGAATTAAAGGATCTACCCCTATGCCGGCTGCAAGATAATAGAGGGAAGGACAAGGAAAAACATAAAGACTCGCGAGACAGTGCTGAGGTAAATCTTGGGCTAAGTTGAGTGCCCCGCACATTATGGCAAGAATTACAACGAAATGCGACACAAAGACTTCCTAGGGAGGTCACCCATCCCAATATTACTCTCGCCCCAATACACTTAACTTTGAAATTCTGATGGAACTTAATGTGTTAGGGCTGGTATAATCGCGCGAGATAGAAGAATTTGAACTAGCAACGGAAAAATGACACAAGATTATGTTCTCAGACTACTATACGCTACGTTGCGGGTGTTGTAAGAAGGATTTAAGCAAGACAAAAAGGATTAGCTAACTGCTAACTGATGGCGCACTTGAATGCCACAGTTCGTCGACATAGTATCAGTTAATGATAGGAAAATGACTGAATAGCTATACAGGGCAGTGGGCGAGGGAATTTTGACACCACTTGGCAGCTAACTCTAAGGATTGAAAAGCAAAACCCAAAAAGGTAAGGGTACTAGTTGATATAATCTATGGAAGCCAGGAAGTAATACCCAAGGTCGAAAATTCCACAATATGACTAGGACTACAAGACTCATTGCACACTCCATCGACAGATGACTCTGAAGGGAATATTACCCGTGGATTAATGATATTGGCCCTGCTCCTTTGATCAAAGGCTACCTACTCAGCCGAGAAGGTGTAAAATTGTGGGGTAAAAAAATGGTAAGACCTTACGGAGTCCCCATAGCTATTATTCCAGGCAAAGAAGCCCAAGTTACAATTAATTACCGAGAGATGCAAATATAGGTTAAGCCAAACTATCAAGATGGAATTGGTACTATGGGTGGCATTATACATGGCCACGATTGGGACAAAGACCTCCCCCGACATCGAATGTAGGATAAGGGAGAAAAAGGCAAGGTAAAACATGAGGACTAGCGAGATAATACTAGGATACTTCTTGTACCCTCTCATCATTTTGTAAGGAAGAAAATGACACACGATAATATGTCTAGAGGGTTACAAGTGGGGGTAAGGAAAGTGGTGAAAGAGTTTAAACGAAACTGGCAGAACTAGCCGGTTACTATAGGATGGTGAGTATATAGGCCAAAATTTTGTCGGAATTATACCAGATCATGTTAGACAAAGCACAGAATGACTATGAGAGCCATTACATGAGGGAAATGCAGAATTATTCGGTAGCCAACCCTAAGGAGTGGAAAGAAAAAGGAGAAGAAGGACCCAAAAAATAGAATGCCAATTATAGTTCTGAAAAGAGTCGAGGAGGACTATACGAGGCTAACGAATCAGCCCATTTACTTTCAAGCAAGAGCACCACCTATGCAGCTGAAACTATGTGGAATTATAGAACATGAAGATAGTCAAGTTCCGGGAGGTTTCCCCAGCTAGTATTTTAAATAGAAGGACTTCAATTATGATTAACGTTTGGACTTCAGTCCAAGAAGAGGTCAGGAGCACAGACGGGCCTTCGTATCGCATTTTCCTCGGGCTACTAAATAGGCTAAGCATACTATCAACTGCTAGAAAATATATTGCGAGCTTATGAGGTTGGCTTTAAGTGTAGCTAGGACTATCGTCCACTACTTATTAAGTTTGCCTACGAGAAGGGCTACTATTTCGGTATCCAAATGACCCCCTATAAGATATAGTAAGCCAGAGTGTATAAGTCCCCCTGTTGGGGAAAGGACAGCTGGTAGGACAAACAGGATTAAGCAAGCTATTGATTAACAACCTAGAGTCAGCAGAAATGATATACAGATAATCGACATCGACATTCAGAGTTCAAATTGATGATTGGATGTTCATAACGGAGTCACCTAGAAAAGGGAACTTAACCCAAAATATATTAGACTGTATCAAGTTGATCATAAGGTGGGCAACGTGGCTGGTAAGTTGAGCTTACCACCTCATTTGGAAACTATACGCCCAGTCCATCAGATAGAGATGCTTTGCAAAGGTACTGACGAGCCACCCAGGGTATATTCTATAGATGGTGTCCAGAAAATGGAATCCTGCGAGGAACAACCTATCACCATCTTAGATCGACAAGCTAGAAGATTGTGGACTAAAGACGTGCCTTCCGTCAAGATACAGTGGAAAAACCAAAACCAGAAAGAGAGTGACCGGGGAAACTGAAGAGAGCATGAAACACAAGTATTCTCACCTATTCCCGATGTCAGCAGGTAACCCCAACTCCTGAAACTCGTATATTAAGTGCCTGGGTAAAAGTATGTATTATGGAAACAATAAAGAATCTCCCTACGATTTGTATAAGGTGCTAAGAGATGTTTTGTCTAATATTTGGGGACGAATGTTCTAAAGGGGGGAAGTATGTTACACCCCACACTTTTAAAACTCGGAATGTCTCATAAGTTCCTTAGACATTATCATGTGAGCCGGATATGCTATGACACTATCAAACGACTCTAAGGAAGGGAGAATGTGATACCCCATAGTAGAGAAGGTTGGAAATGGTCATAAGAATTCGAAAGGAATTGGAGGCCAAGTAATGAGTCGTAGGACTCGATTTAACTACGTAAGCTACCAACTTGGAAGTCTTACATACTTAATCTATTGGAGTACGTACCAAGCTTGCGTAGCACGGATTACATAGGCTCTTAAAATAAGACGAGATTACGAACCTACGAGAGGAAGTAAAAACTAGTTTCCAAACTTACGAAAGTGAAGCAACAGGTGACAAGCAAGCACCTCAAGCAAACAGGTGACAAGCAAGAACCTCAAGCAAGCAGGTGACAAGCAAGCAGGTGACACACCTGCCTACTAGGAGGGGTGGACCCCGCTACCATGTGGCGGCGTGTGATAGGATGCATGAACCTAGGTGGCGTCCTAGGGGGCTGCCACATGGCACCTTTTAAAGAAGTGTATATATGTGGATTTGGATGACTACTAAGTCATTCTCATTCTATTTGGGGCTGAAACTCCAGCAACCAAAAGAAGAGGAACAATGTGAGAAACAAAGCACAAGGTAGCCTTGGTTTTTAACGATCAAAGGTCATTTCTTAAATTGTTCTCCGCGAATTAATTATATACGGTGTTCCTTAAGTACGTGGATATGTATATATGTATTTTACGACATCTATGGAACCAAAACTTCAGCTTTACAATTGGAAACTTAGAAGAAAGAAGAAGAGAAAAACGTTGGAGACAAGAGAGAGGGGCTACGGGTTAGGCTTATTGGAGGTAAGCCTCCGAGGTTCATTCCGTGAATTAATTAATTATGGTATCTCGTGGTTATATAGAAATGTTTAATATTGAGAAAATCCAATTTGGGGCAGCGAGGAAGTCATACAACCAGCCCGCTCAATTTCAGCGCGTTTGGAGAAGTTTCGAGTTGCACATTGATGGTTTTGGCCAAATTTGGGTAAGGTAATGTTTATCCATTCAAATTGGACTTTATGGTATTGTTATGGAGTGTATTACACAAGTTTTGTGTGGATGGAAATGTGAAAATAGTATAGAAATGCTTGGCGTTGAAGATAATCCAAATTATAGTCGTTATAGTCGAATTGTCGTCGAAGTAGGGTGTTGTTCTTGTGAGTTGTTGCTGCAGGGGTGTGATGTGTTGTTGCAGGGCCTAAATATGTTCTAATGTGGGTTAGGGTGCTGGTGGTGGAATCCACATGACCCCCCATTGCGTATAATTAAAGGCGTTACAAAATAAAGGCTAGATGCCCTATTGTAATATCGTATTTTTGAATAAGTCATTTGGAGTTTATATTGTATACTCTTGGTGTGAATTGATGCAGGTTGTTGTTGGTTGGCTATAGGTCTTAGAGACATAATTGGAAATTTGTATAGGACACATTAAAGGGCAGGTGCTGCCCAATTTTCATCGACGCCTTAGCGAATAACAGAACTAGTCGGGGAAACAACTAAGGAAATAGATTCCATTAATACTAAGGTGTAACCTAGGGTGCTGGAAAGTTAAAAGGAGTTGATATTCATATTACTTTCATGTTGAATAGGTTTAAAGGACGACGAGACAAACATGATAAGGAATAATTCAGACAAGGTATGTAAAGCTTTTTCTTGGCATGTTTTGGTATAAGTTCGTACAACTATCTTTCTTTCCTTTTGGCAATGTTCAGCCTTCAGTGAATTGTATATGAAGTGTGGGATAATTCCATTCCCAGAATTTCGAGTATGCCTCATAACCCCTATCCACTATTCAGTATTAGAGTTTCTGTGACGATTAAGTATTGCCTAGAAGGGCTTCTATGTGTCAGAATGTAATGTATGGGAAGCTATCTCTCATTTCCATTGAGATGTATTTGATACGAAAATGAGATTATGATGCCATAGTGGTTCACCGAGCCCCATAAAAGGCCGGGTACGAAATATGTATATGAAGATCACCTGAAGGAAAGTACAGACTATATAGATCTTATTCTCTTTCTTCTTTTGGGCATGTCCTTGTTTTAGTTATAACTTGAATCTGATCTGAACTCCGAGGTAACTCCATTCTTAAAGATCTCTTAATTACTTCTGAATATTGAACTCCTATAGTAGTTGAACTACTTTCCCTAGAAACTTTTATACGTTAAAGAGGTAACAAATGTACAGGCTCTACGTCCTAAGGACTATAAGGTAATAAGTGTTTCTGATTCCATAAATGATTTGGCCCTATGTTAATACATATCTAGGGCCCCCGAGATTACAATCGAGACAACCCATAATGGCATCTAGAGGATACTCGAGATGACTACACCATTACTTGGGTCCTTAAATAAAAGCTTAACTTTCTTATTCTGTCGAGTCTCCGATAATGATTTGAATTGCATATAGTTACTCACTACTCCACTCGTGTATACTGTAACACATCTTCTCCGAGTCCCGGGCCGGTTGTCAGATTCGTGCAATTTACTGCATTGTTCATCGAGTCCCTCGCTAGAGGGCCAGTGTTACACCCCGCTCTCTTGAGCTCAGAACGTCTTCTTAAGTTCATTAAACACTATCATGTGAGCCGGATAAGCTACGACACTATCAAACAACTCTAAGGAAAGAAGATTGTGATACCTCGCGAGAAGGGAGGTTGGAGATAGAGTCATAAGAATCCGAAAAGAGTTGGAGGCTAAGAAATGAGTCGTAGGACTCGATTTACCTTCGTAAGACACTAAGTTAAGAGTCTTATACACATAAGTTGCTTAAGGATATATCAAGCTTACGTAGTGCGGATTACATAGGCTCTTAAAGTGAGATGAAATTACGAACCCGCGAGGAAGAGAAAAAGATGATGCGTGGCAGCCAATGGAGGAGCGACACGTGGCAGCACCTCAAGAAAGCAGGTGATGCACCTACTTAGGGCCAAGTAGGTGATGCAGTTGCTTGGGGGAGGTAGACCCCGCTGCTACGTGGCAGCCCCTAATTGGCAGCATGAAACGATGGCCAATCATGGCTTGACACGTGTCATCCTAAGGGGATGACATGTGTCACCACCTAGGGCCACCTAAATATATGTATATATGACTAATGGCTTCAGTTCTGATCCAAAAAAATCAGCAGCAACAAAGGAAAACAAACCCTAGGGCTAAGGAGAAAATTGCGACGGCTTGGGAGAAAAGTAAGGTAAGTCCCGATTTCGTTCCGTAAATTAATTATATAGCATATACCACGATGATATGAAAGTATTAGTAGAGTAAAATTAGAGTTTGGTGCATCCAAAAAACGGACAGCAAGCTGCCATGACGATTCAGCACGTTAAAAAAAATTCCGAGGCGCGATTTCGGCGAGTTCTAGCCAATTTCGGGAAAGGTAAGTTCTTCCCCTCTAATTTGAAGTTTATGAGGTTAAATTAGGGTGTATTACACACCTTAGGGGCTGCTGGAAGTTGGGAAAAAGGTTTGAAAAGTTCAGCGTTCGGAATAAACTAAATTGGAGTCGCTAGAAGTGAATTATTGTCGAAATAAGGTGTTGTGCGCGTGGGGGCTGCTGCTGGTTGTGTTGTGGCGTGTTGCAGGGTCTAAAAGTTCTGTAAATGAGGTGGGGGATCTGCTGGTTGCAGCTACACGACCCTCCGCTTTGCAATTAAAGAATTCGCGAAAGAAAGATTAAAAACTCTAGTTTTGGTGTCTTAGTTTCGAGTGAATTGTTGGTGGTTTATATTATGTAATTTTGGTCGTAATACGTATATGTATGGGCTGATGGTGGTATTGTTGGTTGGCTTCAGGTGCTAAATACATGGTTGGGAATTCGGATAGGACACATTATAAGGGAGGTGCTGTCCAATTTTCGTTAATGCCTTAACTAGTTAAGGAACTAGTCGAAAAGGCGAGAGAAGGGATGAATGTTATGAATACTCGTGGGTAGTCTAAGTTGCTGAAAAATCCAAGGTTGTTAATACTTGCATTACTTCCATGTTAAATAGGTTTCGAGGACAATGACGTGGACGTGATTAAGAGAAGTCCATACAATATATGTGAAGCTTTCTTTTGGCGTGTTTTTGGAATAAATATGTAAAGCTATTCTTCTTTTCTTTTGGCATGTCCTAGACATAGGCTATAAATGATATGTATGTGATATTTGGGGATTCAATCGATTCATAAAGCCCTGAGTCATTGCCTTTAAGTCTTCTATGTGATGAAAAGTAGTACATGTAAAGCCTATCTCTTCTTTCCTTTGGAATGGCTTGATTTTAAGTGAAATGGTATATGATATAGGTTTAGAGGTAATTCCATTTATGAGCTCTGAGTGTAACTCATGAATTGTAGTCACTCCTGAACATTAAGAGTCTGAAAGTAGTCAAACTACTATCCTCGAGCCTGCTATATAATGAATAGTAAGTGGAGGTACCAGCTCCTCTTTTTAGAGGCTCTAAAATGATAAATGTCGTTGATTGCATGAGTTGAGTCTTTGACTAGATAAATTGTGTTTCTGATTGCATAGACTATATTTCTGATTGCATAAATTGTGTGGCATTATTCTGATGCATGTTTGTGATCCCTGAAGCCCCAACTGATGTAAGCCCTAATGACATCTAAAGGGATACTTTGGATAAGTACCTTCCTAGTCTTCAGGTGACGGTTCACTTGATAGTTTCATCGAGTCTCAGATAATGACTTAGTTGCATATAGTTTCTCACTACTCTGCTCATGTATACCGTAACCAATCCTTCCTCGAGTCCCATGATGGGCCGGGAACATTATCGTGTACAGTTCTACTACTTCTTTCACCGCATCTCGGGCCGGATGTGTATAGTTCCACGCACGAGGAGACGATGCCGTACGTGAGGTATGATATATGTTATATGTTATGACGATACGATTATTCACCGAGTCCCGGGCTGGCTGTAATGTGACAGTATATGTGGCAGAATAAGGAAGGAACACTGAGTCCCTCCTTAGAGGGCTGGGTACGGTATGTATATTATGATGGTACGCTATAGACGTACAGCACTCCATTCACTGAGTCCCTCACTAAAGGGCCGGATACTTTATGTAGGTATGCATATGAGATTAGAGTGATATATTGTGACCCCGAGCCCCGTAGTGAACTGAGTGTAATATGATGACATACATGATAAGATTATACCGTATACGATGATATGATACCGTATACGATGATATGAGGAAATGAAATGCATTATAATACGATGATATATGAATATGAAGTAAAGATTATGACACCGAGTTCACTAGAGGGCCGGGCACAGTATATGATGATGTATGGGATTACGTGTCCTAAGGTGCAGGTACAATAATTTGTTAATTGTTATACTTGTCCCCTGCATCCCTATTTTAGTTATGGTCTCAGTTGTGTGTTGTTATGCTTTACATACTCACTACATATATCGTACTGACCCCTCTTTTCTCGAGGAGGGCTGCATTTCATGCCCGCAGGTACAAATGTTCTTGTTGGAGATCCGCTAGCTTAGGGTTTCCACTCAACTATGTTGAACGTGCTCTGTTGTTCCGGAGCATTACTATTGATACTGGTCATTGATGTATATGTTTATTTATTCAGTGGTACGGCGGGGCCCTGTCCCACCATATGATATAGTTATTACTCTTAGAGGTCTGTAGACATGTGTATGTGGGTTATTTGTAAGTTTGTTTCAGTTGCGCTCATACGATGTATTGCAAATGTTTTTGTGGTCTGGCAGCCTCGTCGGCTCGCATGCCCTGTCCTGTTATGATACAGGTGCATGAGGCTACAAGTTTAGGAAAAAAAAGTTTTTGACCCATTGAGGTTCGTGTATGGCATCACATCACACATGGTTCAACTTAAGGTTAGCTAATAGATATGCATAAGGGGGTCCAAGTCGGACCCCAGTCGCGGCCTATGGGGTTGGATCATGACAGAAGTGATATCAGAGCAGTTCGTCCTTGGAATGTCTACAGACCGTGTCTAGTAGAGTCTTGTCTATCGGTGTATTGTGCACCACATCTATATATAGGAGGCTACAGGACATTTAAGATGTTACTTTCTTTCATATCTAAGATCGTGCGATAGAGCCGAGTCATAGAAAATGAAATTCCTCATACTAACCTATGATTTTAGTAGGAAGACAATGCCGATAGAAGAAAGTAACTGACAATATTGGATGTTACGAAGCACGCAGGTAAGTAAAGGCACGAAGGATCTATGTCAGGTAAGGTATTGAAATGCGATTGACATATATAATTAAAAAGTGAAAGAAAAGGTAAACAAGAAAGTGTAACAGGTGCAGCTTGAGTGGACATAACAGGTAAGTCCATTTCCATACTGTTAATTGTGGGCGCTCTGTGTGGCTGCGAGATAAGATGATATGACTACATATGTGTGCCTTATGTGGCTGAGATGTTATACAATATGAATGTATATATGTATGCCCTGTGAGGCATTGTTGGTATTTTCTACGTGCAAGTGTTGAGATAGTGAGAAATACAGAAGAAACTCTGCCCAAATTTTCGTAGAAATAAAAAGAGAATGAGATATAAGGCTATAGTATGTCTGGGAAGGGTGTGCTCACAATAATGATGAGATTTGACAGCAAGTATGGCTGACCTCAAGAAATAAGTTAATTGTTGGGTTAATGACAATAGAAACTAGGAGATCGATATTGATATAGTAGAACAAAGTTGGAAAAGAGCTATAAGCCAAGAAAGATGACTTAGAGAAGATTGATAGATCGGGATAAAACGATATGGCGAGGCATCTCCTGAATTGATACATAGGGATAAACTATGACAAGTTATAGTTAAAGGAAGTAACAATATGATTAAGACAAGATTATGAGGGATAAAGCATTGTGACAGATATGAAATGTTAATAAGACAGCTTGCGAAACATTAAGGATAATACTAACTAAGAAGGGTAAGTAGCCCATAGTAAGAATCATGAAGAAAGTCAAGCGGTGTTATACTATGGGACTGGTTACGAATGGGGTACCAGGTGAATATAACAAACACCGTTATGAGAATAAGTAAAGGGTAATATGGAATTCCTTATGCCCAACCAAAAATGGAAATGAGTTGAAGGAATAATAAAGAAGTTCTAATAGAGGCACTCAAGATAGATGCGATTAATTAAGTATAAGTATCGAATAAAAAGAGAAATAGACAGTTACGAACTGGAGGTATAGTGCAATGAAAAAGTATTAAGACAAGGCCACTACTACCACGAAGTTGATATGGTTTTAAGCAGGATTAGAAATGAGCCTTAAGCACATGACAAAGATGCAAGCTCAGGAGGCGTAAAGAAGTATGGTGTACACGTGACTCCACTCTAATGATTAGTGGTATCCACTGGAATAAAGTTAGTATAATGACGAAGCTCGAAACATGAGTCATTAAAGTATAAGTACACTTGAGTGGAGAATTTGCACTAATTATGAGCCCTCGCTAATTACTGATTGGGATGAATGGAATGTGACTTTGAATGCACTACTACATTACGGATATTACTCGAGTATTAATCGTGAGATGAGATTTTATACGATACATTGTGAATACTAAAGCACCCTACGGGTATGCTAGGGTTTCCTAGAAAGGCAACCTAAAGTATGGATGATTAAACAAAAAAAAATATAGATATGGTGCAGCACGTTAAATATGTTGGAGTGGAATCATTTGCAGGTGAATGGCTGAAAATAAACAGAGGATAACGTGGGTACACCCTAAAGGGGGGAAGTGGACAAGAGAATTACAAGCGTAAAAGAAAATCGACTGACACTATCGTATATAAATAGGAATGCTTAAACGTCAAACGAGACCCCATAAGGGATGGACGTGATCATACCCATACTGACGCACCGGATTCCGTCAAAACTCCAAACTTAAACATGCTCAGGTGAGAGTAGCACTGGGATGGGTGACCCTCAAGGAAGTGATAAAGAGAACAAAACAAGTATGACAAAAAGAGATTATAAAAGCGGGTTAGTACAACGACACATATAGAACAGAGTAAGCCAAGAGCAGAAAAGATTATGACTGAAATACAATGCACCTCGTGAAAATGGCACAAGAATAGTTATGCAGCTCACGAATATTGGCATACTAAGAGTGAGGTCAAATGATTACTCGATAAAAGAAAGTCAGTAATAGCGATGTGATTGCCATATTTAGAATCTATTAAAGAAAAGTGTAAGATGGTTCAAGACAGAACTGTTAAGATATAATCGGTATCAAGGACAAAGCCCTAGCGGAGCCCTGACCTCGACCGAAGGAGGTAAGCCGCTAGTATAGAGACACTAAAGTATTTTCTGAATGGCTCTACGTATCTACACATGTTTGTGTAAGCATTATAGTATAATGTGTGGTAATAAAACAAGAAAGAAGCTCTGAGTAAAGGAGCAAGATAGCATACCTAAGGTGTTACAAGTTGAATTAAGAGGAGTTGTATAATGGCTTAAACAAAGAAGAGCATCAGAGGCTTGATAGCCTATTACGGAAGGTGGGAATCCCGACTCGGAAGTGGAAAGCAGTTAATATGTGTTATAGTGCCTCACATTCTAAGGAACTGGGAGTTCATACGGGCTATGGTAGATGGGCTGAGAAAATCAACCTGTTCCCCTCCAGTTAGGAAGGCATATTCAACTGAGGGTTATGCGAGATGACATAGTAGGGAAACAATAAGATTTCACAGAGTCCCACATCTATCATTTCAAAAGGGATTGAGGAACACAGATGAATCTTAGTACGACATTTTGCCCTTTGATTAATGGATAGGCCCAGAAGGGATCCAGTAAATTATTGATGAAGTAAAGCTTATTCAAGAACAAGATATCGATTAGCAGCCTAGAGTCGACAAGAAGGGGATACATTGACCCTTCGCAGGGCATTTTTAGAATAAATAAAGCTGCCTATGAGTGGGACATACCGTCCGATTTGAAACAATACATTCAGTTTTCACAGGTCAATGCTCCGTAAGAATGTGAACGACGCTCCCAGAATATTTCCCGTGGAGGAGGTCCACATAACAGGGAGTTAAACAGGTTGCAAACTAAGGACATAGATTCCGTCAAGGTACTATGGCGGGATAAAAATTGTTAAGACATAAACTAGGAGGTTGAAAAGGACATGAAACACAGGTGTCCGTACCTATTCCCGATGTCTACAGATAGACCCCAGTCTTGGAACTCGTATATTAATTACTTGGATGAAAATATATGTCATTCCAGTAGAAAGGAATCTCCCTATGATCCGTATAAAGTCTTAAGAGAAGTTTTATTTAACATTCGGGGGCGAATGTTCTAAAGGGGGGAAGGATGTTACACCCCGCACTCTTGAGTTCAGAACGTCATCTTAAGTTCCTTAGACACTATCATGTGAGCCGGATAAGCTACGACACTATCAAACAACTCTAAGGAAAGAAGATTGTGATACCCCGCGAGAAGGGAGGTTGGAGATAGAGTCATAAGAATTCAAAAAGAGTTGGAGGCTAAGAAATGAGTCGTAGGACTCGATTTACCTACATAAGACACTAAGTTAAGAGTCTTATACACTTAAGTTGCTTAAGGATATATCAAGCTTACGTAGTGCGGATTATATAGGCTGTTAAAGTGAGATGAAATTACGAACCCGCGAGGAAGAGAAAAAGACGATGCGTGGCAGCCAATGGAGGAGCGACACGTGGCAGCACCTCAAGAAAGCAGGTGATGCACCTACTTAGGGCCAAGTAGGTGATGCAGTTGCTTGGGGGAGGTAGACCCCGCTGCTACGTGGCAGCCCCTAATTGGCAGCATGAAACGATGGCCAATCATGGCTTGACACGTGTCATCCTAAGGGGCTGACACATATCATCCTAAGGGGCTGACACGTGTCACCACCTAGGGCCACCTAAATATATGTATATATGACTAATGGCTTTAGTTCTGATCCAAAAAAAATCAGCAGCAACAAAGGAAAACAAACCCTAGGGCTAAGGAGAAAATTGCGATGGCTTGGGAGAAAAATATGGTAAGTCCCGATTTCGTTCCGTAAATTAATTATATAGCGTATACCACGATGATATGAAAGTATTAGTAGAGTAAAATTAGAGTTTGGTGCAGCCAAAAAATGGACAGCAAGCTGCCATGACGATTCAGCACGTTAAAAAAAATTTCGAGGCGCGATTTCAGCGAGTTCTAGCCAATTTAGGGAAAGGTAAGTTCTTCCCCTATAATTTGAAGTTTATGAGGTTAAATTAGGGTGTATTACACACCTTAGGGGCTGCTGGAAGTTGGGGAAAAGGTTTGAAAAGTTCAGCGTTCGGAATAAACTAAATTGGAGTCGCTAGAAGTGAATTTTTGTCGAAATAAGGTGTTGTGCGCGTGGGGGCTGCTGCTGTTTGTGTTGTGGCATGTTGCAGGGTATAAAAGTTCTCTAAATGAGGTGGGGGATCTGCTGGTTGCAGCTACATGACCCTCCACTTTGCAATTAAAGAATTTGCGAAAGAAAGATTAAAAACTCTAATTTTGGTATCTTAGTTTCGAGTGAATTGTTGGGGGTTTATATTGTGTAATTTTGGTCGTAATATGTATATGTATGGGCTGCTGGTGGTATTGTTGGTTGGCTTCAGGTGCTAAGTACATGGTTGGGAATTCGGATAGGGCACATTATAGGGGAGGTGCTGTCCGATTTTCGTTAATGCCTTAACTAATTAAGGAACTAGTCGAGAAGGCGAGCGAAGGGATGAATGTTATGAATACTCGTGAGTAGTCTAAGTTGCTGAAAAATCCAAGGTTATTAATACTTGCATTACTTCCATGTTAAATAGGTTTCGAGGACAATGACGTGGACGTGATTAAGAGAAGTCCATACAATGTATGTGAAGCTTTCTTTTGGCGTGTTTTTGGAATAAATATGTAGAGCTATTCTTCTTTTCTTTTGGCATGTCCTAGACATAGGCTATAAATGATATGTATGTGATATTTGGGGATTCAATCGATTCGTAAAGCCCTGAGTCATTGCCTTTAAGTCTTCTATGTGATGAAAAGTAGTACATGTAAAGCCTATCTCTTCTTTCCTTTGGAATGGCTTGATTTTAAGTGAAATGGTATATGATATAGGTTTAGAGGTAATTCCATTTATGAGCTCTGAGTGTAACTCGTGACTTGTAGTCACTCCTGAACATTAAGAGTCTGAAAGTAGTCAAACTACTATCCTCGAGCCTGCTATATAATGAATAGTAAGTGGAGGTACCAGCTCCTCTTTTTAGAGACTCTGAAATGATAAATGTCGTTGATTGCATGAGTTGAGTCTTTGACTAGATAAATTGTGTTTCTGATTGTATAGACTATATTTCTGATTGCATAAATTGTGTGGCATTATTTTGATGCATGTTTGTGATCCCTGAAGCCCCAACTGATGTATGCCCTAATGACATCTAAAGGGATACTTTGGATAAGTACCTTCCTAGTCTTCAGGTGACGGTTCACTTGACAGTTTCATCGAGTCTCAGATAATGACTTAGTTGCATATAGTTTCTCACTACTCTGCTCGTGTATACCATAACCCATCCTTCGTCGAGTTCCATGATGGGCCAGGAACGTTATCATGCACAGTTCTACTACTTCTTTCACCGCATCCCGGGCCGGATGTGTATAGTTCCACGCATGAGGAGACGATGCCGTACGTGAGGTATGATATATGTTATATGTTATGACGATATGATTATTCACCGAGTCCCAGGCCGGCTGTAATGTGACAGTATATGTGTCGGAATATGGAAGGAACACCGAGTCCCTCCTTAGAGGGCCGGGTACGGTATATATATTATGATGGTACGCTATAGACGTACACCACTCCATTCACCGAGTCCATCACTAAAGGGACGGATACTTTATGTAGGCATGCATATGAGATTAGAGTGATACATTATGACCCCGAGCCTCGTAGTGAACCGAGTGTAATATGATGACATACATGATAAGATTATACCGTATACAATGATATGATACCGTATACGATGATATGAGGAAATGAAATGCATTATAATACGATGATATGTGAATATGAAGTAAAGATTATGACACCAAGTTCACTAGAGGGCCGGGCACAGTATATGATGATGTATGGGATTACGTGTCCTAAGGTGCAGGTACAGTAATTTATTAATTGTTATACTTGTCCCCTGCATCCCTATTTCAGTCATGGTCTCAGTTGTGTGTTGTTATGCTTTATATACTCAGTATATATATCGTACTGACCCCCCCTTTTCTCGGGGGGGGGGGGGGCTGCATTTCATGCCCGCAGGTACAAATATTCTTGTTAGAGATCCGCTAGCTTAGGGTTTCCACTCAGCTATGTTGAACGTGCTCTGCTATTCCGGAGCATTACTATTGATGCTGGTCATTGATGTATATGTTTATTTATTCAGGGGTACGGCGGGGGCCCTGTCCCGCCATATGATACAGTTATTACTCTTAGAGGTCTGTATATATGTGTATGTGGGTTATTTGTAAGTTTGTTTCAGTTGCGCTCATACGACGTATTGCAAATGTTTTTGTGGTGTGGCAGCCTCGTCGGCTCGCATGCCCTGTCCTGTTATGATATAGGTGATGAGGCTACAGGTTTAGGAAAAAAAGTTTTTGACCTATTGGGGTTCGTGTATGGTATCATATCACACACTGTTCAACTTAAGGGTAGCTAATAGATACGCATAAGGGGGTCCAGGTCGGACTCCAGTCGCGGCCTACAAGGTTGGGTCGTGACAGCCGGCATCCGTATGTGTATATATTATGATGATGTGTTGTAATAAGGTGACGATGGCCTAGGGCCTGATACTGATACTATGATGATGTGTTGTAATAAGGTGACAATGGTACGGGGCCTGATACTGATACTATGATGATGTGTTGTAATAAGATGACAATGGCACGGGGCCTGATACTGATATTACATATATGATTCACCGCACCCCTGATGGGGTCGGCTATATTGAAAATTTGAGCATGCATGTTTTTATGATTCATAGAGTACAGGTACATATTTTCGATTTGATAAATTGTTCTCCTACTTCTCTGTTTCGGATATACCTCTAGTTGTATTATGTTACGTTTTACATACTCAGTACATATGTCGTACTGACCCCCTTTCTTTGGGGGGGCTGCGTTTCATGCCCGCAGGTACAAATACAGGTTTTGGAAGTCCGTCAGCTTAGGATTCTGCTCAGTTCAGTTGGAGGAGGCTCCATTATATCGGAGCCTAGTTTTTGATACTAACCATTGATCTATAAAAATTATTTTGTCTATTCAGGGGTACGGTGGGGGCCCTATCCCGCCATATGTTGTCGTTAATATTTTTAGAGGTCTGCAGACATGTATATGTGGGTTGTGTATGTCAATTTGATTCACCTGGGTCTACCTGATATATGATATATGTGATTATGTTATGGCGGCTTTGTCGACTTGCGTGCCCTGTCATATTGTGATACAAATAAAAAGAGCTACAAGGTTATGAAAATGTTATCTCCCAGCGAGGTTCTATTACATGATATTGTTTTATTTACAGTTCAATGTGACCACAACTGATAGACATGTGTACGGGGGGGTCCAGGTCGGACCCCAGTCACGGCCTACGGGGTTGGGTCGTGACAGTTGTCCAATGGCATAATGGAACCAGGATCACCAACTAACTTCCTCAATAAGGACACATGAAACACTGGATATACCAATGCCAAATTAGAAGACAAATCCAACTCATACCACCTTGCCAATTCACCACAAAATCTGATATGGGCTAACATAATGGGGAATATGCTTCCTTTCCTTACCAAAATGCATCATACCCTTCATGGTAAAATTTTCAAGTAAATCCAATCATTAACTTCAAACTCAAGCTCTCTTCTCTTTACATCCAAATAGGACTTTTGTCAACTTTGGGCTGTTTTCAATTTCTCTCTAATGAGTCTGACCTTCTCTGTAGCCTTAAATACCAACTCGGGTCCAATCAAAGAACCTTCACCCATCTCAAACCAACCGATATGAGAACTATACCTCCTACCATATAACGCCTCAAATGGAGCCATCTTAATGCTAGAGTAATAACTGTTGTTATAGGTAAACTCTATCAATGACAAATAATTATCCCAATTTCCTTTAAACTCAATGACATAGGCTATTAAAATATCCTCTAAGGTCTGAATGGTACGTTTAGCCTGGCCATCTGTCTGCGGGTGAAAAGCTGTACTAAGTTTCACTTGAGTACCAAAACCATTTTGGAAAGATCTTCAAAATTGAAGAGTAAACTGAGTGCGTCGATCCAAGATAATAGACAACGGTACACCATAAATCTTAACCAACTCTTGGATATACAATCTAGCATAGTCCTCGACTGAATATGAAGTCTTAACATGAAGAAAATAAGCCAACTTAGTTATTTGGTCAACAACCACCCAAATAGATTCTTGTTTCATATGAGTACGTAGTAAACCAGTAATGAAGTCCATATTTACATCTTTCCACTTCCAAGTAGGAATCTCAATTCTTGAGCTAAACCTCCCAATTTTGTTGCTCAACTTTCACTTGTTGATAATTCGGACACTTAGCCACAACTCTGCAATATCCCTCTTCATGATATTCCACCAATAAACTTCCCTCAAATTACGATACATCTTTATGGAACTCAGATAAATAGAATACCACAAACTATGGGCCTAAAAAAATATCATTTCCCGCAAGTCATCAACATTGAGAACACATAATCGGGCTTGATATCTCAAAACACCATCTCCTTCCTGGGAAAAAGCCTCAATGACTTTTTTGGCAACCGCCTTCTTCAACTGTAATAGGTAGGATCACTATTTTCCTTTACCTTAAAATCCACCATAAGAGATGATTTAGAACTATTTTGCACAATGACACCACCATCCTTAGTCAACCAAACGAACACCCAACCGGGCTAATATTTGAATATCCCAATCTAGCTCCTTCTTTTCATCCTCAATATGGGCAACACTATCATGGACAATTTACTAAGATCATCAGCAACCACATTCGCCTTTCCCGTATGGTATAACACTATCATTTCATAATCCTTCAATAATTTAAGCCATCTACTTTTTTGAAGGTTCAAGTCCTTTTGACTGAATACATATTGCACTCTCTTATGATTATTAAATACATCTATATAGATGCCATACAAATAGTGTCTCCACAACTTCAAAGGAAATACCACAGCCGCTAACTCCAAATTATGAGTCAGGTAATTCTTTTTACGAACCTTGAGTTGCCTTGAAGCATAAGCTACTACTTTACCATTTATCATTAGGAAAAAACCAAGACCAACTCGAGAAACATCACAATACACAATGAACCCATCAAAACCTTCTGGCAAGGTCAACACCGGAGGCAATATAGACAAGGAAAGCAATTGACGTTAACCAAAATTCACACTTACTAAATTTTGCAAATAACTAACAGTCTTTGAGAGTTTGTAACACAAACCTCAAATGATCGGCATGCTTTTTTTCAAATCGAGAATAGATCAAAATATCATTATAAACTACAATAAAGAACATATCTAAGTATTGCTTGAACATCCTGTTCATCAAATCCATATAAGGTGCAGGGCATTTAGTCCAAAAGACATAATCAAGAATTTAAAGTGACCACATTGAGTTCTAAAATCCATATTCAAGATGTCACAATCCCTTACTCAGAGTTGATTGTAAGACCTCGAAAGTCATAAAGATAGAATGAAGGAGAAAATCTCAAACTTTTGGACTTTTCTCAAGATTAAGAGCCACTCTACTACTCGTAGAGATTCCTATGACCTATAAAAGTGAGTCATACAATGAGTCCCAAGGGTTCATCTAGAAAAAACCTCACATGACACCCTATGGCTCAACATAACGAGTTATAGAAGTATCTACGATTCGTAATATTGACCCGTAACCCAACTTCAAAGGCTATTTCTAAAAAGTTCCTCAAGGTTGAGTCTACTTGACAAGATAATTTGTAGAAGTTGTTATGTATCATAGACATGAATCATGACCAAAGATTGGAGACCTTTTAACTTATATTTTTTAGTCCTGCAAGACGAGTCAAGTTGATGACTCATCTTTGTGAGAATAAGCCATAGAAATAACTCATTTGTAAATTTTAGAGACTTAGAAATTAGGCCTTTTATCATACCTGCAGGACGAGTCATCTTGATGAATCGTCATCCTCTCTACACTCATAGAGTTAATCCGTGGAGTCGAAATCCTAATTTTAAGGAAGGGCAATTATTGTCACGATCCAACTCCGTAGGCCATGATGGGTGCCTGAACTGGACACCCCATTCTACCCTGGCCAACTATACATAGTTTGTCCCCTGGTTATACTCAAAATACATCAACAGATAAGAAAACTTATAAGCCAACAAGGCTATTGTAACACATGGGGTCGTCCCGTGATACATATATATATGAGCCAATAAGGCCGCCACAATACTGGGAACGCCCTAAATCATAAGTCATATCAGTACAATCGTACATACCCATACACACAGCTCATGTATTACTCAGGCACAGCTCATATACAGCCCATACACAACTTATATACAGCTCATATACAGCTTATATATGGTTTAGATACAATGTAGATACAACTTATATACACATATGCTCTACACACATACAACTCACATTTGTATCCACAGACCTCTAAGAGTCAAAAGAACAGTAACATAAGGCGGGACAGGGCCCCCGCCGTACCCGTGAACAAAACTTATGTACATGCATCAAGTTTTAGTACCCAAAATCAGGCTCCAGCACAATGGAGCGTTCTTGGACCGCTGAGTGGGACTCCTACACTGGCGGATCCCCAACCTGTGTACCTGCACCTGCGGGCATGAAACGCAGCCCCCCAAGGAAAGGGAGGTCAGTACGACATATGTACTGAGTATGTAAAACGTAACATAATACGACTGGAGGTATATCCGAAATAGAGAAGCAGGGGAAACAAATTATCAAACTAGAAACCTATACCTATACTTTGTGAATCACAAAAGCATGCATGCTCAAATTATACAATATAGCCGGCCCTTTCAGGGATCCGACGAATTACATATGTAGGACCATCATAGGCACGGTGCTATTACCACCTTATTGCAATATATCATCATCATACATATATACATACATACCTGACCCTCTAGTGAGGGCTCGGTGAACAATGCAGTGAGTTGTACATGATAACGAACCCAGCTCGGGACTCGATGAAAGAAGTGTTACAGTATATACGAGTAGAGTAGTAAGTAACTATATGCAATCCAAATCATTATCAAAGACTCGACAGAATAAGAAAGTTGAGCTTTTATTTGAGGACCCGAGTAACGAAGTAGTCATCTCGAGCGTCCTCTAAATGCCATTATGGGCTATCTCAAAAGTAATCTCGGGGACCCTAGACATATATTAACATAGGGCCAAATCATTTATGGAATCAAACACATAGTCTCGTGTAGTCTTTACGACTCAGAGCTTGTACATTTGGTACCTCTTTAACGTATAGAAGTTTCCAGGAAAATAGTTCAACTACTATCAGAGTTTGGTATTCAAAAGTAAATATGAGGTGCTAAGGATGGAGTTACCCTAGAGCTCAGATCATATTCAACTTACAACTAAGATAAGGACATATGCCCAAAAGAAGAAAGAGAATAAGCTCTATATAGTGTGTACTTTCCCTTAGGTGATCTGCATATACATATTTGGTACCCGGCCCATCATGGGGCTCGGTGAACCACTATGGCGTTGTAATCTCATTTTCATATTAAATACATCTCAATGGAAAGGAGAGATAGCTTCTCACACACTATATTCTAACACATAGAAGCCCTACTAGGTAATAAATAATATTTACAGGAACTCTAGTACTGAACAAGGGATAGGGGTTAGGAGGCGTACTCGGAATTCTGAGAATGAAATTATCCCCGCACTTCATATACAATCCACTTAAGGCTAAACTTGCCAAAAGGAAAGAAAGATAGCTGTACGCACTTATACCAAAAACATGCCAAAAGAAAGTTCCACATACCTCTTATGGATTCCCCTTAATCGCATTCACGTCATTTTCCTTGAAACCTATTTAACACGGAGTAACGCAAGTATTAACAACCTTAGACTTCTCAGCAACTCAGACTATTCACGAGTATTCATCCCCTCACTCGCCTTCTCCACTAGTTCCTTAACTAGTTAAGGTGTTAATGGAAATCAGACAGCACCTCCCCTATAATGTGCCCTATCCGAATTCCCAACCATGTCCTTAACACCTGCAGCCAACCAAAAATACAACCAACAACTCATATATATATATAACATGGCAACATTACACAATATAAACTCCAAATGACTCGCCCGAAGTTAGGATACCAAAAGAGGGTTTTTAGTTTCTATTTTGCGAAACCCTTAACCGTATGAAGCGAGGGGTCGTCTGCCACAACATTTAGACTTTAACCGTATGAAGCGAGGGGTCGTCTGCCACAACTCAGAAGCTCCCCCACCTCATTTAGAGAACTTTTAGACTTTTCAACATGCCACAACACAACCAGCAGCAGCCCCCACGCGCACAACACCTTATTTCAATAATAATTTAACTATAGCTATTCCAAATTCGTTTATTTCGAACGCCGAAATTTTCAAACCTTTTCCCCAGCTTCCAGCAGCCCCTAAGGTGTGTAATACACCCTAAGTTAACATCATAAACTTCAAATTAGAGGGGAAGAACTTACCTTTCCCAAAATTGGCTAGAACTCGCTGAAATCGCGCCTCAGAATTTTTTTAGTGCGCTGAACCGTCGTGGCAGCTTGCTGTCCATTTTTTGGCTGCACCGAACTCTAATTTTATACTACTAATACTTCCATATCATCGTGGTATATGCTATATAATTAATTTATGGAACGAAAGCGGGACTTACCTTATTTTTCTCCCCAAGCCGTCGCACTTTTCTCCCTAAACTAGGGTTTGTTCATCATCTTTGTTTGCTGGAAATTTGATGAAAGAAGCTGGAGTATATGATACATATCCATACATATATGTGGCCCTAGGGTATGACACATGTAAGCCCCAAGAGGTGACACGTGTCCATCCCCTATTGGGCCACCGTATCTACATGCTGAAGGAGGGGCTGCCACGTGGAAGCAGGGCCCACCTCCCCCAAGCAGGTGGGTCACCTACTTGACCCCAAGCAGGTGGGTCACCTGCTTGCTTAGGTGCTGCCATGTGTCACCCTACCATTTGCTGCCCCGCACAATTTTTTTTCCTTCTCGTGGGTTCGTAATCTCATTCGTAATCTTGTCTTACTTTAAGAGTCTATGAAATCCTTGCTACGTAAGCTTGGTATGTAATCAAGTAACTCACATATGTAAGACTTCTAAATTAGTAGTTTACGTAAATATGTCGAGTCCTACGACTTGTTACTTTGCCTCGAACTCCTTTCGACTTCTCTTGACCCTATTTCCAACCTCCCCTACCATGGGGTTCACATTCTCCCTTCTTAGAGTCGTTTAATAGGGTCATAACTTAAGTGGCTCACATACTAACTTCTAAGTAACTTAAGGAACCTTCCGAGTTCAAAGATGTGGAGTGTAACATCCTTCCCCCCTTTAGAACATTCATCCCCGAATGTTAAATTCAACTTCCTTTAAGACTTTATATAAATTATAGAGGGGTTCCTTTCCTTTATGCTATCATATACACTTCCATCCATATTATTAACATACGAGTGCTCAAGAGTTGGAGTTACCTGTAGATATTAGGAACAGGTATGGATGGTGTGTTTCATGTCCTCTTTGGCCTCCCAGGTCATTTCCTCCTGATTTCTTTTCCGCCATAGCACCTTAACCGAGACTATGTCTTTAGTTCGCAATCTTCTAATCTATCGATCCAAGATGACGACTGGCAGTTCTTTGTAGACTAGTTCTTCAGTGACCTGGAGTCATCCACGGAATGCACTCGGGACGAGTCACCTACACATCTGTGAAGCATTGATACATGGAAAACTGGATGTACTGCTTCCAGGTTGGCTGGCAAGTCTAATTTATAGGCAACCTTTCCTATTCGGTGAAGGATCAAGTAAGGACCAATGTATCTTGGACTCAACTTCCCTTTCTTGCCGAATCTCATTACCCCTTTCGTGGGAGACACTTTCAAGAACACCCATTCACCCACTTGAAACTCCAATGGTCGACGTCGACTGTCTGCGTATGGCTTCTATCGACTTTGGGAAATTAATAATCTTTCCCGAATAAACTTTACCTTTTCCACCGCCTATTGGACTATGTCTGGACCCATTAGTTGCGTTTCGCCAATATCGAACCAACCGATAGAGGACCTGCACTTCTTGCCATATAAAGCCTCATACGGCGCCATCTGAATACTGGAGTGATAACTGTTATTGTAGGCAAACTCAATAAGTGGTATATGATCATCCCAGCTGCCTTTAAAGTCAATTATGCAGGCTCGTAATATATCCTCTAGCGTCTGAATAGTGCGCTCGGCTTGTCCATCAGTCTAGGGATGAAATGTTGTGCTAAGGCTTACCTGTGTCCCCAAGCCTTCTTGGAATGACCGCCAAAAGTGGGCTATGAATTGGGCTCCCCTATCTGAGATAATAGAGGTGGGAACTTCGTGAAGTCGCACTATCTCTTTGATGTACAATTTTGCATATTTTTCTGCCGAGTATGTGGTCTTGACTAGGAGGAAGTGGGCTGATTTTATCAGCCTATCCACAATAACCCATATAGAATCCTGCTTTCGGAGAGTGCGAGGTAAGCCAATAATGATGTCATGACCCAACCCCATAGGTCGCAACTGGGGTTCGATCTGGACCCCCTGTACACATATCTATCAGCTGTGGTCACATTGAACTATAAATAAAACAATATCATGTAACAGAGCCCCACTGGGCGATAATATTTACATATACCTGTAGCCCTTTTTGTTTGTATCACAACATGACAGGGCACGCAAGTCGATAAGGCTGCCATAACATAACAGCATGTATAATATATCATATAGACCCAGCTGAACCAAACTGGCAAATATACAACCCATATATACATGTTTGTAAACCTTTAAAAATATTAACGACAACATGTGGCGGGACAGGGCCCCCGCCGTACCCTTGAATAGACAAAACAATCTTATACATCAATGGTCAGTATCAAAAACTGGGCTCCGATACAATGGAGCCTCCTCCAGCTGAGCTGAGCAGAATCCCAGGCTGATGGACTCCAAAACCTATATCTGTACCTGCGGACATAAAATGCAGCCCCCCGAAGAAAAGGGGTCAGTATGATATATATACTGAGTATGTAAAACACAACATAATACAACTAAAAGCACATCTGAGATAGAGGAACAGTGGATAAGATATCAAATCAGAAACTTGTACCTATACTTTGTGAATTACAAAAACATGCATACTCGAATCATATCATATAGCCTTCCCCTTTCGGGGGTTCGTGAATTACCTCTGTAAAACCATCATGGCCCTAGTGACATCACCACCTTATTACACACATCATCATCATATATATATATATATATATATATATATATATATATATATATACATATCCCGGCCCTTTAGTAAGGGGCTCGGTGGACAATGTAGTGAATTATGCACGATTACTATTCCCGACCTGAGACTCGGTGAAAGAAGTGCTATAGTATACACGAGTAGAGTAGTGAGTAACTAAATACAATTTAAATTAGAGACTTGACAAAATAAGACAGTTAAGCTTTTGGTTGAGGACCCGAGTAACGGTGTAGTCATCTCGAGTGTCCTCTAAATGCCATTATGGGCTGCCTCAAAGGTAATCTCGGGGACTCTAGACATGTATTAACATAGGGCCAAATCATTTATGGAATCAAGAACACTTAGTCTCGTACAGTCTTCAAGACTTGGAGCCTGTACATTTGTTACCTCTTTAACATATAAAAGTTTCCAGGGAAATAGTTCAACTACTATCAGAGTTCGATATTCAAAAGAAATTAAGAGATGTTTAAGAATGGAGTTACCTCAGAGTTCAGATCAGATTCAACTTTCAACTAAAACAAGGACATGCCCCAAAAGAAGAAAGAGAATAAGCTCTATATAGTCTGTACTTTCCTTCAGGTGATCTTCATATACATATTTCATACCCGGCCCTTCATGGGGATCGGTGAACTATTATGGCATCGTAATCTCATTTTCGTATCAAATACATCTTAATGGAAATGAGAGATAGCTTCCCATACATTACATTCTGACACATAGAAGCCCTACAAGGCAATACTTAATCTTCACAAGAACTCTAATACTAAACAGTGGATAGGGGTTATGAGGCGTACTCGGAATTCTGGGAATGGAATTATCCCCGCACTTTATATACAATTCACTTAAGGCTAAACATTGCCAAAAGGAAAGAAAGATAGTTAAAGAACTTATACCAAAACATGCCAAGAGAAAGCTTTATATACCTTTTATGAGTTACTCTTTATCCTGTTTGCCTCGTCGTCCTTTGGACCTATTCAATATGGAAGTAATGCGAATATCAACCACTCCAGACTTTCCAGCACTTTAAAATGCACCTTAGTATTCATGGAATCTATTTCCTTGTTTGTTTCTTCGACTAGTCCTTTAATTAGTTAAGGCGTTATCGAAAATTGGGTAGCACCTCCTCTATAATGTGCCCTATACAAATTTCCAATTAGGTCCCTAAGACCTACAACCAACCAACAACATCCTGCACAATACACACCAACAATATACAATATAAACTCCAAATGACTCATTCAAAAAGATGATATCAATTAGGGCATTTAGTCTTTATTCTATAATGCCTTTCATTATACGAAACGAGGGGTCGTATGACTACAAACAACAGCATCCACACCCCTTTTAGAATGCATTTAGGCCCTGCAATAATATATTACACCCCTGTAGCAACAACTCACTCAAAACTATCAAAACGTGAATTCTGGACAGCTTACTATTTTACCTTGTCGCTTCGTTTTGAAGGGATAATGAAGGGAAACAAGATTTACGTCCTTCATGAAAGTTATAGACATGCATCTTAGGGTCGCATACAATTTGGAATCACCCCTACATAAATTCTGTAAAAAATGATATGCCCAAAACACCAACAACAGTCCGTATAAGATTTCCAAAACCAAAATCTGGACAGTACCTCCTCTACACTTCATCACCCTTTTTTGAGAAGCTAAACGTAAAACTAGATTTTAAAGTATAAATGAAATTTATAGGCATATGAAATAACTTTCCAAAAAATATTGAATCACCAGAAACGAATCTATACACAAGAAGTTATACCAATATTACTAACAACTGTCCCCTCCAAAAACGGGTTTGTTAACTAGTTTTTAAGATTTTCCCTCTTTGTTCTTTCAACTTTCTCTCATGTTCCAAGCTGAAGAATTAATTCCGTAGACATCGTAAGATACATATATACACCTCCATGTGTTGATGAACACCGTAGATAATTAATTCACGGAGGAAAATTGGAACTTACATTGAAAAGGAGCTATCCGTAGCTATGTTCCTTTGCTCTCAAGCTTTTTCAGCTTTTGGCTAAGTTTTAAGATAAGGAATGAATTCCTTAGTCACTTAACATGCATATATAGGGTGGCTTTGGAGGTGACATGTGTCAGCCCCATAGGGTGACACGTGTCTAGCCCTTATTGGGCCATGTATGCATGCTGCCAATAGGGTGCTGCCACGTGGCAGTGGGGTCTACCTCCCCCAAGCAGGTGGGTCACCTACTTGACCCCAAGCAGGTGGGTCACCTGCTTGCTTGAGGTGCTGCCACGTGTCACCTTCCTAGGCTGCCACATGTTGTCTTTTTCTCTTCCTCATGGGTTCGTAATCTCATCTTATTTTAAGAACCCATGTAATCCTTGCTACTTAAGCTCGATGGTACTCAAGTAGCTTAAGTGTGTAGGACTTCTAAGTTAGTAACTTACGTAGGTAAGTGGAGTCCCACGACTCCTTACTTGGCCTCGAACTTTTTCTGACTTCTCATAACCCTATTTCCAACCTTCCCTACTATGGGGTATCACATTCTCCTTTCCTTGGAGTTGTTTGATAGTGTCGTAGTGTATCCGGCTCACATGAGAATGTCCAAGGAACTTATGAGACATTCCGAGTTTAAAAAGGGTGGGGTGTAACATCCTTCCCCCTTTTAGAATATTCATCCCCGAATGTTAGACAAAACTCCTCTTAGTACCTTATACAAACCGTAGGGAGATTCTTTGCGATCTTCTTAACACATACTTCCCTACAAGTACTTCATATACGTATTTCAGGAGTCGGGGTTACCTGTAAATATCGGTTACAGGTGCGGATACTTGTATTTCATGTTCTCTTCAGTTCCCCGATCATCCTCTTTTTGGTTTTGGTTTTTCCATCGTATCTTGATAAAAGGGACGTCTTTAGTCTACAATCTTCCAGTTCATCGATCCAAGATGGCGATAGGTTTTTCCCCACAGGATTCCATCTCCTGGACCTTATCTATGGAATATGCCCTGGGTGGCTCGTTAATATCCTTGTGAAGCATTCTTATCTGATGGAATGGGCGTATAGTTTCCAAATGAGGTGGTAAGCTCAACTTACCAGCCACGTTGCCCACCTTATGAGTAACTTGATACGGTCTAACATGTTCTGGGTCAAGTTCCTTTTCTAGGTGACCCTATTATGAACATCCAATCATCAACTTGAACTCTGTATGTCGATGTCGAGTATCTGTATCTCATTCCTGACGACTCTGGGCTTTTAGTCAATAGCTTGCTTAATCATGTCGGGGCCATTGGAATACTAGAGTAGTAATTATTATTGTAGGCAACTTGATAAGTGATGGATAATCATTTCGGCTACCTTCGAAGTTGATCTCCCGGCTTGTGACATATCTTCTAGCGTCTAATAGTGCGCTCAGTCTGTTTAGTAGCTCAAGGGAGAAATGCGGTACTAAGACCTGTGTCTGCTCCTGATCTCTTCTTGGACTAATCTCAAGACGTTAATTATAATTGAAGTCCCTTTATCTGAGATATTAGTTGAGGAAACCTCATGGAACCTTACTACTTCCTTGTCATATAACTTCACCTAGTTTCAGCTGCATAGGTGGTCTTGCCTGAAAGCAAATGAGCTGATTCGTTAGCCTTCTCGCAACAACCCGTATAGCACCCTACTCTTGGAGAGTATAACATAGGTGTGTAATGATGTTGATAATTTGGGAATCCTTAGCCTCGTATAGGCCTTCTTATTAGTTTGTGTCATTCTTTACCTTTACAAGATTATGACAGGGTACAAAAAGTATCCTAGCGTTACCTCGCTAGTCCTCATATTTTACCCTCCCTTTTTCTCCCTTATCCTACACTCGATGTTGGGGTAGATCCTTGGTCCACTCGTGGCCATGTCTTACTCCACCTGTAGCACTAATTCCATCTCGGTAATTTGGCTTAACCTATCTTTGCATCTCTCGATAGTTAATTATAACTTGGGCTTCTTTGCCTGGTATAATAGCTATGGGGACTCCGTAAGGTCCTACCATTCTCTTACTCTACAATTTTACACCTTCACAGCGGAGTAGGTAACCTTTGATCGAAGAGGTAGGGACTAATATCGTTAATCCATAAGTAACATTCCCTCTAGATTCATCTGGCGCTGGAGTGCGAAGCGAGTCTTGTAGTCTTGGTCATATTGTGAAATTTTTGACCTTGGGCACTGCTTCCTATCATTCGTAAATTACATCAGCTGGTACCCTTACCTTTTGGGTTCTGCTTTTTCGCCCTCAGAGTTAGCTACCAAGTGGTGTCGAAATTCCCTTGCCTACTGGCCCATATAGTCATTCTGCGGTTTTCCTCTCATTAACTGGTTCTATGTTGAAGAGTTGTGGCATTTGAGTGCGTCGTCAGTTATCAATTAGCTAATCCTTCTTGTTTTGCTTAAGCCCTTGTTACAATTGCCTTAACGTATCTTATAATACTCTGGGTACATGATCTCATATCGTTTCTCCATCGCTAGTTCAGATTCCTCCATCTCGCGCGATCACACCAGCACTAATGCATTAAGTTCCATCAGAATTTTGAAGTTAAGTGTGATGGAGCGAGAGTAATATTGAGATGGGTGACCTCCTTGGGAAGTCTTCATGTCGCGTTTTATTGTAATCCTTGCCATAATGTGTGGCGTTGTCTCGCGAGTCTTTATGTTTTGCCCTGTCCTTTCATCTGTTATCTTGCATCCAGTATCGGCGTAGACTTTTAGCTCCACGATCCTTTATTCACTTTGTGTTCTCCTCATTTTCTACCACAGGAGGCTTTCTATTCCTTTTTCTTTGATTATTTATCTATCGCAACATCATTTGCGACTAACTCCATAACCAATATTTTGGCTTTTCGTCTAGCGTGCTGTTATTATTCTTCGTAATGCCTCTTAAGTTATTCGATATCCTTTAATGGTTACACTCTTTTGTTTTTATCGCAGCTGCCTTTTAGTGTTATGTCAGTCAGGGTCTCGTAAAAAACTTCTTAACGCTGCCTTATGTAGCATTTTGGCTTCCATCCAATTATTGGTAGCTTCCAGACCTTTCTAACTTGGTTCGGCAAGATATCTTATTGAAGTTTAGACGCCCATCTCAAATATATTCCCATATTGATTGCCCTCACCTTACTTTTTCCATTTTCTCATTAACTTCCCCCCTTTAGAGGGTACTCATACTTTCCTCTATTTGTACTTGTAGTCGTTCCAATTTCAATTAGGCAGTACTAGTATTCTGACGATACTATTCCAGGTTTTCTTGAAGTAGTAGCTTTGTCCCAATCTGTATCCTTTGTTTCTTGGGATGAATGGAAGTTGTGCCATTTATTCCTTAAGTTTGTCGTCCTGGTTCCGTAAGGGTTCCACTATTTTTGGGGCGACGTTGTGTACACGCGTCATTTCTTTATATCTTAAGCTCCATACTCTTACTGCGTGCTCAACACAGGCTTTTAACTTAATCAACGTATACCAGGTGCGCCTTACTAGTGGTCCTACTTTATCCCTCTATAATTGTATCACACTGTTCAATTCATACTTACATATCGATATCCCTCTTTTAGTTCGTATTCGTATTTAGTTCCTGACATCTCTTTAAGGTACTTCTATTAGAAGTTTTTTCCCCAATTAGTTGGTGGAGAACTATAAATTGTTATCATAAATCATTTTTAACCATTGTTGGAAGAAATCAAAACCTCTTAAACATCACAGTACTTCTTTTAGTACTTGACCTACCTGGTCTCCTTCTGAGTTTATCCTCGAGCTATGAACAACTCATCTAATTTATAATTAGGAGTTGAGGGCTTGGTATTTTTGTCAAAAAGAGTGAAACTCATTCGCGGGACATCTTACCTTTCAACCTGAGTTTCTCTTTTTTTTTCTATAGCACAATTACGGCTGGAGATACTGTGGTCTGAACAGTACTACTCAGACAGACTTTTGTTTTTTCGAAATAAAATTCTTCAAGTGAAAAGGGTGTCCCTTATCGGCGACCTGAAGGATACCTGTTACAGCTTTAGTTAAACAAAGTAGGGGTACTTGGTATCAATTTCCCAGACATCTCAAAATTCTATGCTTCATTTCCTTTTCCCCATTCTGGGAAAATTTCGGCAGAATTTCCTCTACACTTCTTACTATCCTACAACCTACACGAAGAAAATACCAACAATGCCTCACAGGGCCAACATATATATATATATTTAGGTCATATCACAGCCACACAGGGCTTTCAATATCATCTCATATCGCAGCCACACAGGGCTTTTAACGTCAATAATAATATAAAAATAATGGACTCACCTCATACGTCCAACTTCAAACTGCATTTGTTGCATTTCCTGTCTGGTTTCCTTTTTGGTTTCAACTTTACATTTCAATATTACTTTAATACCTTACCCAACAGATATCTTCCATGCCTTTACTTTACTTACCTGTGTGCTTCATAACTTCTCATGTCGTCAATTACATTCTTTTGTTGGTATCGTCCTTCTGTTAAGATCCAAGGTTAGTATAAGGATTTTTCCTATGACTCGGATCTAAAGCACGATCTCAAATATAGAAAAAAGATAACATCCTAAATGTCCTGTCGCTTCCTGTTTATAGATGTGGTGCACAATACATCGATAACCAAGACTCTACTAGACACGGTCTGCAGACAATCCAAGGACGAACTGCTCTGATACCACTTCTGTCACGACCCAACCCCGTAGGTCGCGACTGGGGTCCGATCTGGACCCCCCCGTACACATATCTATCAGTTGTGGTCACATTGAACTGTAAATAAAACAATATCATGTAATAGAGCCCCACTGGGCGATAACATTTACATATACCTGTTGCCCTTTTTATTTGTATCACAACATGATACGGCACGCAAGCCGACAGGGCTGCCATAACATAACAGCATATACAATATATCAAATAGACCCAGCTGAACCAAACTGACATATACAACCCACATATACATATCTGCAGACCTCTAAAAATATTAACGACAACATATGGCGGGACAAGGCCCCGCCATACCCCTGAATAGATAAAACAATCTTATACATCAATGGTCAGTATCAAAAATTGGGCTCCGATACAATGGAGCCTCCTCCAGCTGAGCTAAGCGGAATCCCAAGCTGACGGACTCCAAAACCTAATCTGTACTTGCAGGCATGAAATGCAGCCCCCCGAAGAAAGAGGGTCAGTACGATATATGTACTGATTATGTAAAAAATAACATAATACAACTGGAAATATATCTGAGATAGAGGAACAGGGGATAAGTGTTACACCCCGCACTCTTGAGCTCGGAACGTCTTCTTAAGTTCCTTAGACACTATCATGTGAGACGGATAAGCTACGACACTATCAAACAACTCTAAGGAAAGAAGATTGTGATACCTCGCGAGAAGGGAGGTTGGAGATAGAGTCATAAGAATCCGGAAAGAGTTGGAGACTAAGAAATGAGTCGTAGGACTCGATTTACCTACGTAAGGCACTAAGTTAAGAGTCTTATACACTTAAGTTGCTTAAGGATATATCAAGCTTACGTAGTACGGATTACATAGGCTCTTAAAGTGAGACAAAATTACGAACCCGCGAGGAAGGGAAAAAGACGACGCGTGGCAGCCAATGGAGGAGCGACACGTGGCAGCACCTCAAGCAAGCAGGTGATGCACCTACTTAGGTTCAAGTAGGTGATGCAGCTGCTTGGGGGAGGTGGACCCCGCTGCCATGTGGCAGCCCCTAATTGGCAGCATGACACGGTGGCCAATCATGGCTTGACACGTGTCATCCTTAGGGGCTGACACGTGTCACCCCTTGGGACCACATATATGTATGATATACATCTCAAACTTCAGCTTGGTCACCAACATTTCCAGCAGAAACGTGAACAAAGAACCCTAAAGCTAAGGAGAAAAAAATTGTGACGGCTTGGGAAAAAAATAGGTAAGTCCCATTTTCGTTCCGTAAATTAATTAATTAGCGTATACTACAATGATATGGAAGTATTAGTAGTACAAAATTAGGATTTGATGCAGCAAAAAACGGACAGCAAGCTGCCACGACGTTACAGCATGCTGAAAATATTTCCGAGGCGCGATTTTGGCGAGCTCTAGCCAATTTCGGGAAAGGTAAGTTCTTACCCTCTAATTTGAAGTTTATGATGTTAAATTATGGTGTATTACACACCTTAGGAGCTGCTGGAAGTTGGGGAAAAGGTTTGAAAAGTTCAGCGTTCGAAATTAACGAATTTAGAATCGCTATAGTTAAGTTGTTGTCGAAATAAAGTGTTGTACGTGTAGGGGCTGCTGCTGGTTGTGTTGTGGCGTGTTGCAGGGTCTAAAAGGTATCTAAATGAGGTGTGGGAGCTGCTGGTTGCAGCCACAGGCTTTGCAATTAAAGAATTCGCGAAAGAAAGATTAAAAACTCTAGTTTTGGTATCTTAGTTTCGAGTGAATTGTTGGGGGTTTATATTGTATAATTTTGGTCGTAATATGTATATGTATGGGCTGCTGGTTGCATTGTTGGTTGGCTGCAGGTTCTAAGGACATAGTTGGGAATTCGGATAGGGCACATTATAGGGGAGGTGCTGTTCGATTTTCGTTAACATCCTAACTAGTTAAGGAACTAGCCGAGAAGGCGAGCGAAGGGATGAATGTTATGAATACTCGTGGGTAGTCTAAGTTGCTGAAAAGTCCAAGGTTGTTAATACTTACATTACTTCCATGTTAAATAGGTTTTGAGGACAATGATGTGGACGTGATTAAGAGAAGTCCATACAAGGTATGTGAAGCTTTCCTTGGCGTGTTTTTGGAATAGATATGTAGAACTATTCTTCTTTTCTTTTGGCATGTCTTAGATATAAGTTATGAATGATGTGTATACTATAATTGGGATTCAATCCATTCGTAAAGCCCTGAGTATGAGTCGAGACTCTTGTTTACTTCTTGGTATTAGAACTTCTGCAATAGCTGAGTCATTGCCTTTTTGTCTTCTATGTGATGAAAACTAGTACATGTAAAGCCTATTTCTTCTTTCCTTTGGAATGGCTTAACTTTAAGTGAAATGGTATATGATATAGGTTTAGAGGTAATTCCATTTATGAGCTCTGATTGTAACTCGTGACTTGTAGTCACTCCTGAACATTAAGAGTCTGAAAGTAGTCAAACTACTATTCTCGAGCCTTCTATATAACGAATAGTAAGTGAAAGTAAGTACCAGCTCCTCTCTTTTTAAAGGCTCTAAAATGGTAAATGCGTCTGATTGCATAAGTTGAGTCTTTGACTAGATAACTTTCTCTGATTGCATAACTGTGTCTCTGATTGCATAATCGTGTCTTTGATTGCATAAACCATGTTTCTGATTGCATAAGCTATATGGCATTTTCTGGATGCATGTCTGTGATTCTCGAGGCCCCAACTGATGTAAGCCCTAATGACATCTAAAGGGATACCTCGGATAATTACTCCACCAGTCTTCAGGTGACGGTTCACTTGACTGTTTCATTGAGTCTTAGATAATGACTTGGTTGCATATGGTTTCTCACTACTCTACTCGTACATACTGTAACCCATCCTTCCTCGAGTCCCACGATGGGCCGGGATATGTTATCGTGCACAGTGTTACTACTTCTTTCACCGCGTCCCGGGCCGGATGTGTATAGTTCCACGCACGAGGAGACGATGCCGTACGTGAGGTGTGATAAATGTTATATGTTATGACGATGCGATTATTCACCGAGTCCCGGGCCGGCTGTAATATGATTGTATGTGTGGTGAAATAAGGAAGGAACACCGAGTCCCTCCTTAGAGGACCGGGTACATATGTATATTATGATGGTACGCTATAGACGTACACCACTCCATTCACCGAGTCCCTCACTAAAGGGCCGGATACTTTATGTAGGCATGCATATGAGATTAAAGCAATACATTGTGTCCCTGAACCCCGCAGTGAACCGGGTGTGATACGATGATATATATGATAAGATGATACCGTATACGATGGTATGATACCGTATACGATGATATGATGAAATGAAATGCATTATGATATGATGATATGTGATTATGAAGAAGTGATTATAACACCGAGTTCACTAGAGGGCCGGGCACAGCATATGATGATGTGTATGATTTACGTGTCCTAAGGTGTAGGTAATTCATTTAGTTATTATACTTGTCCCCTGCATCCCTATTTCAGTTATGATCTCAGTTACGATGTGTTATGCTTTACATACTCAGTACATATATCGTACTGACCCCCCTTTTCTCGGGGGGGCTGCGTTTCATGCCCGCAGGTACAGATGTTTATTCTGGAGATCCATCAGCATAGGAGTTCCTCTCAGCTGTGTCGGAAGTGCTTCACTGTTCTAGAGCCTAAATTTTGATGCTGGTCACTTAATGTATATATTTGTACATTCAGGGGTACGGCGGGGGCCTTGTTCCGCCATATGTTGTTGTTACTATTCTTAGAGGTCTGTAGACATATGTATATGTGGGTTGTTTATGAGTTAGTTTTGATGTTGCCTATTCGATATGTTGTGAATGTTTTTGTTATAGCAGCCTTGTCGGCTCACATGCCCTTTCATGATATGATACAAATGAAAGAGGCTACATGTACATAAAAAAGTTTTAAACTATTGGGGTTTTGTATATAGTATCACATCACACACGGTTCAACTTAAGTGTAGTTGATAAATACGCATAAGAGGGTCCAGGTCGGACCCCAGTTGCGGCCTACGGGGTTGGGTCATGACAATAAGATATCAAATCAGAAACCTGTACCTATACTTTGTGAATTACAAAAACATGCATGCTCGAATCATATCATATAGCCGGCCCCTTTCGGGGGTCTAGCGAATCACCTCTATAAGACCATCATAGCCCCAGTGCCATCACCACCTTATTACAGTACATCATCATATATATATACATACGTATCCCAGCCCTCTAGTGATGGGCTCGATGGACAATGTAGTGAATTATGCACAATTACTATTCCCGGCCCAAGACTCGGTGAAAAAAGTGCTACAGTATACACGAGTAGAGTAGTGAGTAACTATATGCAATTTAAATCATTATCAGAGACTTGATAGAATAAGACAGTTAAGCTTTTGTTTGAGGACCCGAGTAACAGTGTAGTCATCTCTGTCACGACCCAACCCCGTAGGTCGCAACTGGGGTCCGACCTGGACCCTCTTATGCGTATTTATCAACTACACTTAAGTTGAACCGTGTGTGATGTGATACTATATACAAAAACCTCAATAGTTTAAAACTTTTTCATGTACATGTAGCCTCTTTCATTTGTTTCATATCATGAAAGGGCACGCGAGCCGACAAGGCTGCTATAACAAAAACATTAACAACATATCGAATAGGCAACATCGAAACTAACTCACAAACAACCCACATATACACATGTCTACAGACCTCTAAGAATAGTAACAATAACATATGGCGGGACAAGACCTCCGCCGTACCCCTGAATGTACAAATATATACATTAAGTGACCAGCATCAAAATTTAGGCTCCAAAATAGTGAAGCACTTCCGACACAGCTGAGAGGAACTCCTACGCTGATGGATCTCTAGAATAAACATCTGTACCTGCGGGCATGAAACGCAGCCCCCCGAGAAAAGGGGGTCAGTACGATATATGTACTGAGTATGTAAAGCATAACACATCGTAACTGAGATCATAACTAAAATAGGGATGCAGGGGACAAGTATAATAACTAAATGAATTACTGTACCTGCACCTTAGGACACGTAAATCATACACATCATCATATGCTGTGCCCGGCCCTCTAGTGAACTCGGTGTTATAATCACTTCTTCATAATCACATATCATCATATCATAATGCATTTCATTTCATCATATCATCGCATACGGTATCATACCATCGTATACGGTATCATCTTATCTGTATATCATCGTATCACACCCGGTTCACTGAGGGGATCAGGGTCACAATGTATTGCTTTAATCTCATATGCATGCCTACATAAAGTATCCGGCCCTTTAGTGAAGGACTCAGTGAATGGAGTGGTGTACGTCTATAGCGTACCATCATAATATACATATGTACCCGGCCCTCTAAGGAGGGACTCGGTGTTCCTTCCTTATTTCACCACATATACTATCATATTACTGTCGGCCCGGGACTCGGTGAATAATCGTATCGTCATAACATATAACATATATCACACCTCACGTACGACATCGTCTCCTCGTGCGTGGAACTATACACATCCGGCCCGGGACGCGGTGAAAGAAGCAGTAACACTATGCACGATAACATATCCCGGCCCATCGTGGGACTCGAGGAAGGATGGGTTACAGTATGCACGAGTAGAGTAGTGAGAAACCATATGCAACTAACTCATTATCTAAGACTCGATGAAACAGTCAAGTGAACCGTCACCTGAAGACCGGGGGAGTAATTATCCGAGGTATCCCTTTAGATGTCATTAGGGCTTATATCAGTTGGGGCTTCAGGGATCACAAACATGCATCAAAATAATGCCACATAATTCATGCAATCAGAAATATAGTCTATGCAATCAGAAACACAATTTATCTAGTCAAAGACTCAACTCATGCAATCAACGGCATTTATCATTTCAGAGCCTCTAAAAAGAGGAGATAGTACCTCTACTTACTATTCATTATATAGCAGGCTCGAGAATAGTAGTTTGACTACTTTCAGACTCTTGATGTTCAGGAGTGACTACAAGTCACGAGTTACAATCAGAGCTCATAAATGGAATGTCACGACCCAACCCCGTAGGCCGCAACTGGGGTCCGACCTGGACCCTCTTATGCGTATTTATCAACTACACTTAAGTTGAACAGTGTGTGATGTGATACTATATACAAAAATCCCAATAGTTTAAAACTTTTTCATGTACATGTAGCCTCTTTCATTTGTTTCATGTCATGAAAGGGCACGCGAGCCGACAAGGCTGCTATAACAAAAACATTCACAACATATCGAATAGGCAACATCGAAACTAACTCACAAACAACCCACATATACATATGTCTACAGACCTCTAAGAATAGTAACAGCAACATATGGCGGGACAAGGCCCCCGCCGTACCCCTGAATGTACAAATATATACATTAAGTGACCAGCCTCAAAATTTAAGCTCCAGAACAGTGAAGCACTTCCGACACAGCTGAGAAGAACTCCTATGCTAATGGATCTTCAGAATAAACATATGTACCTGCGGGCATGAAACGCAGCCCCCCGAGAAAAGGGGGGTCAGTACGATATATGTACTGAGTATGTAAAGCATAACAGATCGTAACTGAGATCATAACTGAAATAGGGATGCAGGGGACAAGTATAATAACTAAATGAATTACTGTACCTGCACCTTAGGACACGTAAATCATACACATCATCATATGCTGTGCCCGACCCTCTAGTGAACTCGGTGTTATAATCACTTCTTCATAATCACATATCATCATATTATAATGCATTTCATTTCATCATATCATCGTATACGGTATCATACCATCGTATACGGTATCATCTTATCATGTATATCATCGTATCACACCCAGTTCACTGCAGGGCTCAGGGTCACAATGTATTGCTTTAATCTCATATGCATGCCTACATAAACTATCCGGCCCTTTAGTGAGGGACTCGGTGAATGGAGTGGTGTACGTCTATAGCGTACCATCATAATATACATATGTACCCGGCCCTCTAAGGAGGGACTCGGTGTTCCTTCCTTATTTCACCACATATACAATCATATTACAGCCGGCCCGGGGCTCGGTGAATAATCGTATCGTCATAACATATAACATATATCACACCTCACGTACGGCATCGTCTCCTCGTGCGTGGAACTATACACATCCGGCCCGGGACGCGGTGAAAGAAGTAGTAACACTGTGCATGATAACATATCCCGGCCCATCATGGGACTCGAGGAAGGATGGGTTACAGTATACACGAGTAGAGTAGTGAGAAACCATATGCAACTAAGGCATTATCTAAGACTCGATGAAACAGTCAAGTGAACCATCACCTGAAGACGAGGGGAGTAATTATCTGAGGTATCCCTTTAGATGTCATTAGGGCTTACATCAGTTGGGGCCTCAAGAATCACAGACATGCATCCAGACAATGCCATATAGCTTATGCAATCAGAAACATGGTTTATGCAATCAAAAACACAGTTATGCAATCAGAGACACAGTTATGTAATCAGTGACATTGATCATTCTAGAGATTTCAAGGAAAGGAGCTTGTATCTCCACTTACTATTCACTGTATAGCAGTCTTGAGAATAATTATTTGACTACTTTCAGACTCTTAATATTCAGGAGTAATTACAAGTCACGAGTTACAATCAGAGCTCATAAATGGAATTACCTCTAAACCTATATCATATACCAGTTAACTTAAAATTAATCCATTCCAAAGGAAAGAGGAAATAGGCTTTACATGTACTAGTTTTCATCACATAAAAGACTTAAGGGCAACAACTCAGCTATTGCAGGAGTTCTAACATCAAGAAGTAAATAAGAGTTTCGACTTATATTCAGGGCTTTATGAATGGATTGAATCCCACATATCATATACATATCATTTATAACTTACATCTAAGACATGCCAAAAGAAAAGAAAGATAGTTCTACATACTAATTCCAAAAACATGCCAAAAGAAAGGTTCACATACCTCTTGTGAGTTACTCTTTATCCCATTCGCCTCGTCGTCCTTTGAACCTATCCAACATAAAATTAATATGAATATTAACCTTTCTTAACCTTCCAGTATCTTAGGTTACACCTTAGTATTAATGGAATCTATTTCCTTAGTCGTTTCCTCGACTAGTTCTTTAGTTTGTTAAGGTGTTAACGAAAATTGGACAGCACCTCCCCTACAATGTGCCCTATCCGGATTTCCAATTAGGTACCTAAGACCTACAGCCAACCAACAACAACAACCTACAGCATATGTTTAAGCAATACGCAACAACAATATACAACATAAACTTCAAACGACTTAGGAAATAGATTCCATTAATACTAAGGTGTAACCTAAGATACTGGAAGGTTAAGAAAGGTTGATATTCATATTAATTTTATGTTGGATAGGTTCAAAGGACGACGAGGCGAATGGGATAAAGAGTAACTCACAAGAGGTATGTGAACCTTTCTTTTGGCATGTTTTTGGAATTAGTATGTAGAACTATCTTTCTTTTCTTTTGGCATGTCTTAGATGTAAGTTATAAATGATATGTATATGATATGTGGGATTCAATCCATTCATAAAGCCCTGAATATAAGTCGAAACTCTTATTTACTTCTTGATGTTAGAACTCCTGCAATAGCTGAGTTGTTGCCCTTAAGTCTTTTATGTGATGAAAACTAGTACATGTAAAGCCTATTTCCTCTTTCCTTTGGAATGGATTAATTTTAAGTTAACTGGTATATGATATAGGTTTAGAGGTAATTCCATTTATGAGCTCTGATTGTAACTCGTGACTTGTAATTACTCCTGAATATTAAGAGTCTGAAAGTAGTCAAATAATTATTCTCAAGACTGCTATACAGTGAATAGTAAGTGGAGATACAAGCTCCTTTCCTTGAAATCTCTAGAATGATCAATGTCACTGATTACATAACTGTGTCTCTGATTGCATAACTGTGTTTTTGATTGCATAAACCATGTTTCTGATTGCATAAGCTATATGGCATTGTCTGGATGCATGTCTGTGATTCTTGAGGCCCCAACTGATGTAAGCCCTAATGACATCTAAAGGGATACCTCAGATAATTACTCCCCTCGTCTTCAGGTGATGGTTCACTTGACTGTTTCATCGAGTCTTAGATAATGCCTTAGTTGCATATGGTTTCTCACTACTCTACTCGTGTATACTGTAACCCATCCTTCCTCGAGTCCCACGATGGGCCGGGATATGTTATCGTGCACAGTGTTACTACTTCTTTCACCGCGTCCCGGGCCGGATGTGTATAGTTCCACGCACGAGGAGACGATGCCGTACGTGAGGTGTGATATATGTTATATGTTATGACGATACGATTATTCACCGAGCCCCGGGCCGGCTGTAATATGATTGTATATGTGGTGAAATAAGGAAGGAACACCGAGTCCCTCCTTAGAGGGCCGGGTACATATGTATATTATGATGGTACGCTATAGACGTACACCACTCCATTCACCGAGTCCCTCACTAAAGGGCCGGATAGTTTATGTAGGCATGCATATGAGATTAAAGCAATACATTGTGACCCTGAGCCCTGCAGTGAACTGGGTGTGATACGATGATATACATGATAAGATGATACCGTATACGATGGTATGATACCGTATACGATGATATGATGAAATGAAATGCATTATAATATGATGATATGTGATTATGAAGAAGTGATTATAACACCGAGTTCACTAGAGGGTCGGGCACAGCATATGATGATGTGTATGATTTACGTGTCCTAAGGTGCAGGTACAGTAATTCATTTAGTTATTATACTTGTCCCCTGCATCCCTATTTCAGTTATGATCTCAGTTACGATCTGTTATGCTTTACATACTCAGTACATATATCGTACTGACCCCCCTTTTCTCGGGGGGCTGCGGGTCATGCCCGCAGGTACATATGTTTATTCTGAAGATCCATTAGCATAGGAGTTCTTCTCAGCTGTGTCGGAAGTGCTTCACTGTTCTGGAGCTTAAATTTTGAGGCTGGTCACTTAATGTATATATTTGTACATTCAGGGGTACGGCGGGGGCCTTGTCCCGCCATATGTTGCTGTTACTATTCTTAGAGGTCTGTAGACATATGTATATGTGGGTTGTTTGTGAGTTAGTTTCGATGTTGCCTATTCGATATGTTGTGAATGTTTTTGTTATAGCAGCCTTGTCGGCTCGCGTGCCCTTTCATGACATGAAACAAATGAAAGAGGCTACATGTACATGAAAAAGTTTTAAACTATTGGGATTTTTGTATATAGTATCACATCACACACTGTTCAACTTAAGTGTAGTTGATAAATACGCATAAGAGGGTCCAGGTCGGACCCCAGTTGCGGCCTACGGGGTTGGGTCGTGACAGAAGGTCCAGGTCGGACCCCAGTTGCGGCCTACGGGGTTGGGTCGTGACATGGAATTACCTCTAAACCTATATCATATACCATTTAACTCAAAATTAAGCCATTCCAAAGGAAAGAAGAAATAGGCTTTACATATACTAATTTTCATCACATAGAAGACTAAAAGGAATGACTCAGCTATTACAGAAGTTCTAATATCAAGAAGTAAACAAGAGTCTCGACTCATACTCAGGGCTTTACGAATGGATTGAATCCCAAATATCATGTACATATCATTCATAACTTATATCTAAGACATGCCAAAAGAAAAGAAGAATAGTTCGACATAGTTATACCAAAACATGCCAAAAGAACGCTTCACATACCTTGTATGGACTTCTCTTAATCACGTCCACATCATTGTCCTCGAAACCTATTTAACATGGAAGTAATGTAAGTATTAACAACCTTGGACTTTTCAGCAACTTAGACTACCCACGAGTATTCATAACATTCATCCCTTCGCTCGCCTTCTCGACTAGTTCCTTAACTAGTTAGGATGTTAACGAAAATCGGACAGCACCTCCCCTATAATGTGCCCTATCCAAAATCCCAACCATGTCCTTAGAACCTGCAGCCAACCAACAATGCAACCAGCAGCCCATACATATACATATTATGACACAATTACTCAATATGAACCCCCAATAATTCACTCGAAACTAAGATACCAAAACTAAAGTTTTTAATCTTTCTTTCGTGAATTCTTTAATGGCAAAGCGGAGGGTCATGTGGCTACAACCAGCAGCTACCACACCTCATTTAGATAACTTTTAGACCCTGCAACACGCCACAACACAACCAGCAGCAGCCCCTATGCGTACAACACCTTATTTCGACAACAACTTAACTATAGCGATTCCAAATTCGTTTATTCCGAACGCTGAACTTTTCAAACCTTTTCCCCAACTTCCAGCAGACTCTAAGGTGTGTAATACACCCTAATTTAACTTCATAAACTTCAAATTAGAGGGGAAGCACTTACCTTTCCCGAAATTGACTAAAACTTGCCGAAATCGCGCTTCGGAATTTTATTTACGTGCTGAATCGTTGTGGCAGCTTGCTGTCTGATTTTTGTTGCAAAAAATCCTAATTTTATACTACTAATACTTCCATATCATTGTATTATACGCTAATTAATTAATTTACGGAACGAAAACGGGACTTACCTTATTTTTTTTCCAAGCCGTCGCAATTTTCTCTCCTTAGCTTTAGGGTTCTTTGTTCACGTTTCTTGCTGGAAATTTGATGAATAAGCTGAAGTTTGAAGACCCAATACTGAAGTATATCCATAATATACATACATATATGTGGTCCCAAGGGGTGACACGTGTCAGCCCCTAAGGATGACACGTGTCAAGCCATGATTGGCCACCGTGTCATGCTGCCAATTAGGGGCTGCCACGTGGTGGCGGGGTCCACCTCCCCCAAGCAGCTGCATCACCTACTTGACCCTAAGTAGGTGCATCACCTGCTTGCTTGAGGTGCTGCCACGTGTCGCTTCTCCATTGGCTGCCACGCGTCGTCTTTTTCTCTTCCTCGCGGGTTCGTAATTTCGTCTCACTTTAAGAGCCTATGTAATCCGTACTACGTAAGCTTGATATATCCTTAAGAAACTTAAGTGTATAAGACTCTTAACTTAGTGTCTTACGTAAGTAAATCGAGTCCTATGACTCATTTCTTAGCCTCCAACTCTTTCCGGATTCTTATGACTCTATCTCCAACCTCCCTTCTCGTGAGGTATCACAATCTTCTTTTCTTAGAGTTGTTTGATAGTGTCGTAGCTTATCCGTCTCACATGATAGTGTCTAAGGAACTTAAGAAGACGTTCCGAGCTCAAGAGTGCGGGGTGTAACATCCTTCCCCCCTTTAGAACATTCGTCCCCGAATGTTGAATAAAACTTTCCTTAAGACTTTATACGGATCATAGGGAGATCTGCCTTTCTACTGGAATGGCATACAGTTTCGTCCAAGTAATTAATATACGAGTTCCAAGACTGGGGCTATCCGTAGACATCAGGAATAGGTACGGACACTTGTGTTTCATGTCCTTTTCAACCTCCCAGTTTATGTCTTCACGATTCTTATTCCGCCACAGTACCTTGACGGAAGCTATGTCCTTAGTTCGCAACCCATTTAATCTGCTGATTCCGGATCGAGATAGGTTGCCCCTCGTAGGATAACTCCCTGTTACATGGACCTCCTCCATGGGAAATATTCTGGGAGCATCGTTCCCATTCTTACGGAGCATTGATCTGTGAAAACTGAATGTATTGTTTCAAATCGGACGGTAGGTCCCACTCATAGGCAACTTTATCTATTCTAAAAATGCCCTGCAAAAGATCAATGTATCCCCTTCTTGCTGACTTTAGGCTGCTAATCGATATCTTGTTCCGGAATAAGCTTTACTTCATCAATAATTTAGTGGATCACATCTAGGCTTGTCCCTTAATCGAAGGGCAAAATGTCATACTAAGATTCATCTGGGTTCCTCAATCCCTTTCGAAATGATTTCCAGCAGTTAGCTGTAAATTGAACTTTTCTATTTGAGATAATATATGTAGGGACTCCGTGAAATCTTATTGTTTCCCTACTATGTCATTTCGTAGAACCCTCAGCTGAATATGCCTTTCTAACTGGAGGGGAACAAGTTGATTCTATCAGCCCATCTACCATAGCTCGTATGAACTCCCAGTTCCTTAGAATGCGAGGTCAGCTCGTACTATAATACATATTAACTGCTTTCCACCTCTGAGTCGGGGTTTCCATTCCCTGAGATAGGCTATCAGACTGCTGATGCTTCTTTTAACTTAAGCTATTGTACAACTCCTCTTAATCCAACTTGTAATACCTTAGGTATGCTATCTTTCTCTTTTACTCAGATCTTTTCTCCAATTTTCTTACCATACATCATATTGTAATCCTTACATAAACGTGTGTACGGACATAGAGCAGTCCAGAAAATTCCTTAGCGTTGCTATACTAGTGGCTTACCTCCTTTAGTCGAGGTCAAGGCTCCACTATGGCTCTTGTCCTTAATACCGATTATATCTGAATAGTTCTACCTCGAACCATCTTACACTTTTCCTGAATAGATTCTAAATATGGCAATCACATTGTTATTACTGACTTTCTTTTATCGAGTAATCATTTGACCTCGCTCTTAGTATGCCAATATTCATAGGTTGCACAACTATTATTGTGCCATTTTCACGAGGTGCATTGTATTTCAGTCATAATCTTTTTCTGCTCTTGGCGTACTCTGTTCTATATGTGTCATTGTACCAACACGCCTTTATAATCTCTTTTTGTCATACTTGTTTTGTTCTCTTTCTCACTTCCCAGGGGGTCACCCATCCCAGTGCTACTCTCATTCGAGCACGCTTAACTTCGGAGTTTTGACGGAATCCGGTGCCTCAGTTTGGGTATGACCACGTCCATCCCTTATGGGGTCTCGTTTGACGTTTAAGCGTCCCCATTTACATGCGATAGCATCAGTTGATTTTCTTTTACGCTTGTACTTCTTTTGTCCACTTCCCCCCTTTAGGGTGTACCTATATTATTCTCCGTATATCTTCAGCTATTTACACGCGAATGATTCTATTCCAACATATTTAACGGGTTGCACCATATCTACATCTTCTGTTAAATCATCCCCACGTTAGGTTGCCTTTCTAGGAAACCCTAGCACAATCGTAGGGTGTTGTAATATTTGGAATATCTCGAATCAATCTCATCTAATGATTGATACTCGAGTAGTATCCGTAATGTAGTAGTGCACTCAAATCCACATTCCATTCATCCCAATCAGTAATTAGCGAGGGCTCATAATTGGTGCACATTCCCCACTCGAATGTACTTATACTTTAATGACTCATGTTTCCAGCTTCGTCATTATACTAACTTTATTCCAGTGGATACCACTAATCATTAGAGTGGAGTCACGTGTACACCATACTTCTTTACGCCTCCTGAGCTTGCACCTTGTCGTGTGCCTAAGGCTCATTTCTAATCCTGCTTAAAACCACATCAACTTCGTGGTAGTAGTGGCCTTGTCTTAATACTTTTTCATCGTACTATACCTCCAGTTCGTAACTGTCTATGTCTCTTTTTGTTCGATACTTATACTTAATTAATCGCATCTATCTTGAGTGCCTCTATTAGAACTTTTGTATTATTCCTTCAACTCATTTCCATTTTTGGTTGGGCGTAAGGAATTCCATATTACCTTTTATTTCCTTGCACTAGCCATCCTTTTCGTCATCATATAACCTTTATTTGAAACTTTCCTTATGGAACTTAATAAATCTTCCTTATTTGTTCCATAGCTTGCTTTTCCGTTCCACACCTATCTTTACATTCCATTTACATGGACCATCATACCTTCTAGTTAATTTCTTACTAAGTTTTGCTTATTCTCTTAATGGTTTTTGTTATGTTCACCTGGTACCTTGTTCGCATTCAAACCCATAGTATAATACCGCTTGACTTTCTTCACGATTCTTACTAAGGGTTACTTACCCTTCTTAGCTAGTCTTGTCCTTAATGTCTCACAAGCTATCTTATTAACACTTCATATCCGTCACAATTCTTTTCCCTTTGTACTCTTGTCTTACTCTTGTCTTAACCATACTGTTACTTTCTTCAACTATCACTTGTCATAGTTTATCCCTATGTATCAATTTAGGCAATGCCTTACTATCTCATTTTATCTCGATCTATCAGTCCTCTCTGGGTCATTTTCTTTGGCTTATAGTTCCTTTCTAACTTATTCTACTATTCCAGTATCGTCCTCCTAGTTTCTATTGCCATTAACTCAATAATTAACTTATTTCTCGAGGTCAGCCATACTTGTTTAGTCAAATCTCATCATTGTTGCGAGGACAACCTTTCAAGACATACTATAGCCCTGTATCTCATTCTCCTCTTATTTCTAGGAAAATTTAGGCAGAGTTTCCTCTATATTTCTTACTATCTCAACACCTGCACGCAGAAAATACCAACAATGCCTCACAGGGCACACATATATACATTTATATTGTATAATATCTCAGCCACACAGGGCACACATATATAGTCATATCATCTCATATCGCAGCCGCACAAGGTGCCCATAATTAACAGTATGGAAATGAACTTACCTGTTATGTCCACTCGAGCTGCACCTGTTATACTTTCCTATTTACCTTTCCTATTACTTTTCAATTGTATCTGTCAATCGCATTTCAATACCTTACCTGACATAGGGCTTTCGTGCCTTTGCTTACCTGCGTGCTTCGTAACATCCAATATTGTTAGTTACTTTCTTCTATCGGCGTTGTCTTCCTGCTAAAATCGTAGGTTAGTATGAGGAATTTCATTTCCTATAGCTCGGCTCTATCGCACGATCTTAGATATGAAAGAAAGTAACATCTTAAATGTCCTGTAGCCTCCTGTCTATAGATGTGGTGCACAACACACCGATAAACAAGACTCTACTAGACACGGTCTGTAGACATTCCAAGGACGAACTGCTCTGATACTACTTCTGTCACGACCCAACCCCGTAGGCCGCAACTGGGGTCCGACCTGGACCCTCTTATGCGTATTTATCAACTACACTTAAGTTGAACCGTGTGTGATGTGATACTATATATAAAAACCTCAATAGTTTAAAACTTTTTCATGTACATGTAGCCTCTTTCATTTGTTTCATATCATGAAAGGGCACGCGAGCCGACAAGGCTGTTATAACAAAAACATTAACAATATATCGAATAGGCAACATCGAAACTAACTCACAAACAACCCACATATACACATGTCTACATATCTCTAAGAATAGTAACAATAACATATGGCGGGACAAGACCTCCGCCGTACCCCTGAATGTACAAATATATACATTAAGTGACCAGCATCAAAATTTAGGCTCCAGAACAGTGAAGCACTTCCGACACAGCTGAGAGGAACTCCTACGCTGATGGATCTCTAGAATAAACATTTGTACCTACGGGCATGAAACGCAGCCCCCCGAGAAAAGGGGGTCAGTACGATATATGTACTGAGTATGTAAAGCATAACACATCGTAACTGAGATCATAACTGAAATAGGGATGCAGGGGACAAGTATAATAACTAAATGAATTATTGTACCTGCACCTTAGGACACGTAAATCATACACATCATCATATGATATGCCCGGCCCTCTAGTGAACTCGGTGTTATAATCACTTCTTCATAATCACATATCATCATATCATAATGCATTTCATTTCATCATATCATCGTATACGGTATCATACCATCGTATACGGTATCATCTTATCTGTATATCATCATATCACACCCGGTTCACTGCGGGGCTCAGGGTCACAATGTATTGCTTTAATCTCATATGCATGCCTACATAAAGTATCCGGCCCTTTAGTGAGGGACTCGGTGAATGGAGTGGTGTACGTCTATAGCGTACCATCATAATATACATATGTACCCGGCCCTCTAAGGAGGGACTCGGTGTTCCTTCCTTATTTCACCACACATACTATCATATTACTGCCGGCCCGGGACTCGGTGAATAATCGTATCGTCATAACATATAACATATATCACACCTCACGTACGGCATCGTCTCCTCGTGCATGGAACTATACACATCCGGCCCGGGACGCGGTGAAAGAAGCAGTAACACTGTGCACGATAACATATCCCGGCCCATTGTGGGACTCGAGGAAGGATGGGTTACAGTATGCACGAGTAGAGTAGTGAGAAACCATATGCAACTAACTCATTATCTAAGACTCGATGAAATAGTCAAGTGAACCGTCACCTGAAGACTGGGGGAGTAATTATCCGAGGTATCCCTTTAGATGTCATTAGGGCTTATATCAGTTGGGGCTTCAGGGATCACAAACATGCATCAAAATAATGCCACATAATTCATGCAATCAGAAATATAGTCTATGCAATCAGAAACACAATTTATCTAGTCAAAGACTCAACTCATGCAATCAATGGCATTTATCATTTCAGAGCCTCTAAAAAGAGGAGATAGTACCTCTACTTACTATTCATTATATAGCAGGCTCGAGAATAGTAGTTTGACTACTTTCAGACTCTTGATGTTCAGGAGTGACTACAAGTCACGAGTTACAATCAGAGCTCATAAATGGAATTACCTCTAAACCTATATCATATACCATTTAACTCAAAATTAAGCCATTCCAAAGGAAAGAAGAAATAGGCTTTACATATACTAATTTTCATCACATAGAAGACTAAAAGGAATGACTCAGCTATTACAGAAGTTCTAATATCAAGAAGTAAACAAGAGTCTCGACTCATACTCAGGGCTTTACGAATGGATTGAATCCCAAATATCATGTACATATCATTCATAACTTATATCTAAGACATGCCAAAAGAAAAGAAGAATAGTTCGACATAGTTATACCAAAACATGCCAAAAGAACGCTTCACATACCTTGTATGGACTTCTCTTAATCACGTCCACATCGTTGTCCTCGAAACCTATTTAACATGGAAGTAATGTAAGTATTAACAACCTTGGACTTTTCAGCAACTTAGACTACCCACGAGTATTCATAACATTCATCCCTTCGCTCGCCTTCTCGACTAGTTCCTTAACTAGTTAGGATGTTAACGAAAATCGGACAGCACCTCCCCTATAATGTGCCCTATCCAAAATCCCAACCATGTCCTTAGAACCTGCAGCCAACCAACAATGCAACCAGCAGCCCATACATATACATATTATGACACAATTACTCAATATGAACCCCCAATAATTCACTCGAAACTAAGATACCAAAACTATTAGTTTTTAATCTTTCTTTCGTGAATTCTTTAATGGCAAAGCGGAGGGTCATGTGGCTGCAACCAGCAGCTACCACACCTCATTTAGATAACTTTTAGACCCTGCAACACGCCACAACACAACCAGCAGCAGCCCCTACGCGTACAACACCTTATTTCGACAACAACTTAACTATAGCGATTCCAAATTCGTTTATTCCGAACGCTGAACTTTTCGAACCTTTTCCCCAACTTCCAGCAGACTCTAAGGTGTGTAATACACCCTAATTTAACTTCATAAACTTCAAATTAGAGGGGAAGCACTTACCTTTCCCGAAATTGACTAAAACTTGCCGAAATCGCGCTTCGGAATTTTATTTACGTGCTGAATCGTTGTGGCAGCTTGCTGTCTGATTTTTGTTGCACAAAATCCTAATTTTATACTACTAATACTTCCATATCATTGTATTATATGCTAATTAATTAATTTACGGAACGAAAACGGGACTTACCTTATTTTTTTTCCAAGCCGTCGCAATTTTCTCTCCTTAGCTTTAGGGTTCTTTGTTCACGTTTCTTGCTGGAAATTTGATGAATAAGCTGAAGTTTGAAGACCCAATACTGAAGTATATCCATAATATACATACATATATGTGGTCCCAAGGGGTGACACGTGTCAGCCCCTAAGGATGACACGTGTCAAGCCATGATTGGCCACCGTGTCATGCTGCCAATTAGGGGCTGCCACGTGGTGGCGGGGTCCACCTCCCCCAAGCAGCTGCATCACCTACTTGACCCTAAGTAGGTGCATCACCTGCTTGCTTGAGGTGCTGCCACGTGTCGCTTCTCCATTGGCTGCCACGCGTCGTCTTTTTCCCTTCCTCGCGGGTTCGTAATTTCGTCTCACTTTAAGAGCCTATGTAATCCGTACTACGTAAGCTTGATATATCCTTAAGAAACTTAAGTGTATAAGACTCTTAACTTAGTGTCTTACGTAAGTAAATCGAGTCCTATGACTCATTTCTTAGCCTCCAACTCTTTCCGGATTCTTATGACTCTATCTCCAACCTCCCTTCTCGTGAGGTATCACAATCTTCTTTTCTTAGAGTTGTTTGATAGTGTCGTAGCTTATCCGTCTCACATGATAGTGTCTAAGGAACTTAAGAAGACGTTCCGAGCTCAAGAGTGTGGGGTGTAACAATCTCGAGTGTCCTTTAAATGTCATTATGGGCTGCCTCAAAGGTAATCTCGGGGACCCTAGACATGTATTAACATAGGGCCAAATCATTTATGGAATCAAGAACACTTAGTCTCATACAGTCTTTAAGACTTGAAGCCTGTACATTTGTTACCTCTTTAACATATAAAAGTTTCTACGGAAATAGTATAACTACTATCAGAGTTCGATATTAAAAAGAAATTAAGAGATGTTTAAGAATGGAGTTACCTCGGAGTTCTGATCAGATTCAACTTACAAGTAAAACAAGGACATGCCCCAAAAGAAGAAAGAGAATAAGCTCTATATAGTTTATACTTTCCTTTAGGTGATCTTCATATACATATTTCTTACCCGGCCCTTCATGGGGCTCGGTGAACCATTATGACATCGTAATCTCATTTTCGTATTAAATATATCTCAATGGAAATGAGAGATAGCTTCCCATACATTATATTCTGACACATAGAAGCCCTACAAGGCAATACTTAATCTTCACAGGAACTCTAATACTAAACAGTGGATAGGGGTTATGAGGCGTACTCGGAATTATGGGAATGGAATTATCCCCGCACGTTATATACAATTCACTTAAGGCTAAACATTGCCAAAAGAAAAGAAAGGTAGTTGTACGAACTTATATCAAAACATGCCAAGAAAAAGCTTTACAAACCTTTTATGAGTTACTCTTTATCCCGTTTGCCTCGTCGTCCTTTGGACCTATTCAACGTGGAAGTAATGCGAATATCAACCACTCTAGACTTTCCAGCACTTTCAGTTGCACCTTAGTATTCATGGAATCTATTTCCTTGTTCATTTCTTCGACTAGTCCTTTAATTAGTTAAGGCATTACCGAAAATTGGGCAGCACCTCCCCTATAATGTGCCCTATACAAATTTCCAATTGGGTCCCTAAGACCTACAACCAACCAACAACAACAACCTGCAGCAATACACACCAACAATATACAATATAAACTCCAAATGACTCATTCAAAAAGATGATATCAAATAGGGCGTTTAGTCTTTATTCTATAACGCCTTTCATTATATGAAACGAGGGGTCGTGTGGCTGCAACCAACAACATCCACACCCCTTTTAGAATGCATTTAGTCCCTACAACAATACATTACACCCCTGCAGCAACAACTCACTCAAAACTATCAAAACGTGAATTCTGGACAGCTTACTATTTTACCTTGTCGCTTCGTTTCGAAGGGGTAATGGAGGGAAACAGGATTTACATTCTTCATGAAAGTTATAGACATAAGTCTTAGGGTTGCATAAAATTTCAAATCACCCCTACATCAATTCTGTACAAAAAGATATGCCCAAAACACCAACAGCAGTCCGTGTAAGATTTCCAAAACCAAAATCTGGACAGTACCTCCTCTACACTTCATCACCCTTTTTCGAGAAGCTAAACGCAAAACTAGATTTTAAAGTCTAAATGAAAGTTATAGACATATGAAATACCTTTCCAAAAAATATTGAATCACTAGAAATGAATCTATACACAAGAAGTTATACCAATATTACTAACAACTGTCCCCTCTAAAAACGGGTTTGTTAACTAGTTTTTATAGTTTTCTCTCTTTGTTCTTTCAACTTTCTCTCAAGTTCCAAGCTGAAGAATTAATTCCGTAGACATTGTAAGATACATATATACACCTCCATGTGTTGATGAATACCGTAGATAATTAATTTATGGAGGAAAATTGGAACTTACCTTGAAAAAGAGCCATCCGTAGCTATGTTCCTTTGCTCTCAAGCTTTTTCAGCTTTTGGCTAAGTTTTAAGATAAGGAATGAATTCCTTAGTCACTTAACATACATATATAGGGTGGCTTTGGAGGTGACACGTTTCAGCCCCATAGGGTGACACGTGTCTAGCCCTTATTGGGCCATGTATGCATGCTGCCAATAGGGTGCTGCCATATGGCAGTGGGGTCCACCTCCCCCAAGTAGGTGGGTCACCTACTTGACCCCAAGCAGGTGGGTCACCTGCTTTCTTGAGGTGCTGCCACGTGTCGCCTTCTTAGGCTGCCACATGTCGTCTTTTGCTCTTCCTCATGGGTTCGTAATCTCGTCTTATTTTAAGAACCCGTGTAATCCTTGCTACTTAAGCTCGACGATACTCAAGTAGCTTAAGTGTGTAGGACTTCTAAGTTAGTAACTTACGTAGGTAAATGGAGTCCCACGACTCCTTACTTGGTCTCCAACTTCTTCCGACTTCTCATAACCCTATTTCCAACCTTCCCTACTATGGGGTATCACATTCTCCTTTCCTTGGAGTTGTTTGATAGTGTCGTAGCGTATCCGACTCACATGATAATGTCCAAGGAACTTATGAGAAATTCCGAGTTTAAAAAGGATGGGGTGTAACAAATGAAATCCATATTAATTGCTTCCCACTTCCACGTCAGAATCTCCATCTCCCGTAGTAGCCCACCCGGTTTCTGATGTTCCACTTTAACTTGCTGGCAATTCGGGCATTGGACTACGAACTCGGCTATATCTTTCTTCATACCATCCCACCAATACAAATTCCTAAGGTCATGATACATCTTGATTGACCCCGGATGAATAGAATAACAGGCATGGTGTGCCTCTCCAGTACTTGCTATCGTAAACCTGCAACTTTTGGTACACTGACTCTGCCTTGATATCGTAGTATCCCACCCGTCATGACCTCAAATGGAGGCTTTCCCTTTTGGAGAGTTTCTTCTCTATATTATGCTAGAATAGTGTCCTGGTACTGACATCGTTTTACTTCCTCCATGAGGGAGGATTCAGCAATTCCTCGAACAGAAACCCCGTCATCACCTGAATCAACTAAGCGAACTCCAAGGCTGGCAAGCTGGCAGATCTCACAGATCATCTTCTTCTGTTCTGGTTGTACCTCTGCCAAGCTACCATTGATTTATGGCTGAGCGCATCCGCCACCACATTTGCCTTCCCTGGGTGGTATAAAATGTCGACATCATAATCCTTCAACAACTCCAGCCACCTTCTCTGCCGTAGGTTTAGCTCCTTCTACTTAAAGATATATTGGAGGCTTTTGTGGTCCATATAAATGTCAACATGTACACCATATAGGTAGTTTCTCCATATTTTTAAAGCATGGATCACCGCTGCTAATTCCAAATCATGGGTTAGATAATTCTTTTCATGCTTCCTAAGTTGTTGGGAGGCGTTAGCTATAACTCTACCATGCAATATCAGAACGTACCCTAATCCAATACCAGAAGCATCACAATAAATAACAAAGCCGTACGGTCCTTCTAAAAGAGTGAGGATAGGAGCCGTAGTCAATTTTTCTTTTAACAGTTGGAAGCTTCATTCACAAGCGTCAGTCCATTGGAACTTAACCGCTTTTGAGTTAGTCTTGTTAAGGGTGCCGAAATGGAAGCAAACCTTTCCACGAACTTCCTATAGTATCCTACTAATCCCAAGAAGCTACGTACCTCCATAGGGATTGTGGGTCTTGGCCAAGCCTTTACGGCCTCAATCTTTTCTATATCCACTCCAATACCGTCAGTTCCACTAATGTGTCCAAGAAAAGCCACTTACATTAACCAAAATTCGCATTTAGAGAACTTAGCGTATAATTTCTGATGTCGAAGGACCCTTAGTACCGCCCACAAGTAATCTGCATGTTCCATCTCCGATCGTGAATAGACCAGAATATCATCAATAAATATGATCATGAATAAATCTAGAAATGGTTTGAATACTCGGTTCATTAAATCCATAAATACTGCTGGAGCATTTGTTAGCCTAAAAGACATCACCTTGAACTCGTAATGCCCATACCGGGTCCTGAATGCAGTCTTTGGTATATCTGCCTCCCTTACCCGCACCTGATGATAGCCTGACCATAGGTCTATCTTCAAAAAGCATTGGGCACCCTACAACTGGTCAAACAGATCATCAATCCTGGGGAGGGGATATCGGTTCTTAATTGTTATCTTATTCAGTTGCCTGTAATCAATACACATTCACAGTGATTCATCTTTCTTTTTCACAAACAACATTGGTGCTCCCTATGGTGATGTGCTGGGCCTAATAAACCCTTTTTCCAATAGGTCCTTCAACTGCTCCTTTAGCTCCGCGGGTGCCATTCTATATAGGGAAATAGAGATAGGCTGAGTATCTGGTGGCACGTCTACAGTGAACTCTATCTCCCATTCTGGAGGGAGGACTGGAAGTTCATCTGGAAACACATTTGGATATTCATTAACCACGGGTACCGACTGAAGAGTTGGCACCTCTACTTCCAGATCATGCACACAGACTAAATAATAAATGTACCCCTTGTTGATCATCTTCCTTGACCTAAGGTATGAAATAAACCTACCCTTTGGTGACGTTGTGTTTCCTAACCACTCGACAATTGGTTCGTTTGAAAACTAAAATTGAACTATTTTATTTTTACAGTCTACGTTGGCGTGACAAGAAGCTAGCCAATCCATACCCATGATAACATCAAATTCCACCATATCTAACTCTATCACATTAGCCAAGGTACGATGACTATACACATTTACCGGGCAGTGTCTATATACCTACTTTACCACAATGGAGTCCCCTATTGGTGTAGCAACCTCAAATGATTCTATTAACTCAGGCTTAATTCCAATTCTACTAGCAACAAAAGAAGATATATATGATAAAGTAGAGCCTGGATCCATCAACGCATACACGTCCTGAGAAAGAATTGATAATGTACCTGTGACCACATTCGGCGACGCTTCCTGGTCCTATCTATTGGCTAAAGCATATATACGATTAGAAGGACCACCAAAACTGAAAGCTCCACCACGGCCTCTACTGCGGCCTGCTGGTATCTGCATTCCCTGCCCCATCGGACGCATAGCCACAGAAAAAGACGAACCCATAATTGACCCAGTTGGCTGAGCCATACCCCCTGGAGTACTTTTAAATGGACACTCCCTCATAATATGGCCTTGATGGCCACAAAAAAAAACAAGCACCCGTAGTCCAACGACATTCTCCAAAATGAGGCTTGTTGCAATGGGGACAATGGGGTATCAGGGGTCTTGACTGCCGAGAATTCTGGTTTATCTGTATACCTGAGGCTCTAGAGCTTTGACCGGCCCCCGAATATCTGGCGCTTTCAACTCGTTCACCTGGGAACTATGGAGGTACACTCCGAGTTGGCTGGGAGGGGTATCTACCAAACTGCTGGAACCACCCGCTACGAAATTCCCCCGGATAACCAACTGACCTAGCCCTCTTAGGCTGACTCCTATCGAACCCTTTGTCAGGCTGGCGCCTTCTATGTCGCTCTTCTACCCCTTAGGCGTATGCCTGTACCCGGGCAATATCTATGCCTGGCTGAGAAGCCATGGCCATACAGCTATCAACCAAATAAAGATCCAAGCCCATAACGTATCGATGCACTCTGTCTGCCATATCAGCTACAACCGTGTGGGCATGTCTTGCCAATGAGTCAAACTCGAGGCTATAGTCTCGAACACTCCTGCCGTTCTGCTTCAACTGCAAGAATCTATCAACCCTGGATCATCTCATTTCTGGAGGCAGGAAGTGGCTAAGAAAAGCTTCTACAAACTCATCCCATTCAGCTGGAGGCTACATCACGTAGCCGATAGGAGGCCAATTCAATCGACTCAGTCTCCGAAGCCCTAATGATCTGCAGTGTACGCTGCATTTGTCAAATGAATTCCTGTGGATCCTCTGCACTTCTCGATCCATGAAATTATGGAGGGTTACATGTTAAGAAATCACGGACCCTCAAGCTGTCTTGTCTATTAGCATCATCTGGGCCACGCCTTCAGGCCTGTCCTGCCATCAGTCCAGTCAACAGCTGCACGGCATCTTGCATAGCTCTATCCTCCGCCCCTTGCTACGGGCTAGAAGGTTCCTGTGCTGGAGGTTCAGGATCGGCAGCTGCTGCTTCCCTAAGCTCCTCTAGAGGTGGCGGTGTAGTAGAACTCGCCGACTGGAGTACAATCCTCGGCATAGACTGGGCACGAGCCCTGGTAATTCTCGGGGTCTGACTAGTTTCCCCCATTGCTGACTTGCCCTTCTAGGCCATGGTAGCTTTCCTTGGAGGCATTACTATAAACATATAGATCTGTTAGTGAGAGGTCATCCTAAAAATATAGCTCTATCGCACGATCTAAGATAAGAAAGAAGGTAACATCCTAAATATCCTACAGCCTCCTGTCTATAGGTGTGGTGCATAATACACCGATAAACAAGCCTCTACTAGACACGGCTTGTGGATACTCCGAGAAAAAACTGCTCTGATACCACTTCTATCACGACCCAACCCTGTAGGCCGTGATGGGTGCCTGAACTGGACACCCCGCTCTACCCTGGCCAACTATACATAGTCTGTCCCCTGGTTATACTCAAAATACATCAATAGATAAGAAAACTTATAAGCCGACAAGGCTATTGTAACACATGGGGTCGTCTCGTGACACATATATATGTGGGCCGACAAGGCCGCCACAACACCGAGAATGCCCTAAATCATAAGTCATATCAGTACAGCCGTACATACTCGTACACACAACTCATGTATTACTCAGGCACAACTCATATACAGCCCATACACAACTTATATACAGCTCATATACAGCTTAGATACAATTCAGATACAACGTAGATACAACTTATATACACATACGCTCTACACACTTACAACCTACATTTGTATCCACAAACCTCTAAGAGTCAAAAGAACAGTAACATAAGGCGGGACAGGGCCCCCGCCGTACCCGTGAACAAAACTTATGTACATGCATCAAGTTTTAGTACCCAAAATTAGGCTCCAGCACAATGGAGCGTTCTTGGACCACTGAGTGGGACTCCTACACTAGCGGATCCCCAACCTGTGTACCTGCACCTGCGGGCATGAAACGCAGCCCCCCAAGGAAAGGGAGGTCAGTACGATATATGTACTGAGTATGTAAAACGTAACATAATACGACTGGAGGTATATCCGAAATAGAGAAGCAGGGGAAACAAATTATCAAATGAGAAACTTGGACCTATACTCTGTGAATCACAAAAGCATGCATGCTCAAATTATACAATATAGCCGGCCCTTTCAGGGATCCAACAAATCAGATATGTAGGACCATCATAGGCCCGATGCTATCACCACCTTATTGCAACACATCATCATCATACATATATACATACGTACCTGACCCTCTAGTGAGGGCTCAGTGAACAATGCAGTAAGTTGTACACGATAACGGACCCAGCCTGGGACTCGATGAAAGAAGTGTTACAGTATATACGAGTAGAGTAGTAAGTAACTATATGCAATCCAAATCATTATCAAAGACTCGACAGAATAAGAAAGTTGAGCTTTTATTTGAGGACCCGAGTAACGAAGTAGTCATCTCGAGCGTCCTCTAAATGCCATTATGGGCTATCTCAAAAGTAATCTCGGGGACCCTAGACATATATTAACATAGGGCCAAATCATTTATGGAATCAAACACATAGTCTCGTGTAGTCTTTACGACTCAGAGCTTGTACATTTGGTACCTCTTTAACGTATAGAAGTTTCCAGGAAAATAGTTCAACTACTATCAGAGTTTGGTATTCAAAAGTAAACATGAGGTGCTAAGGATGGAGTTACCCTAGAGCTCAGATCATATTCAACTTACAACTAAGATAAGGACATATGCCCAAAAGAAGAAAGAGAATAAGCTCTATATAGTGTGTACTTTCCCTTAGGTGATCTGCATATACATATTTGGTACCCGGTCCATCATGGGGCTCGGTAAACCACTATGGCATTGTAATCTCATTTTTGTATCAAATACATCTCAATGGAAAGGAGAGATAGCTTCTCACACACTACATTCTAACACATAGATGCCCTACTAGGCAATACTTAATCTTTACAGGAACTCTAGTACTGAACAGGGGATAAGGATTATAAGGCGTACTCGGAATTCTGGGAATGGAATTATTCCCGTACTACATATAAAATCCACTTAAGGCTAAACATTGCCAAAAGGAAAGAAAGATAGTTGTACGCACTTATACCAAAAACATGCCAAAAGAAAGTTCCACATACCTCTTAGGGATTCCCCTTAATCGCATTCACGTCGTTGTCCTCGAAACCTATTTAACATGGAGTAACACAAGTATTAGCAACCTTAGACTTCTCAGCAACTCATACTATTCATGAGTATTCATAGCATTCATCCCCTCGCTCGCCTTCTCGACTAGTTCGTTAACTAGTTAAGGTGTTAACGGAAATTGAACAGCACCTCTCCTATAATGTGCCCTATCCGAATTCCCAACCATGTACTTAACACCTGCATCCAACCAACAATACAACCAGCAGCTCATATATATAACATTGACACAATATAAATTCCAAATGACTCGCCCAAAGTTACGATACCAAAAGAGGGTTTCTAGTTTCTATTTTGCAAAACCTTTAATCGTACGAAGCGGGGGGTCATGTGGCTGTAACCAAAAGATCCCCCACCTCATTTAGATCACTTTTAGACCCTGAAACACGCCACAACACAACCAGCGGCATCCCCCACGCGCACAACACCTTATTTCGACAACAATTTAACTATAGCGATTCCAATTTCGTTTATTTTGAATGCCGAACTTTTCAAATCTTTTCCCCAACTTCCAGCAGACCCTAAGGTGTTTAATACACCCTAATTTAACATCATAAACTTCAAATTATAGGGGAAGAACTTACCTTTCCCGAAATTGGCTAGAACTCGCCGAAATCGCGCCTCAGAATTGTTTTAGCACGTTGAACCGTCGTGGCAGCTTGCTGTCCATTTTTTGGCTGCACCAAACTCTAATTTTATACTACTAATACTTCTATATCATCGTGGTATACGCTAGATAATTAATTTACGGAACAAAATCGGGACTTACAAAATTAATTTGATGAAGGAAGCTGGAGTATATGATACATATCCATACATATATCCCCTAGGGTATGACATGTGTCAGCCGCGAGAGGTGACACATGTCCAACCCCTATTGGGCCACCGTATCTACATGCTGAAGGAGGGGCTGCCATATGATAGTGGGGCCCACCTCCCCCAAGCAGGTGGGTCACCTACTTGACCCCAAGCAGGTGGATCACCTACTTGACCCCAAGCAGGTGGGTCACCTGCTTGGTTAGGTGCTGCCATGTGTCACCCTCCCATTAGTTGCCCCGCTTAATTTTTTTTCCTCCTCGTGGGTTCATAATCTCGTTCGTAATCTCATCTCACTTTAAGAGCCTATGAAACCCTTGCTACGTAAGCTTGGTATGTAATCAAGTAACTCACGTATGTAAGACTTCTAAATTAGTAGTTTACGTAAATAAGTTGAGTCTTACGACTCGTTACTTGTCCTCCAACTCCTTTTGACTTCTCTTGACCCTATTTCCAACCTCCTCTACCATGGGGTGTCACATTCTCCCTTCTTAGAATCGTTCAATAGGGTTGTAACTTAAGTGGGTCACATACTAACTTCTAAGTAACTTAAGGAATCTTCCGAGTTCAAAGATGTGGGGTGTAATAATTTTGTCATTTTCCAAGTTGAGTTCAATAAACCTAGACACAATTATGGCTATGTTCAACCGTATATCTACCCAATTCTTTCAAATTACCTCATTCTAAATCACTCTCCCCAAATCCTCTAAGGCAAGAACAAAGTCTCTCAAGGTTTCTTCTCCAAGCTAGGGCTTCATATTTCTTCAAAGGTTCTTCTCAATTCTAAAGTGATTTCAGTTAAGGTATGTGGGGATTGATCCATGAGTCCCAAAATTTTCCCAAAGTTTTCTCAAAGTTTCTTTCAATTTTTAATTGATTATGAACCCTAATTTTGATGAATTGCATTGGCCTATTTCAATTTCATTTTGATTTGTTATTGATGATTATTCTAAGCATGTTTCTACATGAATTGCATGATTTTAAATTTAATTATGAATGACCATGCATAAAGCTATCTCAATTATGATCTATAAGGTTCAATGATGATTTTCATAAGTTGATTATGAGTTCAATGATTTTCAAGGAAACTTTTCATGATTAAAGTAAGACTATGATTTTATTGATGAAGTTATGATGATGCTCAAGTTATAATCAAAGAAAGTAATTATGGTGTGATAAGTCCAATTCTCATACAATCATGTTAAATATGGTGATAAGTACAATTCTTAGTGAAGTTATGGATTTTTATGAATCATTAAAGTTAATGAGCTACTCTTAATATGTTTTATAAAGATGGATTGATAGGTAGTTACTATCTTTCCCTATTATGTTATGATCATATTTTTATGAGTTTTTGTTGAGATATTGACCAAGCACTAAGAGGACTTCTAGGTGGGATTCAGTCAGGTAATGCAGTTGTTACCCAAGGGAATTCAATTAGCAACCTAAAGTCCCAAACTATATTGCCCACATAGGTGGTCTTCATGGTCTAGCTAATGGATCCATATATAGAATAATTGAGTTAAGTTGGGTATAATGACGGAGTATACACTAGAAAGGTAGCCTCTCTTTCTCGATGAGGATTCCATCGGATTCCATGTTATAGCTCGCATAGTCTAAGATATCGATTAAAGGTCTTATCTCACACAAATTAAAGATCAAGTTATGAGTTTTACAATGAAGTCTTATGATATGCATTAACCATGGGCTTTATACGTTTTCAAATGATTTTAAGTCTTACTCATGTTCATTATGATTGGTCATGCATATTATGGCATATTGTCCATGTTCCTTTACTTGTTCATGCATATCCCATATATTTAGTACCTTCTATATACTAGCACATATTTTGCCTATATTGTCTCATAATGTAGGGACGAATGACACTTACGATCATAATATTCGGGGCTAAAGTTGTTTAGGTATCAAGAGTTGGTGAGTCCTCATCTTAGCAAGGGCAATGACTTCTTTTCATATGACTACTATTTTTACTTTTCCTATTGTTTTTGGGTGAGCTAGGATCTTTTCCTAAGCCCCCATCTAAGAATAGACTAGAGGCATGTTTAGACGCTATGTGATGTAGTCCGGTTGGACATCTATTGAGTTTTCTATCGCTTAGTTCTATTCCCTTAATTTATTACTTCCGCTTATCTTGTTATGTTTCTTTACCTTATGAATGCAATGTATGCTAAGATGTCTTGGTTGGGGTCCTTTGCATCCCTATTGTTGTGTTTTGGCTTGGCCCTAGTTTGGGTCATGACATTGATGATAACCCAATCAAAGATTAATCTTTGGAAAGTAACTTGCTCCTTGAAGTTAGTCGAACAAGTCATCAATCCTTGGACTGAGATACTTATTCTTAATTGTTACCTTGTTCAATTTTTGGTAATCAATACACATACGAAGAGAACCATCTTTTTTTCTGACAAAGAGAATCGGAGGACCCCATGGAGAAATACTCGATCTAATGGAGAGTTTATCCAACAAATCCTTCAACTGATCCTTTAACTCTTTCACTTCTGTCGGGCTATTCGATAAGAAGAAATAAAGATAGGCTGAGTATCAGAGAGAAGATCGATACCAAATCTATTTCTCTTTTAGGAGGGACGCCTGGGAGCTCATCAAGGAAAACTTTCGAAAACTTATTAACAACTAAAATTGACTCAAGAGTAGAAGCTTCAGAATTAGTATATCTAACCTGGACTAGATGATAAATGCAACCCTTGGAAACAATTTTCCAAGCTTTAAGGCATGAGATGAATTTACCCTTAAACACATAATTCATTATTAGTCCCGAGATCCTACTAGAGCCTTTTTTGGTCTATACCTATATTGGTGATTCAGTCGTCGATAAAATAGTCTATAGAAATTGCTAGTTTCAGTTTTTCATAAAATCACCTCTGTCTATCTTGGAGAGCTTGAATGACCGATTTTGATGTTATTCTTGTTATGGATTGGCTTCATGCATGCTATGCTTCCATATGTTGTAGGACCCGTAAAGTCAAGTTTTAGTTTTCTAATAAGCTAGTCCTATAATTAAAAGGTAGTAATTTCGTATTGAAAGGTCAATTCATCTCGTGACTTAAAGCTCAAAAAATGATTTCCAAAGGTTGCATTTTATCATCTAGTTTAGGTAAGGGATACAAAGTCCGAAGCTCCTACTCTTGAGTCAGTTTTGGTGATTAATGAATTTCTAGAAGTTTTCCTCGATGATCTCCCAAGTACTCCTCCCGAAAGGGAAATAGATGTTACACCCCACCCTTTTTAAACTCGGAATGTCCCTTAAGTTACTTAGAAGTTAGCATGTGAGCCACTTAAGTTACGACACTATCAAACGGCCCTAAGGAAGGGAGAATGTGATACCCCATACTAGAGAAGGTTGGAGATGAAATCATAAGAGTCCGAAAGGAATTGGAGGTCAAGTAATGAGTCATAGGACTCGATTTACCTATGTAAGCTACTAAGTTAAAAGTCATATGCACTTGAGCTACTTAAGCATATATCAAACTTACGTAGCACGGATTACATAGGTACATAAAATAAGACGAGATTACGAGCCCACGAGGAAGGAAAAAAAAAAAAGACGACACGTGGTAGCCAATGAAGAAGCAACACATGGCAGCACCTCAAGCAAGCAGGTGATCCACCTGCTTGGGGGGTGGTGGACCCCACTGCCACGTGGCAGCCCATAGTTGGCAGCATGATACGGTGGCCCAATAGGGGCTGGACACGTGTCACCTCTTGGGGTTGACACGTGTTACACCCTAAAGCCACATATATATGTTGATATATATCATATACTTCATTTATCCATCAAAACATCAGCCAACTTAGAGAGAAAAACACGTGAGGGAGAGAAATAGAGAGGCAGCCATGGTTCTTGAAGTTTAAAGGTTTGTTTTCCAATTTTCTTCCGTGAATTAATTATATACGGTGTACCTTAAGTACGTGGATATGTATATATGTATTTTAATACCTTCATGGAAGTAAAACTCCAGCTTTGCAATTGGAATTTGGAAGAGAAAATAAGAGAAAACGTTAATTAATAAACCCGTTTTTGGAAGGGACAGTGGTTAGTAATAATCGTATAACTTCTTTTGTACAGATTCGTTTCAAGTGATTTAATATGTTTTGGAAAGGTATTTCGTGTTTCTATAACTTTCATTCAGACCCCAAAATCCAGTTCCACTTGTATCAGCTTGAAAAGTGGTGATGAAGTGTAGAGGAGGTACTGCTCAAATTTGGTTTTGGAAATCCTACACGGACAGCTGTGAGTATTTTGGTCATATCTTTTTGTACAAAATTGATGTAGGGATGATTCGAAATTGTTTGCGACCCTAATACACATATCTATAACTTTCATGAAGGACGAAAATCCTGTTTCCTTCCATTACCCCTTCGAAACGAAGCGACAAGGTAAAACAGTAAGCTGTCCAGATTTCACATTTTGGATAGTTTTGGCGAGTTTGACAAGTTTAACGTAAGGTAAGGTTTCTTCTTTAAATTTGAGCTTTATGTGTTCTGATGGAGCATGTTACACTCCCTATTGGTGGCTGGAAATATGAAAATGGCTTAGAAATACTTGGCGTTCGGAATAAACTAATTTGTAGTCGTTATAGTTGAATTGTTGTTGAAACAAAGTGTTGTTCTTGTGAGTTGCTCTGCAGGGGTGTGGCTTGTTGTTGCAGGGCCTAAATATGTCCTAATGTGGGTTAGGGTGCTGCTGGTAGAAGCCACATGACCCCTTGTTATGTATAATTAAAGGCGTCACAAAATAAAGGCTAGACGCCCTATTGAGATATCGTATTTTTGGAATAAGTTGTTTGGAGTGTATGTTGTATATTGTTGGTATGAATTGCTGCAGGTTGTTGTTGTTGGTTGGCTGTAGGTCTTAGGGACATGATTGGAAATTTGGATAGGGCACATTATAGGGGAGGTGCTGCCCAATTTTCGTTAACGCCTTAACAAACTAAAGGACTAGTCGAGGAAACAACTAAGGCAATAGATTCCATTAACATTAAGGCGTAATCCAAGATGCAGGAAAGTTAAGAGTAGTTGATATTCGTATTAATTTCATATTGAATAGGTTCGGAGGACGACGAGACGAGCAGGATAAAGGGTAACTCCCAAAAGGTATGTAAAGCTTTCTTATGGCATGTTTTGGTATAAGCACGTACAATTATCTTTCTTTCCTTTTGGCAAGTTTTAGCCTTAAGTGAAGTGTGTGTGGAATGTGGGGATAATTCCATTCCCAAAACTCCAAGTATGCCTCATAACCCATATCCACTGCTTAGTATTGGAATTTCTGCAAGAATTGAGTATTGCCTAGTAAGGCTTCTATGTATTAAACACTAGTATTTGGAAAGCTATCTCTCATTTCCTGTGATACGTGTTTGGTACGAAAGTGAGATTATGATGCCATAATGATTCACTGAGCCCCATGATGGGCCGGGTATGAAATATATGTATGCAGATCCCATAAAGAAAAGTACAGACCATATATAGTTTATTCTCTTTCTTCTTCTGGCATGTCTTAGTTGTAGGTTAAACATGATATGAGTTACGGCGTAAATCCATTCTTAGCATCTCTTATTTACGTCTGAATATCGAACTTTTATAATAATCGAACTATTTCCCTGGAAACTTTTATATGTTAAAAAGGTAACAAATGTACAGGCTCCAAGTCTTACAGACTATATGTTAACAAATGTTCTGGTTCCATAAGCGATTTGGCTTTACTTTAGTACATGTCTAGGAGCCCCGAGATTATAATTGAGACAGCCCATAATGGCATTTAGAGGACACTCGAGATGACTACACCGCTACTCGGGTTCTCAAATAAAAGCTTAACTTTCTTATTCTGTCGAGTCTCTGATAATGATTTAAATTGCATATAGTTACTCACTACACTACTCGTGTATATTGTAACACTTCTTTCCCTGAGTCCCGGGCCAGGATATGTTCTCGTGCACAGTTCACTGCATTATTCACTGAGTCCCTCAATAGAGGGCCAGGATACGTGTATAAATATATGATGATGAGTTGTAATAAGGTGGTGATGGCACTGGGGCCATGATGGTTTTACAGAGATGATTTTACAGAGATGATTCACCGGACCCTCGAAAGGGCCGGCTATATGATATGACTCGAACATGCATGTTTTTGTAATTCATAAAGTACAGGTACAGATTTCTGAATTGATATCTTATCCCCTAATTCTCTATCTCAGATATGTTTCTAGTTGTTTTATATTATGTTTTACATACTCAGTACACATATCGTACTGACCCCCTTTCTCGGGGGGCTGCGTTCATGCCCGCAGGTACAGATACAGATTTTGGGAGTCCGTCAGCTTAGGATTCCATGCAGCTCAGCTGGAAGAGGCTTCATTGTATCGGAGCCTAGTTTTTGATACTGTCCACGGATGTATAGAAATTGTTTTATCCATTCAGGGGTACGGCGGGGGCCCTGTCCCGCCATATGTTGTCATTTATATGTTTAGAGGTCTGCAGACATGTATATGTGGGTTGTGTATGTCAGTTTGATTAAGCTGGGTCTACATGATATATGATATATATTATTATGTTATGGCAGCCTTGTCGGCTCGCGTGCCTTGTCATGTTGTGATACAAACGAAAAGGGCTACAGTTTATGAAAATGTTATCGCCAGTGGGGCTCTGTTACATGATATTGTCTTATTTACGATCCAATGTGACCTCAGCTAATAGATATATGTACGGGGGGTCCAGGTCGGACCCCAGTCGCGGCCTACGGGGTTGGGTCGTGACAGAAATGGTATCAGAGCAGTTCGTCCTCGGAGTGTCTGCAGACCGTGTCTAATAGAGTCTTGGTTATCGATGTGTTGCGCGCCACATCTATAAACAGGAAGCTATAGGACATTTAGGATGTTACCTTTCTTCTACATCTGAGATCGTGCTTTAGATCTGAGTCATAGGAAAAAAATTCCTTATACTAACCTTGGATCTTAACAGAAGGATGACACCAACAGAAGAAAGTAATTGATGACATGGAAAGTTACAAAGCACGCAGGTAAGTAAAGTGAAGGCACGGAAGATATCCGTTTGGTAAGGTAGTGAAGTATTATTTGAAATGTAAAGCTGAAACCTGAAGGGAAAGCAGTCAGGAAGTGCAATAGGTGCAGTTTGAAGTTGGACATATGAGGTAAGTCTAATATTTTTATATTATTGTTGACGTTGAAAGCCCTATGTGGCTGCGATAAAAAAAAAATGACATTGAAAGCCCTGTGCGGCTGTGATATGACATGTAAATATATATGCTGGCCCTGTGAGGCATTGTTGGTATTTTCTGCATGCAGGTTTTGGGATAAGTAAGAAATGTAGAGGAAACTCTGCCGAAATTTTCCCAGAACAAGAAAAAGGAAGTAAAGCATAGATTTTTGAGATGCCCGAGAAATTGATACCAAATACCCCTACTGTGTTTAACTAAAACTGTAAGAGGTATCTTTCAGGTCGCCGACAAGGGGCACTTTTTTTTACTTGAAGAATTTTATTTCAGAGTAACAAAAGCTTAATTAAGTAGTAAAGTTCAGACTACGGTATCTCCAGCCGTATTTGTACTGTAGAAATATAAACAGAGGGCTCAGGGTGAAGGATAAGATGTCCCGCGAATGAGTTTCACTCTTTTTGAAAAAAAAAATCCAAGCCCTCAACTCCTAATTGTAAATTAGATGAGTTGTTCATAACTCAAGGATAAACTCAGAAGGAGACCAGGTAGGTCAAGTATTAGAAGAAGTACTGTGATGTTTAAGAGGTTCTGTTTTCTTCCAACAATGATTGAAATAAGGGTTACGATAACAGCTTATAGTTCTCCACCGACTAAATGGGGAAAGAGCTTTAGACAGAAGCACCTCAAGGAGGTGTCAGGAACTAAACAGAAATACGAATTAAAAGGGGGATATGTAAGTATGAACTGAACAGTGTGATACGAGTATGCAGGGATAAATTGGAACCACTAGTAAGATACATTTCGTACGCGTTGCCTAAGTTAAAGGCCTGCATTGAGAACGGAGTAAGAGCATGGGGCTTAAGATACAAAGAAATGACGCGTATACACAACGTCGCCCCAAAAATAGTGGAATCCTTAAGGGACGAGGATGGAAAACTTAAGGAACAAATGACGTAACTTTTATTCGTCCCAAGAAACAAAGGATATAGGTTGGGACAAAACCACTACTTCGAGAAAACCTAGAATAGTTATCGTCAGAATACTAGCACTACCTAATAGGGATTAGAACAACTACAGGTGCTAAGTAATTCTTGGAAAAAGAAAAAGTAGAAAGTGGCCTTGGACGAGTTGTTCCCTAGGTCACATTGTTCAAGTACTGATTAGTAGATAAGACATTATGTTAGATATGGAAAGGTTCTATCGCTTCGTAATTTAATCAAGGCTCCGTACATGGATAGTCAGATTATAAACATGCAGATAAATAAAGACATGATGCGGTACCAAATAGATTGGTGAAAGGAATTGGACAAAAATTTAGACTGGACATAGAGACTTAGAACAAAGTACAAATAGAGGAAAGTGCGGGTACCCCCTAAAGGGGGGAAGTTAATGAGAAAATGGCAAAGGTAGGAGGAGGCAGTTGATATAGCAATAAATGTGAGATAGACGTCTAAACTTTGATAAGATATCTTGCTAAACCAAGTTGGAAAGCTCCGGAAGTTACCAATAATTGGATGGAAGCCGGAATGCTACATAAGGTAGCGTTAAGAAGTTTGTGACGAGACCCTGAACAACATAACACTAGAAGGTGGTTGCGGATAAAAACACAAAAAAATGTAACCATGGAAGGATATCGGATAACTCAAGAGACACTACGAGGGATAATGACAACATGCTAGACCAAAAAGCCAAAATGTTGGCTATAGAGTTTGTCGCAAATGATGTTGTGATAAATGTATAACCAAGGACAAAGGAATAGAAAGCCTCCTGTGGTAGAAAATGAGAAGAACACAAAATGAATAAAGGATAGGGGAGCTCATATGTGAAATTACATTAAAGATATGCCAGCTAATAATAGCCAAAACTCAAAATGGCTCCAAAGGTTACTATATAAAAGAACTTTAGCGCTACTCAGTAGCCCACCCTAATGAATGGGTGCGTACAGAAAGGGGGGGGGATACAATAGGGGAAGTTAAACCAAACTGACCAAAAAGGGACATGGTCATAGCGTAACTAAAGGTCTATGTCGATACTGGTCGTAAGATAACAAAGGAAGGACAGGGAAAAACATAAAGACCCGCGAGACAACACTAAGGTAAATCTTGGGCTAAATTGAGTGCCCGCACATCGTAGAAAGGATTACAGTGAAATGATACACGAAGACTTCCCAGGAAGGTCACCCATCCCAATATTACTCTCGCCCCAGCACGCTTAACTTCAAAATTCTGATGGAACTTAATGCGTTAGTGCTGGTGGGATCCTGCGAGATGGAGGAATCTGAACTAGTGATGGAAAAACGATATGAGATTATGTACCCAGAGTATTATAAGATACGTTAAGGCAATTGTAACAAGGGTTTAAGCAAAATAAGAAGGATTAGCTAATTGCTAATTGATGACGCACTTGAATGCCACAGTTCTTCAACATAGAACCAGTTAACGAGTGGAAAACCACAGAATAACTATATAGGCTAGTTAAAGTTCTAAAGAAAGTCGAGAAAAACTATACGAAGCTAAGGATTCCCAAATTATCAACGTCACCATGCACCTATTCTAAACTTTTCAAGAGTAGGGTGCTATGCGGGTTATTGCGAGAAGGCTAACGAATCAACCCCTTTGCTTCCAAGCAAGACCACCTATGCAACTGGAACTAGGTGAAGCTATATGACAAGGAAGTAGTAAGATTCCGTGAAGTTCCCCAACTAATATCTCAGATAGAGGAACTTCAAATATGGTTAACGTTTGGACCTCGGTCCAAGAAGAGGTCGAGAGCACAGACAAACCTTCATACCGCATTTACCTCGGGCTTCTGAATAGACTGAGCATACTATCAACTGCTAAAAAATATATTGCGAGCTTATGAGGTTGGCTTAAGTGTAGCTAGGACTATCGTCCATCAATTATTAGGTTTGCCTACGAGAAGGGCTACCATTACAGTATCCAAATGACCCCCTACAAGATGTTGTAAGGAAGCGCCTATAGGTCCCCCTGATGGGAAAAAGACTAAGCTGGTAGGCCAAACAGGATTAAGCAAACTATTGACTAAAAGCCCAGAGTCGGCAGGAATGATATACAGATAATCGACATCGACATTCAAAGTTCAAATGGATGATTGGATGTTCATAACGGAGTCACCCAGAAAAGGGGACTTAACCCAAAATATGTTAGAAGGTATCAAGTTACTCATAAGGTGGGCAATGTGACTGGTAATTTACGCTTACCACCTGATTTGGAAACCATACGCCCAGTCTATTAAATATAAATGTTTCGCAACTGTACTGGTGATCCACCCATAGTATGTCTCATAAATGAAGTCCATGAGATGGAAGAGTTATCCTATGAGGAGAAATTTATTACCATCTTGGATTGGCAAATTAGAAGGTTGCGAACTGAGGACGTGCCTTCCGTCAAGATACTGTGGCAAAACCAAAACCAGAAAAGGGATGACCTGGGAAATTGAAGAGGATATAAAACACAAGTATTTGCACCTATTCCCAATATTTATAGGTAACCCCGATTCCTGAAACACGTATATGAAATATTGGTATGGAAGTACGTGTTAAGAAAATAGCAATGAATCTCCCTACGATTTGTATAAGGTGCAAAGAGAAGTTTTAGCTAACATTCGGGGACGAATGTTTTAAAGGGGGGAAGGATGTTACACCCCACCCTTTTTAAACTCGGAATGTCCCTTAAGTTACTTAGAAGTTAGCATGTGAGCCACTTAAGTTACGACACTATCAAACGGCCCTAAGGAAGGGAGAATGTGATACCCCATACTAGAGAAGGTTGGAGATGAAATCATAAGAGTCCGAAAGGAATTGGAGGTCAAGTAATGAGTCATAGGACTCGATTTACCTATGTAAGCTACTAAGTTAAAAGTCATATGCACTTGAGCTACTTAAGCATATATCAAACTTACGTAGCACGGATTACATAGGTACATAAAATAAGACGAGATTACGAGCCCACGAGGAAGGAAAAAAAAAAAAGACGACACGTGGTAGCCAATGAAGAAGCAACACATGGCAGCACCTCAAGCAAGCAGGTGATCCACCTGCTTGGGGGGTGGTGGACCCCACTGCCACGTGGCAGCCCATAGTTGGCAGCATGATACGGTGGCCCAATAGGGGCTGGACACGTGTCACCTCTTGGGGTTGACACGTGTTACACCCTAAAGCCACATATATATGTTGATATATATCATATACTTCATTTATCCATCAAAACATCAGCCAACTTAGAGAGAAAAACACGTGAGGGAGAGAAATAGAGAGGCAGCCATGGTTCTTGAAGTTTAAAGGTTTGTTTTCCAATTTTCTTCCGTGAATTAATTATATACGGTGTACCTTAAGTACGTGGATATGTATATATGTATTTTAATACCTTCATGGAAGTAAAACTCCAGCTTTGCAATTGGAATTTGGAAGAGAAAATAAGAGAAAACGTTAATTAATAAACCCGTTTTTGGAAGGGACAGTGGTTAGTAATAATCGTATAACTTCTTTTGTACAGATTCGTTTCAAGTGATTTAATATGTTTTGGAAAGGTATTTCGTGTTTCTATAACTTTCATTCAGACCCCAAAATCCAGTTCCACTTGTATCAGCTTGAAAAGTGGTGATGAAGTGTAGAGGAGGTACTGCTCAAATTTGGTTTTGGAAATCCTACACGGACAGCTGTGAGTATTTTGGTCATATCTTTTTGTACAAAATTGATGTAGGGATGATTCGAAATTGTTTGCGACCCTAATACACATATCTATAACTTTCATGAAGGACGAAAATCCTGTTTCCTTCCATTACCCCTTCGAAACGAAGCGACAAGGTAAAACAGTAAGCTGTCCAGATTTCACATTTTGGATAGTTTTGGCGAGTTTGACAAGTTTAACGTAAGGTAAGGTTTCTTCTTTAAATTTGAGCTTTATGTGTTCTGATGGAGCATGTTACACTCCCTATTGGTGGCTGGAAATATGAAAATGGCTTAGAAATACTTGGCGTTCGGAATAAACTAATTTGTAGTCGTTATAGTTGAATTGTTGTTGAAACAAAGTGTTGTTCTTGTGAGTTGCTCTGCAGGGGTGTGGCTTGTTGTTGCAGGGCCTAAATATGTCCTAATGTGGGTTAGGGTGCTGCTGGTAGAAGCCACATGACCCCTTGTTATGTATAATTAAAGGCGTCACAAAATAAAGGCTAGACGCCCTATTGAGATATCGTATTTTTGGAATAAGTTGTTTGGAGTGTATGTTGTATATTGTTGGTATGAATTGCTGCAGGTTGTTGTTGTTGGTTGGCTGTAGGTCTTAGGGACATGATTGGAAATTTGGATAGGGCACATTATAGGGGAGGTGCTGCCCAATTTTCGTTAACGCCTTAACAAACTAAAGGACTAGTCGAGGAAACAACTAAGGCAATAGATTCCATTAACATTAAGGCGTAATCCAAGATGCAGGAAAGTTAAGAGTAGTTGATATTCGTATTAATTTCATATTGAATAGGTTCGGAGGACGACGAGACGAGCAGGATAAAGGGTAACTCCCAAAAGGTATGTAAAGCTTTCTTATGGCATGTTTTGGTATAAGCACGTACAATTATCTTTCTTTCCTTTTGGCAAGTTTTAGCCTTAAGTGAAGTGTGTGTGGAATGTGGGGATAATTCCATTCCCAAAACTCCAAGTATGCCTCATAACCCATATCCACTGCTTAGTATTGGAATTTCTGCAAGAATTGAGTATTGCCTAGTAAGGCTTCTATGTATTAAACACTAGTATTTGGAAAGCTATCTCTCATTTCCTGTGATACGTGTTTGGTACGAAAGTGAGATTATGATGCCATAATGATTCACTGAGCCCCATGATGGGCCGGGTATGAAATATATGTATGCAGATCCCATAAAGAAAAGTACAGACCATATATAGTTTATTCTCTTTCTTCTTCTGGCATGTCTTAGTTGTAGGTTAAACATGATATGAGTTACGGCGTAAATCCATTCTTAGCATCTCTTATTTACGTCTGAATATCGAACTTTTATAATAATCGAACTATTTCCCTGGAAACTTTTATATGTTAAAAAGGTAACAAATGTACAGGCTCCAAGTCTTACAGACTATATGTTAACAAATGTTCTGGTTCCATAAGCGATTTGGCTTTACTTTAGTACATGTCTAGGAGCCCCGAGATTATAATTGAGACAGCCCATAATGGCATTTAGAGGACACTCGAGATGACTACACCGCTACTCGGGTTCTCAAATAAAAGCTTAACTTTCTTATTCTGTCGAGTCTCTGATAATGATTTAAATTGCATATAGTTACTCACTACTCTACTCGTGTATATTGTAACACTTCTTTCCCTGAGTCCCGGGCCAGGATATGTTCTCGTGCACAGTTCACTGCATTATTCACTGAGTCCCTCAATAGAGGGCCAGGATACGTGTATAAATATATGATGATGAGTTGTAATAAGGTGGTGATGGCACTGGGGCCATGATGGTTTTACAGAGATGATTTTACAGAGATGATTCACCGGACCCTCGAAAGGGCCGGCTATATGATATGACTCGAACATGCATGTTTTTGTAATTCATAAAGTACAGGTACAGATTTCTGAATTGATATCTTATCCCCTAATTCTCTATCTCAGATATGTTTCTAGTTGTTTTATATTATGTTTTACATACTCAGTACACATATCGTACTGACCCCCTTTCTCGGGGGGCTGCGTTCATGCCCGCAGGTACAGATACAGATTTTGGGAGTCCGTCAGCTTAGGATTCCATGCAGCTCAGCTGGAAGAGGCTTCATTGTATCGGAGCCTAGTTTTTGATACTGTCCACGGATGTATAGAAATTGTTTTATCCATTCAGGGGTACGGCGGGGGCCCTGTCCCGCCATATGTTGTCATTTATATGTTTAGAGGTCTGCAGACATGTATATGTGGGTTGTGTATGTCAGTTTGATTAAGCTGGGTCTACATGATATATGATATATATTATTATGTTATGGCAGCCTTGTCGGCTCGCGTGCCTTGTCATGTTGTGATACAAACGAAAAGGGCTACAGTTTATGAAAATGTTATCGCCAGTGGGGCTCTGTTACATGATATTGTCTTATTTACGATCCAATGTGACCTCAGCTAATAGATATATGTACGGGGGGTCCAGGTCGGACCCCAGTCGCGGCCTACGGGGTTGGGTCGTGACAATAGACTTTGGTATCGATCTTCTCCCTGATACCCAACCTATCTCTATTCCTCCTTATTGAATGACCCCAAAAGAATTGAAAGAGTTGAAGGATCAGTTGAAAGATTTGTTAGATAAAGGTTTCATTGGACTGAGTATCTCTCTATGGGGTGCTCTAATTCTCTTTGTTAGAAAGAAGTATGTTTCTCTCCACATGTGTATTGATTACCGATAATTGAACAAGGTTATAATTTAGAATAAGTATCCCATTCCAAGGATTGATGACTTTTTTGATCAACTTCAAGGAGTAAGTTACTTTTCAAAGATTGATCGGGTTATCATCAAGTCCGAGTAAGAGAATGTGATATTTCAAAGATGACTTTTAGAACTCGGTATGGTCACTTTGAATTCTTGATTATATCTTTTGGAATACCAAATGCTCCTTTGGATTTTATGGATTTGATGAACATATATGTTTGTAATTGTGCTTATTTTGACATTTTGATCTATTCTCGGAGTTAGGAAGAGCATGTTGATCATTTGATGATAGTCTTTTAAATTCTCAAGTACCATTAGTCATTTGCTAAGTTTAGCAAGTGTGAATTTTGATTGAGGTCAGTTGCTTTCCTTGGACATATTGTCTCCAGTGAAGATATTATGGTTGATACTAAGAAGACCAAAGCAATTAAGAATTGGACTAGACCGTTTTCTCCTTTCGATATACAGAGTTTTTTAGGCTTAGCTGATTATTATAGAAGGTTTTTGAAAGGTTTATCTTCCATTATATTTCCCTTGACTACTTTGACTCAAAAGAAGGTGAAATTCCAATGGTCTAAGGCATGTAAGAAGAGTTTTCAAGAGTTAAAGGTGTTACACCCCACCTTTTTAAACTCGGAATGTCTCATAAGTTCCTTAGATATTATCATGTGAGCCGGATACGCTACGATACTATCAAACGACTCTAAAGAAGGGAGAATGTGATACCCCATAGTAGAGAAGGTTGGAAATGGAGTCATAAGAATCCGGAAGGAATTGGACGCCAAGTAATGAGTCATAGGACTCGATTTACCTACGTAAGCTACTAACTTGGAAGTCTTACATACTTAAGCTATTGGAGTACGTACCAAGCTTGTGTAGCATGGGTTACATAGGCTCTTAAAATAAGATAAGATTACGAACCTACAAGAAGGAGAAAAAACTAGTTTCCGAACTTACGAAAGTCAAGTAAGTAGGTGACAAGCAAGCACCTCAAGCAAGAAGGTGACAAGCAAGAACCTCAAGCAAGAAGGTGACTCACCTTCCTGCTTGAGGGGTTGGACCCCGCTGCCATGTGGCGGCGTGTGATAGGCCGCATGAGCCCAGGTGGCATCCTAGGGGGCTGCCATGTGTCACCCCAAGGGGCTTCCATGTGGCACCTTCTAAAAAGGGTGGATATATATTTTAATGACTCTTAAGTCATTATGTATCCAAAAAATCAGCCAAAACGTAGAGAGGAAACGTGAAAAAAAGAGAGTACCTACGACAGCTTTGGTTTGGAAGAATTAAGGGTGAGTTTTTCACTTTTTTTCCATGAATTAATTATCTACAGTGTTCTTCAAGCACGTGGAGATATGTATATGTATATATATGTATATTATTATGACTAAGAATTCATTCCTTCAGCTGTACACTTGGAAAAGTTAGACAGAAACATGAGAGAAAGAAGAGAGGAGGGCTACGGCCTAGGGGCTGCCAAGGTACGCCTCCGAGCTTCGCTCCATAAATCAATTATCTAAGGTATACTACGATGAATTTAGGGTGATAATAACATAAATTTACTGCTTGGAGTAGCGAGGAAGTCATACAAATAGCTCACTCAATTTCAGCGCGTTTGAAGAAATTCTGAGTTGCGATTTGACAATTTTAGCCAATTTCGGGCAAGGTAAGGTTTCTCCTTTCAATTTGGACTTTATGGCATTGTTATGGAGTGTGTTACACGCCCTATAGGTGTCTGGAAAGGTGAAAATGTCATAGAAACACTTGAGTTTCGAAATAAACTAAATTGGAGTCGCTATAGTTGAATTGTCGTCGAAATAAAATGTTGTTCTTGTGAGGTGCTGCTGCAGGGGTGTGAATTGTTGTTGCAGGGTCTAAATATGTTCTAAATGAGGTAGGGGAGATACTGGTTGCAGCCACATGACCCCCCCGCTTCGTACGGTTAAAGGTTTTGTAAAATGGAAACTAGAAATCCTATTTTGATATCGTATTTTTGAGCGAGTTGTTTGGAGTTTATGTTGTATATTATTGGTGTGAATTGCATAAAAATATATTGTAGGTTGTTGTTGTTGGTTGAATGTAGTGTTTAGGGATCTAATTGGAAATTGGGATAGGGCACATTATAGGGGAGGTGCTGCCCAATTTTCGTTAACGCCTTAACTAATTAAAGAACTAGTCGAAGAGACGAACAAGGAACTAGATTCCATGAATGCTAAGGTGCAACCTAAGATGCTGGAAAGCTAAGAGTAGTTGATATTCGTATTACTTTCATGTTGAATAGGGTCAGAGGACGATGAGACGAACGGGATAAAGAATGACTCACAAGAGGTATGTGGAACTTTTTTTTGGCTTGTTTTTGGTATAAGTACGTACAACTATCTTCCTTTCCTTTTGGCAATGTTTAGCCTTAAGTGAATTATATGTGAAGTGTGGGAATAATTCCATTCCCAGAATTCCAAGTACGCCTCATAACCCCTATCCACCGCTTAATATTGGAACTTCTGTAAGGACTGAGTATTGCCTAGTAAGGCTTCTACGTGTTAAATAGTAGTGTGTGGAAAGTTATCTTTCATTTCCCTCGATATGTATTTGGTACGAAAATGAGATTATGATGCCATAATGGTTAACCTAGCCCATGATGGGCCGGGTACGAAATATGTATATAAAGATCACCTGAAGGAAAGTACAGACTAAATAGAGCTTATTCACTTTCTTCTTTTGGGCATGTCTTTGTCTTAGTTGTAAGTTGAATATGATATGAGCTCCGGAGTAACTCCATTCTCAAACATCTCTTAATTACTTCTGAATACTGAACTCCTATAGTAGTTGAACTATTTCCATGGAAACTCCCATATGTTAAAGAGGTACCAAATGTACAGGCTCCAAGTCATAAAGGCTATACGAGACTAAGTGTTTTGACTTCCTAAACGATTTGGCCCTATGTTAATGCATGTCTAGGGTCCCCGAGATTACTTTTGAGGTAGCCCATAATGGCACTTAGAGGATACTCAAGATGACTACACCATTGCTCGAGTCCTCAGATAAAAGCTTAACTTTCTTATTTCGTCGAGTCTTCAATATGATTTAAATTGCATATAGTTATTCACTACTTTATTCGTGTATACTGTAAAACTTCTTTCACCGAGTCTTAGGTCGGGTCCGTTCATGCACAACTCACTGCATTGTCCACCGAGCCCTTCACTAAAGGGTTGGGTATGTATGAATATATGTATGATGATGATGTGTTGCAATAAGGTGGTGATGGTGTCGGGCCTATGATGATCCTACAGATATGATTCACCGGACCCCTGAAAGGGCCGGCTATATTATATAATATGAGCATGCATGCTTTCTGTTACACCCCGCACTCTTGAGCTCGATACATCTTCTTAAGTTCCTTAGACACTATCATGTGAGCCGGATAAGCTACGACACTATCAAACAACTCTAAGGAAAGAAGATTGTGATACCTCGCGAGAAGGGAGGTTGGAGATAGAGTCATAAGAATCCGGAAAGAGTTGGAGGCTAAGAAATGAGTCGTAGGACTCGATTTACCTACGTAAGACACTAAGTTAAGAGTCTTATACACTTAAGTTGCTTAAGGATATACCAAGCTTACGTAGTGCGGATTACATGAGCTCTTAAAGTAAGACGAGATTACGAACCCGCGAGGAAGGGAAAAAGACGACGCGTGGCAGCCAATGGAGAAGCGACACGTGGCAACACCTCAAGCAAGCAGGTGATGCACCTACTTAGGGTCAAGTAGGTGATGCAGCTGCTTGGGGGAGGTGGACCCCGCTGCCACGTGGCAGCCCCTGATTGGCAGCATGACACGGTGGCCAATCATGGCTTGACACGTGTCATCCTTAGGGGCTGACACGTGTCACCACTTGGGACCACCTATATTAGTTGATATGTATCCAAATATCTTCAGTTCAGTCAAAAATTTCCAGCAGCAACGTGAACAAAGAACCCTAAAGCTAAGGAGAGAAAATTGCGATGGCTTGGGAGAAAAATAAGGTAAGTCCCGATTTCGTTCCGTAAATTAATTATATAGAGTATACTACGATGATATGGAAGTATTAGTAGTATAAAATTAGGATTTGGTTCAGCAAAAAACGGACAGTAAGCTGCCATGACGTTACAGCATGCTGAAAATATTTCCGAGGCGCGATTTTGGCGAGTTCTAGCCAATTTCGGGAAAGGTAAGTTCTTACCCTCTAATTTGAAGTTTATGATGTTAAATTATGGTGTATTACACACCTTAGGAGCTGCTGGAAGTTGGAGGAAAGGTTTGAAAAGTTCAGCGTTCGAAATTAACGAATTTAGAATCGCTATAGTTAAGTTGTTGTCGAAATAAAGTGTTGTACGTGTAAGGGCTGCTGCTGGTTGTGTTGTGGCGTGTTGCAGGGTCTAAAAGTTCTCTAAATGAGGTGTGGGAGCTGCTGGTTGCAGCCACATGACCCTCCGCTTTGCAATTAAAGAATTCACGAAAGAAAGATTAAAAATTCTAGTTTTGGTATCTTAGTTTCGAGTGAATTATTGGGGGTTCATATTGAGTAATTTTGTCATAATATGTATATGTATGGGCTGCTGGTTGCATTGTTAGTTGGCTGCAGGTTCTAAGGACATGGTTGGGATTTCGGATAGGGCATATTACAGGGGAGGTGCTGTCCGATTTTCGTTAACATCCTAACTAGTTAAGGAACTAGTCGAGAAGGCGAGCGAAGGGATGAATGTTATGAATACTCGTGGGTAGTCTAAGTTGCTGAAAAGTCCAAGGTTGTTAATACTTACATTACTTCCATGTTAAATAGGTTTCAAGGACAACGATGTGGACGTGATTAAGAGAAGTCCATACAAGGTATGTAAAGCTTTCTTTTGGCATGTTTTTGGAATTAGTATGTAGAACTATCTTTCTTTTCTTTTGGCATGTCTTAGATGTAAGTTATAAATGATATGTATATGATATGTGGGATTCAATCCATTCATAAAGCTCTGAATATAAGTCGAAACTCTTATTTACTTCTTGATGTTAGAACTCCTGCAATAGCTGAGTTGTTGCCCTTAAGTCTTTTATGTGATGAAAACTAGTACATGTAAAGCCCATTTCTCCTTTCCTTTGGAATGACTTAATTTTAAGTTAAATAGTATATGATATAGGTTTAGAGGTAATTCCATTTATGAGCTCTGATTGTAACTCGTGACTTGTAGTTACTCCTGAATATTAAGAGTCTGAAAGTAGTCAAACAATTATTCTCAAGACTGCTATACAGTGAATAGTAAGTGGAGATACAAGCTCCTTTCCTTGAAATCTCTGGAATGATCAATGTCACTGATTACATAACTGTGTCTCTGATTGCATAACTGTGTCTTTGATTGCATAAACCATGTTTCTGATTGCATAAGTTATATGGCATTGTCTGGATGCATGTTTGTGATTCTTGAGGCCCTAACTGATGTAAGCCCTAATGACATCTAAAGGGATACCTCGGATAATTACTCCCCAGTCTTCAGGTGACGGTTCACTTGACTGTTTCATTGAGTCTTAGATAATGACTTAGTTGCATATGGTTTCTCACTACTCTACTCTTGCATACTGTAACCCATCTTTCCTCGAGTCCCACGATGGGCCGGGATATGTTATCGTGCACAGTGTTACTGCTTCTTTCACCGCGTCCCGGGCCGGATGTGTATAGTTCCACGCACGAGGAGACGATGCCGTACGTGAGGTGTGATATATGTTATATGTTATGACGATACGATTATTCACCGAGTCCCGGGCCGGCTATAATATGATAGTATATGTGGTGAAATAAGGAAGGAACACTGAGTCCCTCCTTAGAGGGCCGGGTATATATGTATATTATGATGGTACGCTATAGACGTACACCACTCCATTCACCGAGTCCCTCACTAAAGGGCCGGATACTTTATGTAGGCATGCATATGAGATTAAAGCAATACATTGTGACCCTGAGCCCCGCAGTGAACCGGATGTGATATGATGATATACATGATAAGATGATACCGTATACGATGGTATGATACCGTATACGATGATATGATGAAATGAAATGCATTATGATATGATGATATGTGATTATGAAGAAGTGATTATAACACCGAGTTCACTAGAGGGCCGGGCACAGCATATGATGATGTGTATGATTTATGTGTCCTAAGGTGCAGGTACAGTAATTCATTTAGTTATTATACTTGTCCCCTGCATCCCTATTTCAGTTATGATCTCAGTTACGATGTGTTATGCTTTACATACTCAGTACATATATCGTACTGACCCCCTTTTCTCGGGGGGGCTGCGTTTCATGCCCGCAGGTACAGATGTTTATTCTGGAGATCCATCAGCATAGGAGTTCCTCTCAACTGTGTCGGAAGTGCTTCACTGTTCTGGAGCCTAAATTTTGATGCTGGTCACTTAATGTATATATTTGTACATTCATGGGTACGGCGGGAGCCTTGTCCCGCCATATGTTGTTGTTACTATTCTTAGAGGTCTGTAGACATATGTATATGTGGGTTGTTTGTGAGTTAGTTTTGATGTTGCCTATTCGATATGTTGTGAATGTTCTTGTTATAGCAGCCTTATCGGTTCGTGTGCCCTTTCATGATATGATACAAATGAAAGAGGCTACATGTACATGAAAAAGTTTTAACTCATTGGTTTTTTTTTGTGAGTAGTAACACCTTGTTCATAGTTCAATATGACTACAACTGATAGGTAGGTATACGGGGGTCTAGATCGGACCCCAGTCGCGGCCTACGGGGTTGGGTCGTGACAGAAGTGGTATCAGAGCAGTTCGTCCTTGGAATGTCTACATACCGTGTCTAGTAGAGTCCATTTTATCGGTGTGTTGTGCACCACATCTATAGATAGGAGGCTACAGGATATTTAGGATGTTACTTTCTTTCATATCTAAGATCGTGCGATAGAGCCGAGCTATAGGAAATGAAATTCCTCATACTAACCTGCAATTTTAGCAGGAAGACAATGCCGATAGAAGAAAATAACTGACAATATTGGATGGTACGAAGCACGCAGGTAAGCAAAGGCACGAAAGCCCTATGTCAGATAAGGTATTGAAATGCGATTGACAGATACAATTGAAAAGTGGAAGGAAAGGTAAATAGGAAAGTATAACAGGTGCAGCTCGAGTGGACATAACATGTAAGTTCATTTCCATACTGTTAATTATAGGCGCTATGTGCAGCTGCGATATTAGATGATATGACTATATATGTGTGCCCTGTGTGGCTGAGATGTTATATAATATGAATGTATATATGTGTGCCCTGTGAGGCACTGTTGGTATTTTCTGCGTGCAGGTGTTGAGATAGTAAGAAATACAGAGGAAACTCTGCCCAAATTTTCCTAGAAAGAAGAGGAGAATGAGGTACAGGGCTATAGTATGTCTTGAAAGGTTTTCCTCGCAACAATGATGAGATTTGACTAAACAAGTATGACTGACCTCGTGAAATAAGTTAATTGCTGAGTTAATGGCAATAGAAACTAGGAGGACGATACTGGAATAGTAGAATAAGTTAGAAAGAAACTATAAGCTAAAGAAAATGACTCAGAGAGGACTGATAGATCGGGATAAAACGAGATAGTAAGGCATTGCCTTAATTGATACATAGGGATAAACTATGACAAGTTATGGTTGAAGGAAGTAACGGTATGACTAAGACAAGAGTGCGAGGGATAAAGAATTGTGATGAATATGAAGTGTTAATAAAATAGCTTGTGAGACATTAAGGACAAGACTAGCTAAGAAGGGTAAGTAACCCATAGTAAAAATCGTGAAGAAAGTCAAGCGGTATTATACTATGGGTCTGAATGCGAACAAGGTACCAGGTGAACATAACAAAAACCATTATTAGAATAAGCAAAACATAGTAAGGAATTAACTGGAAGGTATGATGTGGTCCATGTAAATGGAATGTAAAGATAGGTGTGGAACGGAAAAGCAAGCTATGGAACAAATAAGGAAGATTTATCAAGTTCCATAAGGAAAGTTTCGAATAAAGGTTATATGATGACGAAAAGGATGGCTAGTGCAAGGAAATAAAGGGTAATATGGAATTCTTTACGCCCAACCAAAAATGGAAATGAGTTGAAGGAATAATATAGAAGTTCTAATAGAGGCACTCAAGATAGATGCGATTAATTAAGTATAAGTACCGAACAAAAAGGGAGATAGACAGTTACGAATTGAAGGTATAGTATGATGAAAGAGTAATAAGACAAGGCCCCTATTGCAACGATGTTAATATGGTTTAAAGCAGGATTAGAAGGGAGCCTGAAGCGCATGACAAAGATGAAAGTTCAGAAGGCATAATGAAGTTAATATACGTGACTCCACTCTAATGATTAGTGGTATCCACTGGAATAAAGTTAGTATAATGATGAAGCTCGAAACATGAGTCATTAAAGTATAAGTACACTCGAGTGGGGAATGTGCACCAATTATGAGCCCTCGCTAATTACTGATTGGGATGAATGGAATGTGGCTTTGAGTGCACTACTACATTACGGATACTACTCGAGTATCAATCATTAGATGAGATTCGATTCGAGATATTCCAAATATTAAAGCACCCTACGGTTGTGCTAGGGTTTCCTAGAAAGGCAACCTAACGTGGGGATGATTTAACAGAAGATGTAGATATGGTGCAACCGGTTAAATATATTGGAATAGAATCATTTGTGTGTAAATAGCTGAAGATATACGGAGAATGACATAGGTACACCCTAAAAGGGGGGAAGTGGACAAAAGAAGTACAAGCGTAAGAGAAAATCAATTGATGCTATCGCATGTAAATGGGGACGCTTAAACGTCAAACGAGACCCCATAAGGGATGGATGTGATCATACCCTAATTGATGCACCGGATTCCGTCAAAACTCTGAAGTTAAGCGTGCTCAAATGAGAGTAGCATTGGGATGGGTGACCCCCTGGGAAGTGAGAAAGAGAACAAAAATAAGTATGACAAAAAGAGATTATAAAGGCGTGTTGGTACAATGACACATATAGAACAGAGTAAGCCAAAAGCAGAAAAGATTATGACTGAAATACAATGCACCTCGTGAAAATGGCACAAGAATAGTTGAGCAACCTATGAATATTGGCATACTAATAGCGAGGCCAAATGATTACTCGATAAAAGAAAGTCAGTAATAACAATGTGATTGCCATATTTAGAATCTATTCAGGAAAAGTGTAAGATGGTTCAAGGCAGAACTATTCAGATATAATCGGTATTAAGGACAATAGCCATAGTGGAGCCTTAACCTCGACTAAAGTAAGTAAGCCACTAGTATAGCAACGCTAAGGAACTTTCTGGACTGCTCTATATCCGTACACACGTTTATGTAAGGATTACAATATGATGTATGGTAAGAAAACTAGAGAAAAGATCTGAGTAAAAGGGAAAGATAGCATACCTAAGGTATTACAAGTTAGATTAAGAGGAGTTGTACAATAGCTTAAGTTAAAAGAAGCATCAGCAGTCTGATAGCTTATCTCAGGGAATGGAAACCCCGACTTAGAGGTGGGAAGCAGTTAATATGTATTATAGTACGAGCTGACCTCGCATTCTAAGGAACTGGGAGTTCATACGGGCTATGGTAGTTGGGTTGACAGAATCAACCTGTTCCCCTCCAATAAGAAAGGCATATTTAGCTGAGGGTTATATGAGATGACATAGTAGGGAAACGATAAGATTTCACGGAGTTCCCAAATTTATTATCTCAGATAGGGAAGTTCAATTTACAGCTAACTGTTGGAAATCATTCCGGAAGGGATTGAGGAACACAAATGAATCTTAGTACAACATTTCTCCCTTTGATTAAGGAACAGGCCCAAATGTGATTCACTAAATTATTGATAAAGTAAAGCTTATTCCAGGACAAGATATTGATTAGCAGCCTAGAGTCGGCAAGAAGGGGATACATTGGTCCTTCTTAAGTCATTTGTAAAGTAGGTAAGACTGCCTATGAGTTGGACCTACCGTCCGATTTGAAACAACACATTCAGTTTTCACAGATCAATGCTCCGTAAGAATGGGAACGACGCTCCCAGAATATTTCATGTGGAAGAGGTCCACGTAACAGGGAGTTATCCTACGAGGGGCAATCTATCTCCATCCGGGATCAACAGATTAAACGGGTTGCGAACTAAGGACACAGCTTCCGTCAAGGTAATGTGGCGGAATAAGAATCGTGAAGACATAAACTGGGAGGTTGAAAAGGACATGAAACACAAGTGTCCATACCTATTCCAGATGTCTACGGATAGCCCAGTCTTGGAACTCGTATATTAATAACTTGGACGAAAATGTATGCCATTCCAGTAGAAAGGCATCTCCCTATGATCCGTATAAAGTCTTAAGGAAAGTTTTATTCAACATTCGGGGACGAATGTTCTAAAGGGGGGAAGGATGTTATACCCCGCACTCTTGAGCTCGATACATCTTCTTAAGTTCCTTAGACACTATCATGTGAGCCGGATAAGCTACGACACTATCAAACAACTCTAAGGAAAGAAGATTGTGATACCTCGCGAGAAGGGAGGTTGGAGATAGAGTCATAAGAATCCGGAAAGAGTTGGAGGCTAAGAAATGAGTCGTAGGACTCGATTTACCTACGTAAGACACTAAGTTAAGAGTCTTATACACTTAAGTTGCTTAAGGATATACCAAGCTTACGTAGTGCGGATTACATGAGCTCTTAAAGTAAGACGAGATTACGAACCCGCGAGGAAGGGAAAAAGACGACGCGTGGCAGCCAATGGAGAAGCGACACGTGGCAACACCTCAAGCAAGCAGGTGATGCACCTACTTAGGGTCAAGTAGGTGATGCAGCTGCTTGGGGGAGGTGGACCCTGCTGCCACGTGGCAGCCCCTAATTGGCAGCATGACACGGTGGCCAATCATGGCTTGACACGTGTCATCCTTAGGGGCTGACACGTGTCACCACTTGGGACCACCTATATTAGTTGATATGTATCCAAATATCTTCAGTTCAGTCAAAAATTTCCAGCAGCAACGTGAACAAAGAACCCTAAAGCTAAGGAGAGAAAATTGCGACGGCTTGGGAGAAAAATAAGGTAAGTCCCGATTTCGTTCTGTAAATTAATTATATAGAGTATACTACGATGATATGGAAGTATTAGTAGTATAAAATTAGGATTTGGTTCAGCAAAAAACGGACAGTAAGCTGCCATGACGTTACAGCATGCTGAAAATATTTCCGAGGCGCGATTTTGGCGAGTTCTAGCCAATTTCGGGAAAGGTAAGTTCTTACCCTCTAATTTGAAGTTTATGATGTTAAATTATGGTGTATTACACACCTTAGGAGCTGCTGGAAGTTGGAGGAAAGGTTTGAAAAGTTCAGCGTTCGAAATTAACGAATTTAGAATCGCTATAGTTAAGTTGTTGTCGAAATAAAGTGTTGTACGTGTAAGGGCTGCTGCTGGTTGTGTTGTGGCGTGTTGCAGGGTCTAAAAGTTCTCTAAATGAGGTGTGGGAGCTGCTGGTTGCAGCCACATGACCCTCCGCTTTGCAATTAAAGAATTCACGAAAGAAAGATTAAAAATTCTAGTTTTGGTATCTTAGTTTCGAGTGAATTATTGGGGGTTCATATTGAGTAATTTTGTCATAATATGTATATGTATGGGCTGCTGGTTGCATTGTTAGTTGGCTGCAGGTTCTAAGGACATGGTTGGGATTTCGGATAGGGCATATTACAGGGGAGGTGCTGTCCGATTTTCGTTAACATCGTAACTAGTTAAGGAACTAGTCGAGAAGGCGAGCGAAGGGATGAATGTTATGAATACTCGTGGGTAGTCTAAGTTGCTGAAAAGTCCAAGGTTGTTAATACTTACATTACTTCCATGTTAAATAGGTTTCAAGGACAACGATGTGGACGTGATTAAGAGAAGTCCATACAAGGTATGTAAAGCTTTCTTTTGGCATGTTTTTGGAATTAGTATGTAGAACTATCTTTCTTTTCTTTTGGCATATCTTAGATGTAAGTTATAAATGATATGTATATGATATGTGGGATTCAATCCATTCATAAAGCTCTGAATATAAGTCGAAACTCTTATTTACTTCTTGATGTTAGAACTCCTGCAATAGCTGAGTTGTTGCCCTTAAGTCTTTTATGTGATGAAAACTAGTACATGTAAAGCCCATTTCTCCTTTCCTTTGGAATGGCTTAATTTTAAGTTAAATAGTATATGATATAGGTTTAGAGGTAATTCCATTTATGAGCTCTGATTGTAACTCGTGACTTGTAGTTACTCCTGAATATTAAGAGTCTGAAAGTAGTCAAACAATTATTCTCAAGACTGCTATACAGTGAATAGTAAGTGGAGATACAAGCTCCTTTCCTTGAAATCTCTGGAATGATCAATGTCACTGATTACATAACTGTGTCTCTGATTGCATAACTGTGTCTTTGATTGCATAAACCATGTTTCTGATTGCATAAGTTATATGGCATTGTCTGGATGCATGTTTGTGATTCTTGAGGCCCTAACTGATGTAAGCCCTAATGACATCTAAAGGGATACCTCGGATAATTACTCCCCAGTCTTCAGGTGACGGTTCACTTGACTGTTTCATTGAGTCTTAGATAATGACTTAGTTGCATATGGTTTCTCACTACTCTACTCTTGCATACTGTAACCCATCTTTCCTCGAGTCCCACGATGGGCCGGGATATGTTATCGTGCACAGTGTTACTGCTTCTTTCACCGCGTCCCGGGCCGGATGTGTATAGTTCCACGCACGAGGAGACGATGCCGTACGTGAGGTGTGATATATGTTATATGTTATGACGATACGATTATTCACCGAGTCCCGGGCCGACTATAATATGATAGTATATGTGGTGAAATAAGGAAGGAACACTGAGTCCCTCCTTAGAGGGCCGGGTATATATGTATATTATGATGGTACGCTATAGACGTACACCACTCCATTCACCGAGTTCCTCACTAAAGGGCCGGATACTTTATGTAGGCATGCATATGAGATTAAAGCAATACATTGTGACCCTGAGCCCCGCAGTGAACCGGATGTGATATGATGATATACATGATAAGATGATACCGTATACGATGGTATGATACCGTATACGATGATATGATGAAATGAAATGCATTATGATATGATGATATGTGATTATGAAGAAGTGATTATAACACCGAGTTCACTAGAGGGCCGGGCACAGCATATGATGATGTGTATGATTTACGTGTCCTAAGGTGCAGGTACAGTAATTCATTTAGTTATTATACTTGTCCCCTGCATCCCTATTTCAGTTATGATCTCAGTTACGATATGTTATGCTTTACATACTCAGTACATATATCGTACTGACCCCCTTTTCTCGGGGGGGCTGCGTTTCATGCCCGCAGGTACAGATGTTTATTCTGGAGATCCATCAGCATAGGAGTTCCTCTCAACTGTGTCGGAAGTGCTTCACTGTTCTGGAGCCTAAATTTTGATGCTGGTCACTTAATGTATATATTTGTACATTCATGGGTACGGCGGGAGCCTTGTCCCGCCATATGTTGTTGTTACTATTCTTAGAGGTCTGTAGACATATGTATATGTGGGTTGTTTGTGAGTTAGTTTTGATGTTGCCTATTCGATATGTTGTGAATGTTCTTGTTATAGCAGCCTTATCGGTTCGCGTGCCCTTTCATGATATGATACAAATGAAAGAGGCTACATGTACATGAAAAAGTTTTAACTCATTAGTTTTTTTTTGTGAGTAGTAACACCTTGTTCATAGTTCAATATGACTACAACTGATAGGTAGGTATACGGGGGTCTAGATCGGACCCCAGTCGCGGCCTACGGGGTTGGGTCGTGACACTTTCATGATTCATAGAGTACCGGTACAGGTTTCTAATTTTGATATTTTATCCCCTTCTTTTCTACTTCAGATACGCTTCCAGTTGTATTACGTTATGTTTTACATACTCAGTACATATGTCGTACTGACCCCCTTTCTTCGGGGGACTGTGTTTTATGCCCGCAGATATAGGTTTGGGAGTCCGTCAGCTTAGGATTCCATTCAAGCTTAGTTGGAAGAGGCTCCATTGTATCGGAGCCTAGTTATTGACATGAACCATGGATGTACAAAATCATTTTATCTATTCAGGGGTACGGCGGGGTCCCTGTCCCGCCATATGTTGTTGTTATTATTTTTAGAGGTCTGCAGATATGTATATGTGGGTTGTATATGTCCGTTTGGTTCAGTTGGGTCTATATGATATATTGTATGTGTTGTTATGTTATAGCAACTTTGTTGGCTTGCATGCCCTTTCAGGTTATGATACAGATGAAAGAAGCTACATACCAAGCAAATGAGTTTCACTCTTTTTGAAAAACAATACCAAGCCCCCAACTCCTAATTGCAAATTAGTTGAGTTGTTCATAACTCGAGGATAAAACCGGAAGAAAACCAGGTAGGTCAAGTATTAAAAGGGAAGTACTGTGATGTTTAGGAGGTTTTGGTTTCTTCCACCAATGGTTGGAAAATGAGTTATGATAATAGTTTATAGCTCTCCAATGACTAATTGGCGAAAGAACTTCAAACAGAAGCACCTCAAAGAGATGTCAGGAAATGAATATGTGTATGAACTAAAAGGGGGATATTTAAATATGAATTGAACCGTGTGATACAATTAAACAGGGATAAAGTGAGACCGCTAATAAGGCTCCCTTGGTAGAGGCTAACTATGTTAAAAGCCTGCGTTGAGCACGCAGTAAGGGTATGGAGCTTAAGATATAAAGGAATAATGCGTGTGCACAACGTCGCCCCAACAACAGTGGAACCCTTAAAAGACAAAGACGGCAGACTTAGGAAATAAATAGTGCAACTTACATTCATCCAAAGAAATAAATGATATAGGTTGGGACAAAGCCATTACTTTAAGAAAACCTTAAATAGTTATCGTCGGAATACTAGCATTGCCTAGTTGGGATTGGAACGACTACAAGTACTAACTAAATTTTGATGAAGATAAGTAGGATGTGGCCTCGAACGAGTTGTTCCATGGATCACATTACTAGAGTACAGATTAATAGATGAGATGTTGCACTATGTATGGAAAGGTTCTCGTCACCTTGTAGTTTCACCAAGATTTCATACACGTATAATTAGGTTATGAAATATACGGGAAGACGGGGACCTGGTACAGTATCGAATAGATTGGTGAAAGGAATTGGACAAAAAAATTGAGACTGGACATAGAGACGTAGAACAAAGTACTAACAGAGAAAAGTACGAGTACCCTCTAAAGGGGGGAAGTTAATGGAAAAAAATGGCAAAAGTAAGGTGAAGGCAATCGATATGGGAATATATTTAAGATGGACGTCTAAACTTAAATAAGATATCTTGCCGAACCAAGCTAAAAAGGTCCGGAAGCCACCAGTAATTGGATGGAAGCCAGAATGCTATATAAGGCAATGTTAAGAAGTTTTGACAAGACCGTGAATGACATAACACTGGAAGGCGACTGCATATAAAAACAAAAGAATGTAACCAAGAACGGATATCGAATAACTCAAGAAACACTACAAAGGATAGTGACAACATGCTAGACCAAAAGCCAAAATATTGGTTATAGAGTTGGTCTCAAATGATGTTGCGATAGGTATATGACCAAGGACAAAGGAATATAAATCCTTCTGTGGTAGAAAATGAGAAGAATGCAAAGTGAATAGAGGATAGGCAAGCTCATATGTCAAATTCCTTTAAAGCTATGCCAGCTAATGATAGACAAAACTCAAAGCGGCTCCAAAGGTCACTATAGGAATGAACTTTAGCGCTACCCAATAGCCCACCCTAATGAATGGGTGCGTACAAAAGGGGGGATACAATGGGAGAAGTTAAACCAAAATGACCAAAAAGGGACATGGTCGTAGTGGAATGAACAGATCTACCCCTATGCCAATTGCAAGATAACAGAAGGAAGGACAAGGCGAAACATAAAGACTCGCGAGACAGCACTGAGGTGAATATTGGGCTAAATTGAGTGCCCGCACATCGTGGAAAGGATTACAATGAAATGCAACACGAAGACTTTCCAAGGAGGTCACCCATCCCAATATTACTCTCGCCCCAGCATGCTTGTCATGACCCAACCCCGTAGGCCATGACTGGGGTCCAACCTGGATCCTCTTATGCGTGTTTATCAGCTACACTTAAGTTGAACCATGTGTGATGTGATACTATATGCAAAAACTTCAATAGTTTAAAACTTTTTCATATACCTGTAGCCTCTTTCATTCGTATCGTATCATGAAAGGGTACACGCCGATGAGGTTGCCACAACATAACAAAACATTTACAACATGTCATATAGGCACCGTCGAAACAAACTTATAAACAACCCACATTCATATGTCTACAGACCTCTAAAAATAGTAATAACAACATATGGCGGGACAGGGTCCTCGCCGTACCCCTAAATGTACAAATATATACATTAAGTGACCAGTATCAAAATTAGGCTCCAGAACAGTGAAGTACTTCCGACATAGCTGAGAGGAACTCCTAAGTTGACAGATCTCCAAAATGAACATCTGTACCTGCGGGCATGAAACGTAGCCCCTCGAGAAAAGGGGGTCAGTACGATATATGGACTGAGTATGTAAAGCATAACATATCGTAACTGAGACCATAACTAAAATAGGGATGTAGAGGACAAGTATAACAACTTAACGAATTACTGTACCTGCACCTTAGGACTCGTAAATCATACACATCATCATATGCTGTGCCCGGCCCTCTAGTGAACTCAGTGTCATAAGCATTTTCTCATAGTCACATGTCATCATATCATTATGTATTTTATTTCATCATATCATCATATACGGTATCATATCTTATAATGTATGTCATCATATTACATCCGGTTCACTACGGGGCTCAGGGTCGCAAATGTATCACTCTAATCTCATATGCATGCCTACATAAAGTATCCGACCTCTTTAGTGAGGGACTCGGTGAATGGAGTGGTGTACGTCTATAGCGTACCATCATAATACACATACGTACCTGTCCCTCTAAGGAGGGACTCGGTGTTTCTTCCTTATTTTGCCACATATACTATCATATTACAGCCAGCTCGGGACTCAGTGAATAATCGTATTGTCATAATATATAACATATATCACACCTCACATACGGCATCGTCTCCTCGTGAGTAGAACTGTATACATCCGGCCCGGGACGCGGTGAAAAAAGTAGTAAAACTACGCACGATAACGTTCCCGGCCCATCGTGGGGCTTGAGGAAGGATGGATTACAATATGCTCGAGTAGAGTAGTGAAAAACCATATGCAACTAAGTCATTATTTGAGTTTCGATGAAACAGTCAAGTGAACCGTCACTTGTAGACTAGAGAAGTAATTATCTGAGGTACCCCTTTAGATATCATTAGGGCTTACATCAGTAGGGGCTTCGGGAATCACAGGCATGCATCAAGATAATGCCACACAATTTATGCAATCAGAAATATAGTCTACGCAATCAGAAACATAATTTATCTAGTCAAAGACTCAACTTACGCAATCAGACGCATTTATCATTTCAGAGCCTTTAAAAAGAAGAGCTGGTACCTCCACTTACTATGCATTATATAGCAGGCTTGAGAATAGTAATTTGATTACTTTCAGACTCTGAATGTTCAAAAGTGACTACAAATCATGAGTTACACTCAGCGCTCATAACTGGAATTACCTCTAAACCCATATCATATATCATTTTACTTAAAATTAATCCATTCCAAAGGAAAGAAGAGATAGGCTTTACATGTACTACTTTTCATCACATAAAAGACTTAAGGGCAATAACTCAGCTATTGCAGGAGTTCTAACATCGAGAAGTAAATAAGAGTTTCGACTTATACTCAGGGCTTTATGAATGGATTGAATCCCACATATCATGTACATATCATTCATAACTTACATCTAAGACATGCCAAAAGAAAAGAAGGATAGCTCTACATACTTATTCCAAAACATGCCAAAAGAAAGCTTCGCATACCTTGTCTGAATTATTCCTTATCTTGTTTGCCTCGCCGTCCTTTGAACCTATTCAACATGAAATTAATATGAATATCAACCCTTCTTAACTTTCCAGCATCTTAAGTTACACCTTAGTATTAATAGAATCTATTTCCTTAGTCATTTCCCCGACTAATTCTATTATTCGCTAATGCATCGACGAAAATTGGGCAGCACCTCCCCTATAATGTGCCCTATCCAAATTTCCAATTAGGTCCCTAAGACCTACAGCCAACCAACAACAATAACCTGCAGCAATTCACACCAACAATATACAACATAAACTCCAAACGACTTATTCAAAAATATGGTATCACAATAGGGCGTCTAGCCTTTATTTTGTAACACCTTTAATTATACGCCATGAGGGGTCATGTGGCTTCAACCAGCAGCACCCTAACCCACATTAGAACATATTTAGTCCCTGCAACAACACATCACACCCCTGCAGCAGCAACTCACAAGAACAACGCCTCATTTCGACGACAATTCACTTCTAGCGACTCCAATTTAGTTTATTCCGAACACCGAACTTTTCAAACCTTTTCCCCAACTTCCAGCATCCCCTAAGGTGTGTAATACACCCTAATTTAACATAATAAACTTCAAATTAGAGGGGAAGATCTTACCTTTCCCGAAATTGGCTAGAACTTGCCGAAATCGCGCCTCAGAACTTTTTTTTCAGCATGCTATAACGTCGTGGCAGCTTGCTGTCCGTTTTGTGCTACACCAAACTCTAATTGTATACTACTAATACTTCCATATCATCATGGTATACGCTATATAATTAATTTATGGAACAAAATTAGGACTTACCTTATTTTTCTCCCAAGCCATCGCAATTTTCTCCTTAGCTCTAGGGTTTGTTTTCTCTTATTTGTTGCTGCAGTTTTGGATGAAATTTTGGGATAAGAAGCAGCCCCTTAGTCAAAATATACATATGTGTAGGTGTCCTTAGGAGGTGACACGTGTCATCCCCTTAGGGTGACACGTGTCAAGCCATGATTGGCTACCGTGTCATGCTGCCAATTAGGGGCTGCCACATGGCAGCGGGGTCCACCTCTCCCAAGCAGCTGCATAACCTACTTGACCCTAAGTAGGTGCATCACCTACTTGCTTGAGGTGCTGCCACGTGTCACTCCTCCATTGACTGCCATGCGTCGTCTTTTTCCCTTCCTCGCGGGTTCATAATTTTGTCTCACTTTAAGAGCCTATGTAATCCGCACTATGTAAGCTTGATATATTCTTAAGCAACTTAAGTGTATAAGACTCTTAACTTAGTGTCTTACGTAGGTAAATCGAGTCCTACGACTCATTTCTTAGCCTTCAACTCTTTCTGGATTCTTATGACTCTATCTCCAACCTCCCTTCTCGCGAGGTATCACAATCTTCTTTCCTTAGAGTTGTTTGATAGTGTCGTAGCTTATCCGGCTCACATGATAGTGTCTAAGGAACTTAAAAAGATGTTCGAGCTCAAGAGTGCGGGGTGTAACAATGCTTAACTTCAAAATTCTGATTGAACTTAATGCGTTAGTGCTGGTACGATCACGCGAGATGGAAGAATCTGAACTAGCGACGGAGAAACACTATGAGATTATGTACCCAGAGTATTATAAGATACGTTAAGGAAATTGTAACAAGGGCTTAAGCAAAACAAGAAGGATTAGGTAATTGTTAACTGACGACACACTCGAGCCACAGTTCTTCAATATAGTACCTGTTAATGAGAGGCAAACCACCGAAGGGCTATATGGACCAGTGGGCGAGGGAATTTCGACACCACTTAGCAGCCAACTCTGAGGGCAAGAAAAAGCAAAACCCAAAAGGTAAGGGTACCAGCTGATGTAAGTTACGGATGATAGAAAGTAATACCCAAGGTCGAAAATTCCACAGTATGACCAGGATTACAAGACTCACTTCACACACCATCGACAGATGGCTCTAAAGGGAATGTTACCTGTGGATTCACGATATTAACCCCTGCTCCTTCGATCAAAGGCTACATACTCAGCTGAGAAGGTGTAAAATTATAGGGTAAGGGAGTGGTAGGACCTTACGGAGTCCTCACAACTATTATCCCAGGCGAAGGAGCCCAAGTTGCAATTAACTACCGAGAGGTGCGAAGATAGGTTAAGCCAAACTACCGAGATGGAATTAGTACTACGGGTGATGTAAGACATGGCCACGATTGGACCAAAGATCTACCCCGACATCGAGTGTAGGAAGGGAGAAAAGGCAGGGTAAAATATGAGAACTAGCGAAGTAACGCTAGGATACTTCTTGTACCCTCTCATAATCTTTTAAAGGTAAAGAATGACACAAGATAATGGGTCTAGAGGATTACAAGCGGGGGTAAGGGAAATTGTGAAAGGGTCTAAGTAAAACTGGCAGAACTAGCTGGTTACTACAGGATGGAGAGCTTCTATGCCAAAATTCCTTCGGAATTATACCAGATCGTGTTAGACAAAGCACAGAACGACTATGAGAGCCATTATATGAGGGGGACTGCAGCATTATTCGGTAGCCAACCCTAAGGATTGGAAAAAAAAGGGAAGAAGGACCTAAAAAATTGAATGCCAGTTAAAGTTCTGAAAAGAGTCGAGAAGGGCTACCACTCTAGCATTCAGATGACCCCCTACAAGATGTTGTAAGGCGGAGTATATAAGTCCCCATGTTGGGGAAAAAGACTAAGCTGGTAGGCCAAACAGGATTAAGCAAACTATTGACTAACCACCCAGAGTCGGCAGAAATGATATACAGATAATCGACATCGACATTCAAAGCTCAAATGGGTGATTGGATATTCATCATGGAGTCACCCAGAAAAGGGGACTTAACCCAAAATATATTATACTGTATCAAGTTACTCATAAGGTGGGCAACGTGGCTGGTAAGTTGAGCTTACCACCTAATTTGGAAACTATATACCCAGTCCATCAGATAAGAATGCTTCGCAAGGGTACTGACGAATCACCCAGGGTATATTCTATAGATGGTATCCAGGAGATGGAATCTTGTTGGAAAAAAACCTATCGCCGTCTTGGATCGGCAAAATGATAGGGTGCAGACTAAAGACATGCCTTCCATCAAGATGCGGTGGAAAAACTAAAACCAAGAAAAGAACATGAAACACAAGTGTTCGCACCTGTACCCGATGTCTACAGGTAACCCCAACTCCGGAAACTCGTATATTAAGTACTTGTATGGAAGTGTGTGTTGGAAAATAACAAAGAATCTCCCTACGGTCTGTATAAAGTTCTAAGGGAAGTTTTGTTTAACATTCGGAGACGAATGTTCTAAAGGGGGGAAGGATGTTACACCCCACACTTTTAAACTCGGAATGTCTCATAAGTTTCTTAGACATTATCATGTGAGTCGGATATGCTACGACACTATCAAACGACTCTAAAGAAGGAAAAATGTGATAACCCATAGTAGAGAAGGTTGGAAATGGAGTCATAAGAATCCGGAAGGAATTGGAGGCCAAGTAATGAGTCGTAGGACTTGATTTACCTACGTAAGCTACTAACTTGGAAGTCTTACATACTTAAGCTATTGGAGTACGTACCAAGCTTGTGTAGCATGGATTACATAGGCTCTTAAAATAAGACGAGATTATGAACTTACGAGAGGGAGAAAAACCTAGTTTCCAAACTTACAAAAGTCAAGTAAGCAGGTGACAAGCAAGCACCTCAAGCAAGCAAGTGACAAGCAAGCAGGTGACTCACCTACCTACTTGGGGGGTGGACCCCGCTGCCACGTGGCAGCGTGTGATAGGCCGCATGAGCCCAGGTGGCATCCTAGGGGGCTGTCATATGTCACCCCAAGGGGTTGCCACGTGGCACCTTCTAAAAAGGGTGGATATATATGTTAATGACTCTTAAGTCAATATGTATCCAAAAAATTAGCCAAAACATAGAGAGGAAACGTGAGAAAAAGAGAGTACCTATGGCAGCTTTGGTTTGAAAGAATTAAGGGTGAGTTTTTCACGTTTCTTCCGTGAATTAATTATCTACGGTGTTTCTCAAGCACGTGAAGATGTATATATGTATATATATGTATATTATGATGACTAAGAAGTCATTTCTTCAGATGTACACTTGGAAAAGTTGGACAGAAATGTGAGAGAAAGAAGAGAGGAGGGCTACGGCCGAGGGGCTGCCAAGGTACGCCTCCGAGCTTTGCTCCGTAAATCAATTATCTAAGGTATACTACGATGAATTTAGTGTGCTAATAACATAAATTTACTGCTTGGAGCAGCGAGGAAGTCATACAAACAGCCCGCTCAATTTCAGTGCATTTGAAGAAATTTCGAGTTGCAATTTGACAATTTTGACCAATTTTGGGTAAGGTACAGTTTCTCCTTTCAATTTGGAATTTATGGCGTTGTTATGGAGTGTTTTACACGCCCTATAGGTGTCTGGAAAGGTGAAAATGGCATAGAAACACTTAACGTTCGGAATAAACTAAATTGGAGTTGCTATAGTTGAATTGTCGTCGAAATAAAATTTTGTTCTTGTGAGGTGCTTCTCCAGGGGTGTGACTTGTTGTTGTAGGTTTAAATATGTTCTAAATGATGTGTGGGAGCTGCTGGTTTCAACCACATGACCCCCTGTGTCACGACCCAACCCCATAGGCGGCGATTGGGGTCCGACCTGAACCCTCTTGTACGTATCTACTAGTTACACTTAAGTTAAATCGTGTGTGATGTGATACTATACACAGACCCCAATGGGTCGAAAACTTTTTCATATACATGTAGCCTTTATCACCTGTATCATAACAGGAAAGGGCACACAAGCCAACGAGGCTACCATAACATGAAAATATTTGCAATACGTCGTATGAGCAAAAGTAGAACGAACTTACAAATAACCCACATACACATGTCTACAGACCTCTAAGAGTAATAACTGCATCATATGGTGGGACAGGGCCCCCGTCGTACCTCTGAATAAATAAATATGTACATCAAATAACCAGTATCAAAAACTAGGCTCCAGAACAGTGAAGCACTTCCGACATAGCTGAGAGAAACTCCTAAGCTGGCGGATCTCTAAAACGAACATATGTACTGAGTATATAAAGCATAACATCATAACTGAGATAACAACTGAAATGGGGATACAGAAGACATGTATAACAGTTAACAGATTACTGTACCTGCAGCTTAAGACATGCAGTCATATACCTTATCATACCCTGTACCCGGCCCTCTAGTGAACTCGGTACCATAATCGTTTCATCATAATCATGAGTCATCATATCATCATGTATATCATTTTATCATGTTATCGTATACGGCATCATATCATCGTATGCGACTAACCTCATATATCATCATCGTATATCCGGTTCACTCTAGGGCTCGGGGTCACAAATGTATCCTTATACTTTTATATGCATGCCTACATAAAATGTTCGGCCCTTTAGTGAGGGACTCGGTGAAAGAGTAGTGTACGTCTATAGCGTACCATCATCATATAGTAAAATACGCCGAGGAATGTTCGGCCTGATCTGTAATTTAAAACAATGCCGAAGAACATACGGCTCAATCCACATTTTCTATTATATCATTATATGTACATATCCGGCTCGGGACGTGGTGACGGGCATCATCACATACAGCATCATCGTATGCTTCACTTCATCGTATACGGCATTTCATCCTCGTATACTTCTTATATATATATATATAGCCGGCCCGGGACTCGGTGAACGAATAGTAAAACTAGGCACGATCGCATTCCCGACCCTCTTATGGGACTCGGAGAAAGATGGGTTACAGGGTGCTCGAATAGAGTAGTGATAAACTATATGCAACTAAGTCATCTTTTGAGACTCAATGAAAAAGTCAAGTGAATCGTCACCTGAAGATCAGAGTAGTAATCGTCTTAAGTATCTTCTAAACATCGTTACGGAGCATATCAACTGGAGTTTCAGGAATCGTATATGTGTATCGAGACAAGGTTAAACAGCTTATAGAAGTAGAGACATTTGTCGTCGCAGAAACTTTAGGAATAGGAGCTGACATATTCAAGTATTATTCAGCAGATAGGAGACTCGAGGGTAGTTTAACTATTTTAAGAATTCTAATACCAAGTAGTAAACAAAAGTCACAATCATACCTGGAGCTTATAATTAGAACTACCTCCACCTCATATCATATGCTATTACATTTTATACTTAAGACCTTCCAAAAGAAAGAACAGACAGGCTTTACATATACTACTATTCATGATCTAGTAGCCTAGAAAGGCAATAACTCAACTATTACAGGAGTCTTAACATTACAAAGTGAATACCATTATGAATTACATTTGGAGTTTCACGAGTGGAATTATCCCCACATTTCGTATACACGGAATTCATAACTTATACCTAAGACATGCCAAAAGAAAATAAGAATAGCTCTACATACTTATTTCATAAACACGCCAAAAGAAAGCTTCACGTACCTCGTCTGAGTTATTCCTTATCCTGTTCGCCTCGTCGTCCTTTGAACCTATTAAAAAGGAGAGTAATATGCATATCAACTCTTCTTAATTTTCCAGCATCTTAGGTTACACCTTAGTGTTAATGGAATCTATTTCCTTAGTCGTTTCCTCGATTAGTTCTTTAGTTTGTTAAGGCGTTAACGAAAATTGGGCAGCACCTCCCCTATAATGTGCTCTATCCGAATTTCCAATTAGGTCCCTAAGACCTAAAACCAACCAACAACAACAACCTGCAGCAATTCACACCAACAATATACAACATAAACTCCAAACGACTTATTCAAAAATATGGTATCACAATAGGGCGTCTAGCCTTTATTTTGTAACGCCTTTAATTATACGTCATGAGGGGTCATGTGGCTTCAACCAGCAGCACCCTAACCCACATTAGAACATATTTAGTCCCTGCAATAACACATCACACCCCTGCAGCAGCAACTCAAAAGAACAACGCCTCATTTCGACGACAATTCAACTATAGCGACTACAATTTAGCTTATTTCGAATGCCAAACTTTTCAAACTTTTTTCCCAACTTCCAGCTGCCCCTAAGGTGTGTAATACACCCTATAATAACATCATAAGCTTAAAATTAGAGGGGAAGACCTTACCTTATCCGAAATTGGCCAAAACTCACCAAAATTTACCTCGGAAGTTTCTTAACATGCTGAAACATTAGCGGACTGTTTGTATCTTTTTGGTGCTGCTCCGAATCGTAACTTTACGTTAATAACACCTCCATAACATGTATAAACCCTCACAAAAATGTGGGTGAAGAGAATCAAACCATACCTTAACAAACGGCTCTCCAAACGTGCTGAAAATTAACTTCGGAACTCCTCGACGCGGCTGAAACTAAGGGCCTGTTTGCGTGGCTTCTTGCTGCCCCAAATCCAAAATTTTCATTATTAAACACCACTATATCACCATAGCATACCTTAAATAATTAATTCACGAAACGAAATCGGGCCTTACCTTTTGTTTTGCTCAAACCCGTGGCTGCCCTCACTTGTTCTTCACGTTTTTCTCTCATTCCCTAAGTTAAAAATGCTGAAAATGAAGTTTTAGTCATAAAATGACTAATATATAACCTTCCCTAGAGGGTGACACATGGCATACCCTAGGGGTGACACGTGGCAGCCCCCTAGAGCGCCACCTCACCCATGCAGCCACCCACATGCTGCCACGTGGCAGTGTGGGGCCCGCCCGTAGCAGGTAGGTGAGTCACCTGCTTGCTTGTCACCTGCTTGCTTGAGGTGCTTGCTTGAGGTGCTTTCTTGTCACCTGCTTGCTTCACTTTCGTAAGTTCGAAAACTAGTTTTTGCTTCCTCTCGTAGGTTCGTAATCTCTTCTTATTTTAAGAGCCTATGTAATCCATGCTACACAAGCTTGGTACGTACTTCAATAGCTTAAGTATGTAAAACTTCCAAGTTAGTAGCTTACGTAGGTAAATCGAATTCTACGACTCATTACTTGACCACCAATTCCTTCCGGATTCTTATGACTCCATTTCCAACCTTCTCTACTATGGGGTATCATATTCTTCTTTTCTTAAAGTTGTTTGATGTGTGTGGATAGTAAGGGTCTCATGGCTACTTTCAAGACGATTAGGGACACGTGTCAAGATTCTACAGTGCGGGGTATAACATCCTTCCCCCCTTTAAAACATTCGTCCCCGAATGTTAAATAAAACTTCCCTTAAGACTTTATACGGATCATAGGGAAATTCCTTTCTACTGGAATAACATACATCTTCATCCAAGTAATCAATATACGAGTTCCAGGACTGGGGGTTATCTGTAGACATCGGGAATAGGTACGGATACCTGTGTTTCATGTCTTCTTTAACTTCCTGGTTATGGCTTCAAGATTCTTATTCCACCACAGTACCTTGACGGAAGTTATGTCCTTAGTTCGCAACCCGCTTAATCTGTTGATCCCGGATAGAAATAGGTTGCCTCTCGTAGGATAACTCCCTGTTACGCGGACCTTCTCAACCGGAAATATTTTGGGAGCGTCGTTTACGATCTTGCGGAGCATTAATCTGTGAAAACTAAATGTATTGCTTCAAACCGGACGGTAAGTCCTACTCATAGGCAGCTTTATCCATTCTACATATAACCTGAGAAGGATCAATATATCCCCTTCCTGCCGACTCTAGGCTTCTAATCGATAGCTAGCTTGTCCCAGACTAAGCTTTACTTCATCAATAATTTACTAGGTCCCCTCTGGACCTATCCATTCATCGAAGGGCGAAATACTGTACTAAGATTCACCTGTATTCCCAAACCTTACCAGAATGATCTCCAGCGATTAGCCGTACGTTGAACTTCCTCGTCCGAGATAATAGATGTGGGAACCCCGTGAAATCTTATTGTTTCCTTGTTATGTCATCTCGTATAACCCTTAGCCGAGTACATCTTCCTACTTGGAAGAAAATGGGTTAATTTTGTCAGCTTATCTACCATAATCCATATGAACTTATACTTTCGTAAGGTATAAGGTCAGCCTGCACTATAACCTACATTAATCGCCTTTCATTCCCGAGTCGAGATTCCCATCCCCCATAATAGGCTATCAAGCCTCTGATGCTCCTCTTCGTTTAAGCCATTATACCACTCTTCTTAATTAAACTTGTAACACCTTAGATATGCTATCTTGCTCTTTTACTCGGATCTTTCTTTCAGTTTTATTACCACACATTATACTGAAATTCTTACACAACCGTGTGTAGGTACGTCGAGCCATTTATCAAGCCTCTGATGCTCCTCTTCGTTTAAGCCATTATACCACTCTTCTTAATTAAACTTGTAACACCTTAGATATGCTATCTTGCTCTTTTACTTGGATCTTCCTTCCAGTTTTATTACCACACATTATACTGAAATTCTTACACAATCGTGTGTAGGTACGTCGAGCCATTTAGAAAATACTTTAGTGTCGCTATACTAGTGGCTTACCTCCTTCGGTCGAGGTCAGGGCTCCGCTATTGCTTTTGTTCTTAATACCGATTAGACCTTTATAGTTCTACCTTGAACAATCTTACACTTTTCTTTAATAGATTCTAAATATGGCAACCACATTTCTATTAATGACTTCCTTTTATCGAGTAATCATTTGACCTCGCTCTTAGTATACCAATGTTCGTAAGCTGCACAACTATTCTTGTGCCATTTTCACGAAGTGCATTGTATTTCAGTCATAATCTTTTCTGTTTTTGGCTTACTCAGTTCTATATGTGTTATTGTACTAACACGCCTTTATAATCTCTTTCTGTCATACTTGTTTCGTTCCCTTTCTCGATTCCCAGGAGGTCACCCATCCTAGTGCTACTCTCATCTGAGCACGCTTAACTTCGGAGTTTTGACGGAATCTGGTGTATCAGTGCTGGTATGATCACGTCCATCCCTTATGGGGTTCCGTTTGAAGTTCAAGCGTCCTTATTTACATACGATAGCGTCAGTCGATTTTCTTTTACACTCGTACTTCTCTTATCCACTTCCCCCCTTTTAGGGTGTACCCATGTCATCCTCCATTTATTTTCAGCCATTCATACGCGAATGATTCTACTCCAATATATTTAACGTGCTGCACCATGTCTACATGTTCTGTTAAATCTTCCATACGTTAGGTTGCCTTTATAGGAAACCCTAGCACAACCATAGGGTGCTTTCGTATATGTAATATATCGTATAAACCCCATCTAATGGTTGATACTCGAGTAATATCCGTAATGTAGCAATGCATTCCAAGCCACATTCCATCCATCCCAATCAGTAATTAGCTCGCGCTCATCCTTAGTTCAAATCCTCCACTTGAGAGTACTTATACTTTAGCGATTTGCGTTTCAAGCTCTGTCATTATACTAAACTTATTCCCGTGGATACATCTTATTCTTCTAATAACTTAGTAATGTAGCAGTTATTCTACGAATTGATATTCCTTTTCCTTGCAGAATCTCATTAATCGTCAAGGTGGAGTCACGTATACACAATACTTATTTATGCCTCCTGAGCTTCCATCTTTGTCGTGTGCTTAAGGCTTACTTCAAATCCTGCTTAAAACCATATCAACTTCGTTGTAGTGGTGACCTTGTCTTAATACCTTTTGATCTTACTACACCTCCAGGTCGTAATTGTCTATTTCTCTTCTTGTTCGATACTCATACTTAAGTAATCACATCTATCTTGAGTGCCTCTATTAGAACTTCTCTATTATTCCTTCAACTCATTTCCATTTTTGGTTGGACGTAAGGAATTCCATATTACCCTTTATTTCCTTGCACTAGCCATTCTTTTCGTCATCATATAACCTTTATTCGAAACTTTCCTTATGGAACTTGATAAATCTTCCTTATTTGTTCCATAGCTTGCTTTTCCGTTCCACACCTATCTTTACATTCTATTTACATGGACCACGTCATACCTTCTAGTTAATTCCTTACTAAGTTTTGCTTATTCTCATAACAGTTTTTGTTATGTTCACCTGGTACCTTGTTCGCATTCCGACCCATAGTATAATACCGCTTGACTTTCTTCACGATTCTTACTATGGGTTACTTACCCTTCTTAGCTAGTCTTGTCCTTAATGTCTCACAAGCTATCTTATTAACACTTCATATCCGTCACACTTCTTTTCCCTTTGTACTCTTGTCTTAACCATACTGTTACTTTCTTCAACTATCATTTGTCATAGTTTATCCCTATGTATCAATTCAGGCGATGCCTTACTATCTCGTTTTATCCTGATCTATCAGTTCTCTCTGAGTCATCTTCTTTGGCTTATAGGTCCTTTCTAACTTAATCTACTATTCTAGTATCGTCCTCCTAGTTTCTATTGCCATTAACTCAACAATTAACTTATTTCTCGAGGTCAGCCATACTTGTTTAGTCAAATTTCATCATTGTTGCGAGAACAACCTTTCAAGACATACTACAGCCATGTATCTCATTCTCCTCTTATTTCTAGAAAAATTTGGGCAGAGTTTCCTCTGTATTTCTTACTATCCCAACACCTGCATGCAGAAAATGTCAACAATGCCTCACAGGGCACACAAATATATATTCACATCATTTCATATCGTCGCCACACAGGACGCCCACAATTAGCAGTATGAAAATGGACTTACCTCGTATGTCCCTTCGAACTGCACCTGCTGCACTTTCTTGTATAATTTTCCTTTCATTTTCCAACTTTATATATCAGTTGTATTGCAACACCTTACCTGACATAGGTCCTTCGTGCCTTTGCTTACCTGCGTGCTTCGTAACATCCAATATCGTCAATTACTTTCTTCTATCGATATTGCCTTTCTGCTGAAATCACAAGTTAGTATGAGAAATTGTATTTCCTACGACTCAGCTCTATCACACGATTCTAGATACGAAAGAAAGTAACATCCTAAATGTCCTGTAGCTTTCTGTCTATAGATGTAGTGCACAACACACCGATAAACAAGACTCTACTAGACACGGTCTGTAGACACTCCAAGGACAAACTGCTCTGATACCACTTCTGTCACGACCCAACCCCGTAGGCCGCGACTGGGGTCCGACCTAAACCCTCTTGTATGTATCTACTAGTTACACTTAAGTTGAACCGTGTGTGATGTGATACTATACACAGACCCCAATGGGTCGAAAACTTTTTCATATACATGTAGCCTTTATCACCTGTATCATAACAGGAAAGGGCACGCAAGCCGATGCGGCTACCATAACATGAAAACATTTGCAATACGTCGTATGAGCAAAATTAGAATGAACTTACAAATAACCCACATACATATATCTACAGACCTCTAAGAGTAATAACTGTATCATATGGCAGAACAGGACCCCCGCCGTACCTCTAAATAAATGAATATGTACATCAAATAACCAGTATCAAAAACTAGGCTCCAGAACAGTGAAGCACTTCCGACATAGCTGAAAGGAACTCTTAAGCTGGCGGATCTCCAGAACGAACATCAGTACCTGCGGGCATGAAATGCAGCCTCCCGAAGAAAGGGGGGTCAGTACGACATATGTACTAAGTATATAAAGCATAACATCATAACTGAGACAACAATTGAAATGGGGATACAGAAGACATGTATAACAGTTAACAGATTACTGTACCTACAGCTTAAGACATGCAGTCATATACCTTATCATACCCTGTACCCGGCCCTCTAGTGAACTCGGTACCATAATCGTTTCATCATAATCATGAGTCATCATATCATCATGTATATCATTTTATCATGTCATCGTATACGGCATCATATCATCGTATGCGACTAACCTCGTATATCATCATCGTATATCCAGTTCACTCTAGGGCTCGGGGTCACAAATATATCCTTATACTTTCATATGCATGCCTACATAAAGTGTCCGGCCCTTTAGTAAGGGAATGGATGAAAAAGTGGTGTACGTCTATAGAGTACCATCATCATATAGTAAAATACGCCGAGGAACGTTCGGCCTGATCTGTAATTTAAAACAATGCCGAAGAACATACGGCTCAATCCACATTTTCTATTATATCATTATATGTACATATCCGGCTCGGGACGTGGTGACGGGCATCATCACATACAGCATCATCGTATGCTTCACTTCATCGTATACGACATTTCATCCTCGTATACTTCTTATATATATATATATAGCCGGCTTGGGACTCGGTGAACGAATAGTAAAACTAGGCACGATCGCATTCCCGACCCTCTTATGGGACTCGGAGAAAGATGGGTTACAGGGTGCTCGAATAGAGTAGTGATAAACTATATGCAACTAAGTCATCTTTTGAGACTCAATGAAAAAGTCAAGTGAATCGTCACCTGAAGATCAGAGTAGTAATCGTCTTAAGTATCTTCTAAACATCGTTACGGAGCATATCAACTGGAGTTTCAGGAATCGTATATGTGTATCGAGACAAGGTTAAACAGCTTATAGAAGTAGAGACATTTGTCGTCGCAGAGACTTTAGGAATAGGAGCTGACATATTCAAGTATTATTCAGCAGATAGGAGACTCGAGGGTAGTTTAACTATTTTAAGAATTCTAATACCAAGTAGTAAACAAAAGTCACAATCATACCTGGAGCTTATAATTAGAACTACCTCCACCTCATATCATATGCTATTACATTTTATACTTAAGACCTTCCAAAAGAAAGAACAGACAGGCTTTACATATACTACTATTCATGATCTAGTAGCCTAGAAAGGCAATAACTCAACTATTACAGGAGTCTTAACATTACAAAGTGAATACCATTATGAATTACATTTGGAGTTTCACGAGTGGAATTATCCCCACATTTCGTATACACAGAATTCATAACTTATACCTAAGACATGCCAAAAGAAAAGAAGAATAGCTCTACATACTTATTTAATAAACACGCCAAAAGAAAGTTTCACGTACCTCGTCTGAGTTATTCCTTATCCTGTTCGCCTCGTCGTCCTTTGAACCTATTAAACAGGAGAGTAATATGCATATCAACTCTTCTTAATTTTCCTGAATCTTAGGTTACACCTTAGTGTTAATGGAATCTATTTCATTAGTCGTTTCCTCGACTAGTTCTTTAGTTTGTTAAGGCGTTAACGAAAATTGAGCAGCACCTCCCCTATAATGTGCTCTATCCGAATTTCCAATTAGGTCCCTAAGACCTACAGCCAACCAATAACAACAACCTGCAGCAACTCACACCAACAATATATAACATAAAACTCCAAACGACCTATTCAAAAATATGATTTCACAACAAGGAATCTAGCCTTTATTTTGTAACGCCTTTAACTATACGCAATGAGGGGTCATGTGGCTTCGACCAGCAGCACCCTAACCCATATTAGAACATATTTAGGCCCTGCAACAACAAGCCACACCCCTACAGCATCACCTCACAAGAACAATACTTTATTTCGACGACAATTCAACTATAGCGATTACAATTTAGCTTATTTCGAATGCCGAACTTTTCAAACCTTTTCCCCAACTTACAGAAGCCTCTAAGGTGTGTAATGTACCCTATAATAACATCATAAGCTTCAAATTAGATGGTAAGACCTTACCTTATCCGAAATTGGCCAAAACTCGCCAAAATTTGCCTCGGAAGTTTCTTAACAAGCTGAAACTTTAGCGGACTGTTTGTATCTTTTTGGTGCTGCTCCGAATCATAACTTTACGTTAATAACACCTCCATAGCATGTATAAACCCTCACAAAAATGTGGGAGAAGAGAATCAAACCATACCTTAACAAACGGCTCTCCAAACGTGCTGAAAATTAACTTCGGAACTCCTCGACGCGGCTGAAACTAAGGGGCTGTTTGAGTGGCTTCTTGCTGCCCCAAATCCAAAATTTTCATTATTAAACACCGCTATATCACCATAGCATACCTTAAATAATTAATTCACGAAACAAAATTGGGCCTTACCTTTTGTTTTGCTCAAACCCGTGGCTGCCCTCACTTGTTCTTCACGTTTTTCTCTCATTCCCTAAGTTCAAAATGCTGAAAATTAAGTTCTAGTCATAAAATGAGTAATATATAACCTTCCCTACAGGGTGACACGTGGCATACCCTAGGGGTGACACGTGGCAGCCCCCTAGGGTGCCACCTCACCCATGCGGCCACCCACATGCTGCCACGTGGAAGTGTGGGGCCCGCCCGTAGCAGGTAGGTGAGTCACTTGCTTGCTTGTCACCTGCTTGCTTGAGGTGCTTGCCTGAGGTGCTTTCTGGTCACCTGCTTGCTTCACTTTCGTAAGTTCAAAAACTAGTTTTTGCTTCTTCTCGTAGGTTCGTAATCACTTCTTATTTTAAGAGCCAATGTAATCCATGCTACACAAGCTTGGTACGTACTCCAATAGCTTAAGTATGTAAAACTTCCAAGTTAGTAGGTTACGTAGGTAAATCGAGTTCTACGACTCATTACTTGACCTCCAATTCCTTCCGGATTCTTATGACTCCATTTCCAACCTTCTCTACTATGGGGTATCACATTCTTCTTTTCTTAAAGTTATTTGATGTTTGTGGATAGTAAGGGTCTCATGGCTACTTTCAAGACGATTAGGGACACGTGTCAAGATTCAAAAGTGCGGGGTATAACATCCCGCTTCGTACGGTTAAAGGTTTTGCAAAATGGAAATTAGAAACCCTATTTTGATATCGTATTTTTGAGTGAGTCGTTTGGAGTTTATGTTGTATATTGTTGGTGTGAATTGCGTAAACATATGTTGTAGGTTGTTGTTTTTTGTTGGCTGTAGTGTTTAGAGATCTAATTGGAAATTGTGATAGGGCACATTATAGGGGAGGTGCTGCCCAATTTTCGTTAACGCCTTAACTAATTAAAGAACTAGTCAAAGAGACGAACAAGGAAATAGATTCCACGAATGCTAAGGTGCAACCTAAGATGCTGGAAAGCTAAAAGTAGTTGATATTAGTATTACTTTCATGTTGAATAGGTTCAGAGGATGATGAGACGAACGGGATAAAGAATGACTCACAAGAGGTATGTGGAACTTTCTTTTGGCATGTTTTTGGTATAAGTACGTACAACTATCTTCCTTTCTTTTTGGAAATGTTTAGCCTTAAGTGAATTATATGTGAAGTGTGGGGATAATTCCATTCCCATAATTCCAAGTACGCCTCATAACCCCTATCCATCGCTTAGTATTGGAACTTCTATAAGGACTGAATAATGCCTAGTAAGGCTTCTACGTGTTAAATAGTAGTGTGTGGAAAGCTATCTTTCATTTCCTTCGATATGTATTTGGTACGAAAATGAGATTATGACACCATAATGGTTCACCGAGCCCATGATGGGCCGAGTACGAAATATGTATATGAAGATCACCTGAAGGAAAGTACAGAATAAATAGAGCTTATTCACTTTCTTCTTTTGGGCATGTCTTTGTCTTAGTTGTAAGTTGAATATGATATGAGCTCTGGAGTAACTCCATTCTCAAACATCTCTTAATTACTTCTGAATATTGAACTCCTATAGTAGTTGAACTATTTCCCTGGAAACTCCCATATGTTAAAGAGGTACTAAATGTACAGTCTCCAAGTCGTAAAGGCTATACGAGACTAAGTGTTTTGACTCCCTAAATGATTTGTCCCTATGTTAATGCATGTCTAGGGTCCCCGAGATTACTTTTGAGGCAGCCTATAATGGCACTTAGAGGATACTCGAGATGACTACACCGTTGCTCAGGTCCTCAGATAAAAGATTAACTTTCTTATTTCATCGAGTCTCCAATATGATTTAAATTGCATATAGTTATTCACTACTCTATTCGTGTATACTGTAACACTTCTTTCACCGAGTCCTGGGCCGAGTCCGTTCATGCACAACTCATTGCATTGTCTACCGAGCCCTTCACTAGAGGGTTGGGTATGTATGTATATATGTATAATGATGATGTGTTGCAATAAGGTGGTGATGGCACCGGGCCTATGATGATCCTACAGATATAATTCACCGGACCCCTGAAAGGGCCGGCTATATTGTATAATTTGAGCATGCATGCTTTCATGATTCATAGATTACAGGTACAAGTTTCCAATTTTGATATTTTATCCCCTGCTTCTCTACTTCAGATACGCTTCCAGTTGTATTACGTTATGTTTTACATACTCAGTACATATGTCGTACTAACTCCCTTTCTTCGAGGGGCTGCATTTTATGCCCGCAGGTACAGGTATAGGTTTGGGAGTCCGTCAGCTTAGGATTCCATTCAAGCTCAGTTGGAAGAGGCTCCATTGTATCGGAGCCTAGTTATTGACATGAACCATAGATGTACAAAATTGTTTTGTCTATTCAGGGGTACGGCGGGAGCCCTGTCCCGCCATATGTTGTCGTTATTATTTTTAGAGGTCTACAGACATATATATGTGGGTTGTATATGTCAGTTTGGTTCAGCTGGGTCTATATGATATATTGTATGTGTTGTTATCTTATGGCAGCCTTGTTGGCTTGCATGCCCTTTTAGGTTATGATACAAATGAAAGAGGCTACAGATATATGAAATGTTATGACCCATGGGGGTTCTCATGTACGTATCATGTTGTTGTAGTCCAATTTGACTACACTTGATTTATATATATTACATGTTTATAATTCGATGTGACCACAACTGATAGATATGTATACGGAGGGTCCAGGTCAGACCCCAGTCGCGGCCTACGGGGTTGGGTCGTGACAGAAGGATAGGCTTACCTCCTCTCTAGTGTTGACTTTGCCAAAAGTTCCGATGGGTTTGTTCTTTGTTTTGATGCTTCACGAGTTGGTATTGGTTATGTTCTAATGCAAGCCTATGCTTCTAGGCAACTCAAGATTCATGAGAAGAACTACCCGATCTATGAATTAGAGTTAGCGGCACTGTTTTTGCTTTAAAAATGTAGAGGCACTATATTTATGGTGTACATGTTGATGTATTCACCGATCACAAGAGTTTGCAATATGTGTTCACTCAAAAGGATTTTAACCTTCAACAAAGAAGATGGCTTGAATTATTGAAGATTTATGACATGAGTGTGTTGTACCATCTGGGAAAGGTAAATATGGTTGTTGACACTCTTAGTAGATTGTCCATAAATAGTGTTGTCCATATTGAGTATTAGAAGAAAGAGTTAGTTCAGGATGTTCATAGATTAGGCCGTTTGGGTGTTTGATTGGTTGGCTCTAGGATGGTGGTGTTATTGTTCCAAATGGTTCCAAATCATCTCTTATGACGGATGTTATGGCCAAGCAGGATAATGATCCTATTTTGGTTAAGTTGAAGGAAGTGGTTGCCAAAAAATCCATTGAGGCTTTCTCCTAAGGGGAGATGGTGTGTTGAGATATCAAGGCCGATTATATATTCCCTATGTAGATGGTTTGTGGTAAATGATATTGTTCGAGGCTCATATTTCATGATATTCTATTTATTTGGGTTCCATAAAGATGTGCCATGATTTGAGGAAAGTGTATTGGTGGAATGACATAAAGCGGAATAGTGCAGGGTTTGTGGCTAAATGTCTTAATTGTCAACAAGTGAAGGTTGATTATCAAAATTGGGAGATTTGGCTCAATACATTAAGATTCTTACTTGGAAGTGGAAAGCCTTGAATATGAACTTTATTACTGGTTTGCCTCATACTCGTAGTCAACATGATTCTATTTCGGTGGCTGCTGACCGATTGACTAAGTCAACTTATTTTCTTCCTGTTAAGATTTCATATTCAGCCGAGGATTATGCTATGTTGTATATCCAAGAGTTGGTTAAGCTTCATGGTATCCTATTGTCTATCATCTCAGATCGAGGTACTTGGTTTACATCTCAATTTTAGAGATCTTTCAAAAAGGGTCTTTGTACTCAAGGGAAGCTTAGTACTACTTTTCACCCTCAGATGGATGGTCAGGACGAGCGTACCATTCAGACCTTACAGGACATATCGAGAGTCTGTGTTATTGATTTTAAAGGTAATTGGGATGATCATTTGCCATTTATAGAGTTTGTCTATAATAACAATTAACATTCTTGCATCCAGATAGCTCTATCCGAGGCCTTATATGGTAGGAGGTGTAGATTTCCTACCCGAGTTGGTGCATGAGGCTATGGAGAAGTGAGATCGATTAGAGAAAGATTGAAATTTTCCTAGAGTCGATAAAATTCCTATTCAGATGCGAGAAGAAGAGAACTTGAATTTGAGGTGAATGATTGGGTTTACTTGAAAATTTCACCTATGAAGGGTGTGATGCATTTTTGAAAGAAAGAGAGGCTTAGTCCCCTTTATGTTGGTCCATATCATATTTTGAGATGGATTGGCAAGTGGCATATGAATTGGATTTGCCTACCGATTTGGCATCAGTGCATCCATTATTCCATGTGTCTTTACTAAGAAAGTTTATTGGTGATCCTAGCTCCATTATGCCTATGGGCAACATTAATTTAAAGGAGAGTCTTTCATATTAGGAGGTTCCGATTGAGATTCTAGACCGGCAAGTTAGAAAGTTGAGAAAAAAGGAAGTCGTTTCAGGTAAAGTATTATGGAGGAACCAAAAAGTGGAAGGTGCTACATGGGAAGCCAAAGATGATATGATATTGCGATATCCTCTTTCTTTCCTTCCATTTGTAGTTGAGGTATTGAGTTCCCCCATGATTCATTCAGTCAAAACCATGTGTTTCAGTCATTCTCATATTTTCATATGCATCCATATTCATGAAATGAGTTTTAAAGTAATGTCTTACCTTGAGATTGAATATTCCATGTTTTTATGCATTTTTGAGATGTTTGGCATTCATATCGGGTTGCTATGTCTCCTTCCTATCCTATTAATGCTAGTTTGAGTCTTATTCGAGGATGAATGTTCCCAAGGAGGAGATATTGTTAAATTCCAAAAGTTGGAAAGTCAGGAATCGAGGTTCAAAAGAAGATTCTCAGAAAAATCCTCGCTTTTGGCACCAGGTGTTCCTTCAAAGTTCCCTTCACAAGGCATGATTCTCTTCATGAATCGTGGAGAGCAACCATGATTGTCACTAGTCAAATGGAGGTTTTGGAAAGGGATCATGGATGGCTCCACGAACCATCGTGTGAACTATGCTCCTATTCAGGGTGAGTACCATGGGAGGGACCTTGACCCGTGGTGGACTCCATGAGCCGTGTGGCCTTCGTGGAGGTCACCCCCTTAGACTGCAAGTTCAAGTCCACGACCACTATCGCAAGTCGTGGTGAGCTTCACGAACTATGGTGAGTCCCCCATCCAAGTGCAATTTAGGTTTAAGTTCAGGGGTGTTTTTGTCTTTTCCTACATTTTTATTAATGAATGTGGATGGTTTTAGGGGTTTATAACTACTCTAAGCTCCCCTAACCCCCTCTTTATCACCCAAATACTCAAAACCCAAAATCATCTTTCTAAAGTGTTCTCTCAAGAGTGTTTTTGTTCCTTAAGCAACCCAAAGGATTTTTTTCAAGACAAAAGCTTCATTTCTCTACAATTTAGGGCTCCTAATATTAAAGGTATGTGGGAATTCATTCATGGTATCTTTCACCCATGAGATCTCAAGTTTTCTCTCAAAATCTCTTATAAATTCTTCTTTTTAAAAGCCCTAATTTCATGATTTTGCACTGGGTATTCTTATTCATTATATATCTTATGATTATTAATTATATTATGCAAAATTCACACCATGTTGCATGATTTCAAAATAAATTTTAATGACCCATGCTAGTTTCAAGTATGTTTTTAATGAATCACAATCATGAATTTCACGAGATTTCAATGAATATTTTATGAATGATATTCAAGGTTTATGAATGACTCATGAAAGATTATGAATGGTGTTTCAATGATGCTTTAAGAAAAAAAGTTATAGTATAATATGGACAATTCTTGCACAATCATGTTAAAGAGGTGATAAGGACAATTCTCACTAATTCATGGATTCTTATGAATCAATCATGTAATGAGCTATTCTATGATTTTCTTATGATTATAGATTGGTATCTATTATATCTTTTCCTAATAATGTTAATGACTATATTTTTATGATGTTCTGTTGGGATAATGACTAAGCACCGAGGGGACTATAAGGTGGGCTTCAGTCTGGTAGCTATTGTAGCTACCGAAAAGAATCATAGTAGAAATATTTAGTCCCTAACTACGTTTCCCACATAGGTTTATAATGACAATATGGCGTAGCTAGTGGATCCACATATAAGACAAAGTTAGAGGAAAATACTATTAAAAAGTCTACCCCGACAAAGTAGCCTTCCCTTTCTTGATGTAGGGATTATCAGATTTCATGTTTTAGCTCACACGGTCTTATATGCCAGTTAAAGTTCCTATCCCATATCATGATAAAGAAAAGGTATAAATTTCTCATGATGATGTTTTTGATGCATTGATCAATGATTATGAAGTTTTAAGGTTTTCATGGTTTAACTCATATTTTAAGATATTGGTCTTGCATCTCATGATTCATATTAATTATGCCCTATGTTTATTATTCATGCATACTTCTCACTTACTTAGTGCATTCTATGTACTAACGCATACTTTGTCTACATTATATCATAATGTAGGCTGGAATGATCTTCGCAAACCTTCCACTCGTGGCTAGAATTGAGCTTTACTTTTCCATTGTTGGTGAGTCCTCATGCTTCGAGGACAAGATTATTATCTGTTCATCGCTTTTATGACTTTCTTATGTTGTCATGGATGATCTAGGTGCTTGTCTTATGCCTCATCTAGTTAGTAGAGACATGTTAGATGTTAGATGAGTCTATGTTGTCTTTCATTCATGTTTGAGATCTTTTCTCCTTTATTAAGACCTTCATGTTGAGACTTTATTTTCGTGCCTATTTCTTGTTTTAATTGCTTTAATTAACTTATGAATTTCTCATTATGATATGCTAAGAAGCTTGGTTAGGGTCCTCTGGGATTTCAATCATCGTGTCACACTTAAGTTCTAGCATGGGTCGTGATATTATTGTAATGTTACCCAAGTTAGGATTGAAACTATTTCTGTAAATATCATAACACTGAATAATCTACTTTTCATGATCCGAGTGTACCCCTAGTCGGGACATGGTTCTTAGAGACATAAGTTCCCCCAAGGTAAGATCATAACATGGAAAGACATTGGGATTAACAATCAACAACTGAAAAGTGGAGGTAAAACATGAATAGTCTAAAAAGTCTCATATCATAATAGAAAAAATCTGAACAACATAGGTGAAAATATAGCTGTCTGTCTGAAAGCCTCTAATACATAGGTGAGTTGCTAGGAAATGTCCCTAGCTAACTCTAAATTGTATAAAATGAAAAGAAAATACTGTAAGTCAAAAGATAAAGTAGTCCTCGGATCATGGGGACTCACCAACTAAGAACTGAGTAGAATATGAAATAGCACTAACCGCGAGTTGGACAAGGAGCGTCAGAACCAATATTATAAAACAATATAGGCAGAAAAGTATGTGTTCAGTAATTGGAATGTACTAAGTATGAAGAAAATTCATAAGTAAACATGATAACTGAACATGATAAGTATGTATAATATGCTAATGCATTGATAAAGTATAAATCATGCAAACTAAGTAACTGAATTGAAATATCTGAAATACATGATCAATGCAAAAATCTGAAAGTCTAACTATGGGAGGTATACTATTAACTTACATAAATTATGTGAGATACAACATGGAGATTAGTGTACTAATCCCACACCAAAAAAAAGAGTGCCCATAATTTCCAAGGTATGGACCATGATATCTGAGCTAAGGTGGATCCACTAGCTAATGTCTATCTGAGATAAATCCTATGATGGCACGTATTTCTAGGGCCTAGGGATTGATCTAAAGGTACACATAATCTAAATAGAAACCTTCATCCAAAAAGTCCACTCAGTGCTAAGTATACTCCCAATGGAAACATACATAAATTTGATTCAGTAATAATCTGATAAGACTGTATTTCTTGTAATTTGATAAAACATATAGAGTAGCTCCTAAATCATGATTTAAATGTGATAATAACTTAGGATACTTTAATCTAAAATATTAAAATCATGATAATCATATATACTAAGAGACACTTTATCTGAAAACGTCATAATTCATGAAATTTTGATAATCTAAGGCATGCATGTGAAAATTAGCTTAGTCCTGGAATTATAATCAATTCATGCATAATAAGATCAATCATGGAGAATAAATTGTAATTCAATAAGAACACATAAGAAGTCATGAAATCCTAGAATTGAGAATCTATAGCTTGAAGACATTAGGGTTTCTTTGGGTCTTAATGTGTGAAGAGAGACCCAGTGATGAATCCCACTTACCTATAGTAGAAACGTTGGATCAATTCCTTTAATGAAAGCTTGCCTAGTTCTTGCCTTGGGAGGAAACTTGAGAGAGAGAAACTCTATTTTGGGGTGAGATTTAAGAGAATGAGAGGTTAGGCTGATAGGAACCCCTTAATTCCACTTAAAACAATCCAAAACATAATAGTATAGGGATTAAAAGAGTGGGAAAAGACTAAAATATCCCTGATAAAAAAGGTTGTCAGACGTCCTCTATGAGTGCCCTATACCGATCGTACAACTATTTACAGATAGTGAAAGGGTCTGTAGAAGACAGAGGAAATTCTTGGATTTTTTGAAGTTCGAGTATATGGACCCTTCCACAGTTTGTAGAAGTTAGTACGGCTAATACAAGTTCTCGTAAAACCTAAGTTGCCTTAGTTTCTGATGTTACACCCCACATTCTTGAACTCGAAAGGTTCCTAAAGCTACTTAGAAGCTATCATGTGATCCGCCTAAGTTACGACACTATTAAACAATTCTAAGAAGGGAGAATGTGACGCCCCATAGTAGGGAAGATTGGAGATAAGGTCAAGAGAAGTCGGAGGAAGTTGGAGGCCAACCGATGAGTCGTAGGACTTGATTTGCTTACGTACGCCTCTAACTTAGAAGTTTTACTTACCTAAACCTATTTGAGTACACACCAAGCTTCCATAGCATGAATGACATAGGCTCTTAAACTAAGACGAGATTACGAACCCATGAGGAAGAAAAAAAAAATTCGTGGGGCAGCCAATAGGAGAGTGACACGTGGCAGCCCTAAACAAGCAGGTGACCCACCTACTTGGGATCAAGTAGGTGACCCACCTGCTTGGGGAGGTGGACCCCGCTGCCACGTGGCAGCCCCCCATTGGCCGCATGGTTGAGGTGGCCCAATGATGGCCTGACACGTGTCACCCTTAGGGGCTGACACGTGTCACCTTATATATATATATGAATATGTAATGTTTCAGCTATTAACTTATCCCAAAAACAGCAGCTGCACTTAGAAAATTACGTGAGAAGAGAGAAAAGAGAGGCAGCCTTGGTTCTTGAAGATTAAAGGTGAGTTTCTCAACTTTCTTCCGTGAATTAATTATATATGGTGCATATTAAGTACGTGGATACGTATATATGTGTTTTAAGACGTTGATGGAACTGAAACTCCAGTGTTGCAACTGAAATTTGAAAGGAAAAAACAAGAGAAAACGTGAAAAGGGGCAAGGGAGAAGGTTACGGATTTGACCCTTGTTGGGTAAGCTTTCGGGTTTCGTTCCGTGAATTAATTATTTGACGTGTCCCTAAGTTGTATATTAGTGTTTTATAACCTAAAAATTCAATTCGGGGCAGCGAGGAAGTACCACAAGCAGCCCGCTCAATTTCAGCACATTGAAGAAGTTCCGAGGCACAATTTCGGCTAGTTTTAACCAATTTCGGGAAAGGTAAGTTCTTCCCCTCTAATTTGAAGTTTATGATGTTAAATTAGAGTGTATTATACACCTTAGTATCTGCTGGAAGTTGGGGAAAAGGCTTCACAAGTTCGACGTTCGAAATAAGCGAAATTGGAATCGCTATGGTTAATTGTAATCGAATAATGCCTTGTGCTTGTGGTATGTGACTGCTGGTCGTGTGATGAGTTGTTAGGGTGCTGGAATGTGTGTTGCTAAGGGCATGGGTGGCTGCTGGTTTTAGCCACACGATCCTCCGCTTTGCAATTAAAGAATTCGCGAAAGAAAGATTAAAAACTCTAGTTTTGGTATCTTAGTTTTGAGTGAATTGTTGAGGGTTTATATTGTGTAATGTTGTCGTAATATGTATATTTTTGGGCTGCAGGTTGTATTGTTGGTTAGCTGCAGGTTCTAAGGACATGGTTGTGTATTCGGATAGGGCACGTTATAGGGGAGGTGCTGTCCGATTTTCGTTAACTTCTTAACTGGTTAAGAAACTAGTCGAGGGTGCGAGCGAGGGGACGAGCTCGATGAATACTCGTAGGTAGTCTAAGTTGCTGAAAAGTCTAAGGTTGTTAATACTTACCTTACTTCCATGTTAAATAGGTTTCGAGGACAACGACGTGGACACGATTACGGGAAACCCATAAGAGGTAGGTAAAGCCTATTCTTGCTCTTCTTTTGGCATGTCGTAGAGGTAAGTAAACAATGATGTGATCTCTGAAGTAATTCCATTTCTAAGTGTCTTTTATTCACTTTTGGGTAATGAACTTTTATAACAGTTAAGCTACTTTCCTTGAGCCTTACCTATACTAAGGATTTAATGAATATACGGGCTCCTAGTTGTAAGGACTATATAAAAACATGTATTCTGGAGTCCTTAAGCAGTTAGCATTATCTTAGTACGTGTCTAAGGACCCCGAAACACTAACTAGTATAGCCCCTAATGGCATTTAAAGGGCATGTAAGGTGATTACATTACAATCCTGATTCTCAGACAATAGCTTAATTTTCTTCTACGGTTGAGTCTTCGATAATGATTTAAATTGCATATAGTTGCTCATTAATCTACTCGTGTATACTGTGACCCATCTTTCCCTGAGTCCCGGGCCAGGATATGTTCTCGTGCGTAACTCACTGCATTATTCCTCGAGTCCCTCACTAGAGGGCCGGGATACGTGTATATATATATGATGATGTATGGTAATAAGGTGGTGATGGCATTGGGCTGTGATGATATTACAGAGGTATCCACTGGACCCCTGATAGGGCCGGCTATACGATATAATTTGAACATGCATATTTTGATACTTCACAGGTTACAGGTATAAGTTTTCATATGATATGTTATCCCCTGCTTCGCTGTTTCAGATATGTGTTCAGTTGTGCCATATTATGTTTTACATACTCAGTACATATGTCGTACGGACCCCCTTCTCTGGGGGGCTGCGTTCATGCCCGCAGGTACAGGTACACCATTTGGGGATCCGCCAGCATAGGAGTCCCACTCAGCAGTCCAGAAGTGCTCCATTGTGCTGGAGCCTAATTTTGGTACTAAACGTGGTGTATATATTCGTTTGGTTATGGGTACGGTGGGGCCCCTGTCCCGCCTTATGTTATTGTTTTCTTACTCTTAGAGGTCTGTGGATACGTATGTGGGTTGTGCCTGTATATGAGTGGTGTATGAGCCGTATATAGGTTGTATATAAGTTGTATATGAGTGGGATCTGAGTTATATATATGTATGTACAGCTGTACTGATATGACCTGTGATTTAGGGCGTTCCCTGTATTGTGGCAGCCTTGTCAGCTTGCGTATATGTGTTTTATGGAACGACCCTATATATAGTACTATAGCCTTGTCGGCTTGTATGTTTTCGTACATATTGATGCATTTTGGGTATAAACAGGAAACAGGTTATGTATAAGTAGCAGGGGTACGCGTGTTTGTCCGGTTCGAGCACCCGTCACGGCCTACGGGGTTGGGTCGTGACATCTGAAGTTCCTTTGTGCGGATGATTCCACGGTCCATAAAGGGTTTTACGATCCATAGTAGTTATCAGTAAAATTCAGGGATTTTCTTTGAATTTCTCAAGTTTCAGTAGTTCATTCTATGGACTAATCTACGATCCGTAAACTCTTCTACTGCTCATAAGAATTCTTCGTCCTGTTCAAGTAAATTTTCTAAGTCTCTAAAAATGGTCTACGACTGGTCTACGGTCCATGAAAACTTATATAGACCGTGTCTCTCATAAACTTTGGTCCTGAGATATCACTGTAATCATTTATAATTTATTGAATATAAATTTGTAGAATGGTTCAATTTATATTAAATTCAAGATATATTAGTCCAAATAAATATTTTGGATTAATAAAATTGGGTCGATTATTTAAGCCCAATAAATGTGGATTTAATTAAAAAACCTAAATCCATTGATTTGGGCTATAAAGATGACTCCACTTTGTTAAGCCCAATATCATCTCATCCTAGAGGCCCAAAATCATGCCACATGCCAAGGTTAGGTGGCAATCCAAGTCAAATTAAATAAGCCACTAGAATTATGCCATGTGTCAAAGTTAGGTGGCAATCCAAGTCAAATTAAATAAGCCACTAAAATCATGCTACATGTCAAAGTTAGGTGGCAATCCAGGTCAAATTAAATAAGCCACTAAAATCATGCCACATGTCAGAGTTATGTGGCAATCTAAGTCAAATTAAATAAGCCACTAAAATAATGCCACGTGTCCATGTGACATGTTCTGACCAATCAAATTAAAACTCTTCAACAAAGAAATCTGATTGGTCAGTTCAAACCAACCAATCAAATCACACCCTCATACCACTCCCTACAACTATAAATAGGGGTCCTCATTATTCTGAAAAGGGGGTTTTTGGAAGAACGAGAAGCAAGACGAGAGCTCGTGGATCAAAGACCGCAAATTCTCTACAAAGCTACAAAGTTCAAGCAATCAAATTCAAGTTCAAGATCAAGAACGAAGAAGAAGATCAAGATCAAGTTACTTGTTCATCTTTACTGTTCGTCATAACCATACAAGTGTTCGTGACGAATAATTCAAATCCAAATTCGAAAACGAAGATTCAAGATCAAGCTATTCAAGCCCTTGACTCTAAATCAAATTCAAGTTCAACGTGTTTCATATTATTTGAAGAATCAGAGGATTATTATAGAGATTGTAACCGCATCATATTTTGAAATCAAATATTACACTTTGTTACTCCAATTTTCCGGTCTTGATTATTTATTTTTCTCGGCTCGAAAATTTGTTGTTTACAAATTTTGGCACGCCCAGTGGGACCATCTCTACCTCTCATCTCTTCACATCGATCATCAAACTTCAAGAACACTTAAATGGCATCTAAGAAGTTTGACTCCAGGACTATTATTGCTAAGGCTACTGATTCCAAGTTTTCCTATCCAACTCAAAGGATGATGATAGAGAAAGGGTATGATGTCAAGCAATCGCGCGAAGGCCTGGGTTACAAACAACCGTCACCAATCCGAATCTCTATAAAAAGGATGAGCATCAACTATATTACCCCTGTGGAAGAATCTGTGATGTTCAACAAAAAGCCTTCTGTGTTTGATCGACTTAGTGGCATGACTCCTAAGGTTTCTGCATCTGATCGACTAATAGAATCAACTCCAAAAATTTCAGTATTCGATCGATTGGGACCAATGAAGAAGAAATACAAGCGCCAAGGAGATTATAGAACAGTGGAAGAACGGGTATATGCCCGGGAGCATAATTCACCCAAGAATTGGCCCAGTTTGATCCCTTCTAGAATGAGGCGAGAAATAAAACTTGTAGTTTCATGTGGAGATGTCCTGAGAGCAAAAACTCATACCATAGTTCACACTAGGGAGCGAGATGAAGATGAAGAAAGTGTGGGATCATCAAATCACATCACAATTTGTGACGAAGAAAGTACTCTACTACATGCAAAAATTGATGATGGATTTGTTAATATTCATGCATGCCATCACATATCTTTTAATGATGGTGATCCTCAAGAAGATGAGGATGCTGAAGATGCGCCACCTGAACTCGAGGAAGGGATAAAGAATACTGTTGATGCATTGAAGGAAGTAAATCTTGGAGTTGATGATGATATAAGGCCTACATATGTAAGTGCTTCGCTGGATGACGATGAAGAGAAGAAATATATTGAGCTGCTTATGGAATTTAGGGATGTATTTGCTTGGAGTTACAAAGAGATGCCAGGGTTAGACCCTAAAGTTGCAGTTCATCGTCTTGCTGTAAAACGAGGTACTCGTCCTGTTAAACAAGCACAACGTCGCTTTAGACCTGAATTGGTTCCTTTGATCGAAACTGAAGTTAACAAGCTCATTGAAGCAGGTTTTATTCGTGAAGTCAAATATCCTACATGGATTTCAAGCATTGTACCTGTAAGAAAGAAGAATGGCCAAATACGAATTTGTGTTGACTTTAGAGATCTTAATAATGCATGCCCCAAGGATGAATTTCCTCTTCCAATCCCTGAGCTTATGATTGATGCTACAACTGGATACGAGGCAATGTCCTTCATGGATGGTTCATCTGGATACAATCAAATTCGCATGGCACCAAAGGATGAAGAACTTACTGCATTTCGCTCTCCTAAAGGTATATATTGCTACAAAGTGATGCCTTTTGGTTTAAAAAATGCTGGAGCCACTTATCAACGAGCCATGCAGAATATTTTTGATGACATGCTTCATAAAAATGTTGAGTGTTATGTCGATGACTTAGTAGTAAAATCAAAGAAGAGTGATGACCACTTGAAAGATCTGAGAATGGTGTTTGAACGGCTTCGAAGATACCAACTCAAAATGAATCCTTTAAAATGTGCCTTTGGAGTTACTTCGGGAAAGTTTCTCGGTTTTATTGTTCGACATCGAGGAATCGAGATTGATCAAGATAAGGTAGATGCTATTTTGAAGATGCCTGAGCCAAAAAATATTCATGAGTTGAAAAGCTTACAAGGAAAATTAGCATATCTTAGGAGGTTTATCTCAAATCTGGCTGGGAGATGTCAACCATTCAGTCGCCTTATGAAGAAAGATGTTCCTTTTGAATGGGACCAAGCTTGTATCAATGCTTTTGAGAACATAAAGTCTTATCTAATGAAACCTCCAGTACTTGTAGCTCCTATACCTGGAAAACCATTGATTTTATACATTGCAGCACAAGAAAGGTCAGTAGGAGCACTTCTCGCACAAGAAAATGATGAAGGGAAAGAAAATGCCCTATATTACTTGAGTAAGATGATGACACAAAACGAGATCAAGTATTCACCTATTGAGAACTGGCACTCGTGTTCTCAATTCAGAAGATGAAGCATTACTTTCAGGCTCATATTATACAACTTGTCTCTAAAGCGAATCCTATCAAGTTTGTCATGTCCAAGCATGTCTTAAGTGATAGGCTAGCAAGGTGGTACCTCCAGTTTCAACAATTTGAGATTGTGTATATATCTCAGAAGGCAGTGAAAGGACAAGTGCTAGCAGATTTCTTGGCCAATCATCCAATTCCGAATGATTGGGAGTTATCTGATGAATTACCTGATGAAGACGCAATGCTAGTAGAAATTCAGCCACCTTGGAAGATGTATTTTGATGGTGCTGCACATCGTGAAGGAGCCGGTGCTGGAGTGGTATTTGTCACTTCCCATGGAGAAGTTTTGCCATACTCCTTCACTCTAACACAAAACTGCTCCAATAATGTTGCTGAATATCAAGCACTCTTACTTGGGCTTGAGATGGCCATTGATATGAAACAATTGCAACTACAAGTTTTTGGGGATTCCAAGTTGGTGATCAATCAAGTCTTGGGTAATTATGAAGTAAAGAAGCCTGAGTTAATCCCATACTGCAATTACGCTCAAAAGATGATAGGATGGCTTGGAGAGGTGACTATTCAACATGTCCCAAGAAAGGAAAATAAAAAGGCTGATGCATTGGCAGCTTTAGCTTCTGCATTAGTATCTCCTGATGAAATACAAGTTGTGGTTTGCCAAAGATGGATAACTCCACCTCCAATTGAGCATGAAGAAGAATTTCAACAAGTTATCGCCACTTCGGAAGCTGAAATTGACGATTGGCGACAACCAATAATAGATTACTTGTGTTATGGAATATTGCCAGAAAACCTTCGAAGAAGAACAGAAATCTGACGACGAGCCTAAATATACCAAATCTGAGAAAAATAGGAAAAGTAGGTCGGTTAAGGTTCTACAACTCATTCTTACGGATCATAGAAGTTTGGACGAGTCGTAGACCCTATCATACCACATCTTTACTTCACTTCATCATCTTCTTTTCTATAGGTGAATTTATATGGATCGTAACAATTATTATGGCTCGTAGAATTAGTTGTAGGCCAAGCCTTGTATTTTAGTTAATTTGGTCATCTTCTACGATCATTTCTGCTGTTCATAGAAACTATTATAGTTCGTACACCAAACTAGTAATTCCAGATTTGCCTTCGTTCCTTACCACTACTTTGATGCCTGCCACCTTCGGCTAATAGGACTTTCTACGGCTCGTAGGTCGGCCTCATAGAAGCCAAATTTTTCCAATCAGTTTAATGCGTTTTCCTGTTTTAATGCCACAACCTATTTTCATGCAAAACAAAAATAAATAACATCAAATCTACTAACATATTCTTAAAAGACATGCAGTTTTTTTAAGTTTTAAGCATTACAAGTACCTTAAATCTACGGTACATCAAAACCCTCAATTTAAATGGTTGCTTGTCCTCAAGCTTGCTACTATCAAAAAATGATACTTAGCAAAATAAGATCGAGAATCTACAACACTATCATGGCTTTTCAACTCACAACACCCTCAAACTTTTCATTCAAATTATCACTGCATTCATTATTTCAAATTAAGCTAATTTACGCGGATCAGTTTTTGACATTATGATTCCAATGGAAAGATCCACATACAAAGATAACAATTACCAAGTTTATGACTTTTCGACAATGTCACTTGTGCTTTCACTAAAAAGAAGTCTCATTTTTACTCAGATATCAAAATATTTCTTTAAGAATAGGGACATGGTAAACACTCACTCTTAAAAATGAAATTCGGACATTCATGCACAATACCATAAGCTTGCCCTTATTTTCAAAACTTAGACTTTCGAATAGTTGAATAAGGATCACTATAGGACTTTTTTGGCTTGTAACATAGGCTCAGGGAAAGGTGTGCTAATTTTGGATTTTAGTGACTTTTTGTCCTCCTAGACACTATGTCAACTTGATTCCATATTTTACAATCCATAACTTATTTCACCCCTATTCTTTACTTTCTTTTAGGCTCGAGTGTCTCTTTCACTTGATCTTTTCTCAATGCTTTCTTATGGTTGGTAATTTCATTTCTTTTGTTCATTTATACTATTCTTTTATCACGGCCATACGCCCCTTTATTTCTTTCACATCTCTTTTCATACCCTTTCTTTTCTTTCTTTCCTCTATAGTAGCCACCCTCAACTTAGGCTTCTAGCCTGATTTGAGGTGCACATTTTCCTAGGAGAGACCAAGGCCAAAGCAAAGGTTTACAGTCAATGACGGGGAGGGTGAATTGTGTTTATTCAAATCAAAAGGTCTTTTTCAGGCTCAAATCTTTGATTCAAAGGGTATAATGTTGTTTGGTTGGTTGTTTTTAGGCTAGGAGACTATTCAAAAATGGTCTACGATCCTTTCGTAATCAATAATTCACTTATCATAGTATGACCAATGGGGCACGTTCTAGATTGACACAAATAGCAAGAATGCACAAATACCTCACACACACTTGATATCAAGTTCCATTATCAATTATCAATTTATGGTTCATGTTTTAGCTAAATCATGCATATCTTATCAGTTTACATCATGTCATGCAAAGATCCCACACAGTCAACAAATCAAAGATACAAATACAACACTCAATCAACTTCTTAGAGTGGTCTATTTCACCATTTTAAACATTATAACCACCATGCCATAAATTTATATTCTTATTTCATATTTACATCCTAAACATGCCAGTTCATCATAAATAAAAGGTCTTCGGAAAAAGAACACATGCAAGAAAACTCCAAGGACTCAGTTGAGTATCTAGGCTACTCAAATTTCTCCTAAATACTCATAATGATCATAATCACCCCCCTCTCAAAAAGTCATGCATTGTCACCAATTCACTATATAAAAAGTAAGTATAGAGGGTCAAGACAAACAGGTGGCGCTTATGCGCTGAAGCACTATAGAGAGGATACCGGGTCCATCGATGTGGAACCCGGTGTGTCGGTATGCATATCACTCTCAATAAATGGAACACCATTAGTAGTGGCCCTCTAACTCAAAGCTCCAGTAATGTGCTACCTTATTCTCTCTCTCTACAACTTCTCAGATATAATAGACGCTTGTTTGGTTGCCTCATTTTCTCGGCACTCTCTTTTTTATGCCTGATGCTCAAATTCCCCCAAAATGTCATCAATAGTATGAGCCATTTTTTCAAGCACTGGTGTAGGATTCTTATCATCATAAAACTAATCAATACCAATGGTTGGACAACTGGTACAGGAAAAGACAATAGTACTGGTGTGGATAAGGTCATGACCTTTGTATAGAGTCGCTCAATCTCTGTCCAAATAACAGCCATATTAGGGCTTTGTGTTCTAAAAATGCCCACATACTCTTTGCTAGAATGCATCAATTTGAGCATGTATTATTAGTCAATCTCTCTCAACCAAGACAACTTATAATTTTACTGTATTTCTCTCCTCAGACTCAGTTATTAGTTTTTGAACCCAAGGTTTGAGTTGCTGAATCAACTGAATTAATTAAGCTTTCGTATGGGTCTGTCATTAAATTTTTTTGTAATGCCTCGATTGAAATGGTAACAAAGCCCACTGGTTGCAACATGGTATGCTATTAGGAAGAGGTGCTAGAGTAGTCATGCCATCCTCGGATGAATACATAGTCGCAACAGACCTATCCAAAATAGTCTCACTGTCAACTTGTGTAGCTGCTTAAAACTCAAGAAAGTTGGTCAAGCTGACCTTGGGCTGCGGAGCATGTCTCTGAGTCACTAGATTAATCCTCTTTGATTAACCCAACATCTTGCATCCCAGTCACCTTAATCAATTTATCCACCCCTTCAATTAAAGGCACCATAGACTCTCAACATAAAGTAAATATCAAGTATGGGAATGCAATGGTGATGGTCCTCTAGATGTCCCACTTATGTATCTCAATGATGATGATATTCACAAAGTCGACATCATACCCAACCATCAAACATGCTGCCATTGCCACTCAGTTTAGAGTCACGTGATTATTGGCCATAGTTGGGAAAAGATGGTGTCGAACAATGGCCCACCAAAACTTTTCCATAAAGTGAGGCTTTCTTGATAGGGGTAGGATAGGATACCTAGTCTACGGTGATACCCTACTTGGAAATATGGCTGGTGATCCATATTATCAGCTTCCTTATTATTCCAGATCATTCATCATATTTTAATCCCTAATTGTTTGCATCCTATGATCAAACTCAGCAATCGAGGAAGTCTGCTAAAAATTTCGCGTCATAGAGAACTCGTCAAACAATCTCTTTGGACAAATCGATTAGGATTTCCTAGACCAGTATGGTCAAGAGGGGAGGCTGGTCTAACTCTTTAGCTTTGGCCAGTGTATGCTTCTTCATTGTCGCTGTATACGATAAATAATTTTTTAGACCATTATCAGACTTTACTTGTCTGAGGGATATGCCATCCACTCACATTGATGTTGATGAAATAGATCTCAAATTTTTGGAACTATATCGAGGCTAGATGTCAAGATGTGAGGCTCCTCAGTAATGACCCAATTGGATATATGTTTGTTTTTTAACTCTTGTTCAAGTTGGTAGATATGGATCATTCCCTCAACATACCACTAGTTTAGTTGCTCGGATATGCGATGGGTTGTGATAGGTGTTTTGGTGTTATTCTATCAGATTTGGATTCGAAGTCGGATTTGGATGTCGAATCATTACCACTTTCCTCCATCGAAGATTGTTTCCTTTTGTTAGATTAGGAGATGTGTCTGTTGTTGTAGTGCGAGGAGGGGAGGAGACTCCAATCAATTCCATTATTGATTCAATTTGTTTGAGCATTTTCGAATTGCTCGGGGCTCTATAGGTGCATCGAACCCTATAGGGCACTCCTCCATGGAACCATTAGCTTCTGCATCAGTGCTCTCATTATGCCTTTTTAGTTTCCAATATTTACTTTGGATCCATGGGCACATAAATATAGTTAGGTCTACTTTTTGTGCTTTTCTTGACTTTATTTTGAAACGGACCCTAAAAACACTAAAAAGTAAAAAATTACAAAGAAATAAAATAAAAGATAAAAAAATATATCTTGGGTTGCCTCACAAGTAGTTCTTAATTTAACATCACACATGATGTAGACTCCTTGATTACTAAGACTTCACCAAGCGCCCATGCTTCCACGGCTGTGATCTCAACCTCGGTGCCCATATACACTTTGATTCTTTGACCATTCACTTTGAAGTTTGTGCCATCTTTCTTTTCTAGTTCGACTGCACTATATGGGAAAATTTGAATCACTTGGAATGTTCCTACCCACTTTGAATTGAGCTTTCCAAGAAATAAGTGCATCCTTGAATTGAAGAGAAGGACCAAATCTCTGGGTGCAAATTTTTCTTTTCGATCTTTTGGTCATGATACTTTTTCAATCTCTCTTTATACAAGGCTAAACTTTCATATGCATTTTGGTGAAACTCGTCAAGCTCATTTATTTGATTCCTCTATTGCTTCGATGTGTTGTTCCAATCCAGATTCAGTTTCTTTAGCTCCCATATGGCTTTGTGTTCTAATTCCATAGGTAGATGGAAAGACTTCCCAAACACAAATTGATAAGGTGACATACCTATGGGTGTCTTGAATAGAGTGCGATATGCCGATAAAGTGTCATCAAGCTTTTTTGACCAATCCGTTCTATTTGCATTCACTGTCTTTTCAAGTATTTGCTTGATGTTGCAGTTTGCGACTTCAAGTTGTCCACTAGTCTATGGTTTATAAGGAGTTGCTATACTATATCGAACCCCATACTTCTTAAGTAGGATTTTGAACAATCGATTGCATAAGTGGTAACCTCCATCGCTGATTATTGCCCTTGATATATCAAATCTAGAGAAGATATTTTGCTTGAGAAAGGCGGTGAAACTTTTTACTTCATTGTTGAGAAGCACAAAAAATTCTACTCTTAGACACATAGTCAACTGCCACAAGTATGTACTTCATCCCATTTGTACTCACAAATGGTCCCATAAATTCAATATATATCGAATAATTTAGTTACAAAAATAAGAGTGAGTGGGAGTTCATGTTTTCTTAAAATACCTCTTTCTCTTCGACAATGATAGTAAGACTTGGCAAAATTATAAGAGTCGTGATAAATTGTCTGCTAGTAGTACCCACGTTGCAAAATTTTGTAAGTTGTACGGATACCTCTATGATCACCTCTAACATGCAACCAATAATATGCCTCCAAAAATACTCATTATCTCTACCTTAAGTACGCAGCAACGAATAATCCCATCAGCACAGAAATAGAACAAGTATGGTTCTTCCCAGCAAAAATTCTTCATATTGACATGAACTTACGGAGTAGGTGAACATTCAAGTCGAAAGGCACCATATCACTAACTAAGTAATTATCAACATCGCCAAACCATGGAATTAGATCGTGTGATGATGACAACACTTGCTCATCAGGAAAAGTGTTATCTAGCTCAACTCCATCTTACAACTTCAGCATTGCCTCTTCTTCAAGTCTAGAAAAATGACAGGAAACCTATTTTTTTGTCCTTTTTCTGTCTTTAACCTCAAAGTCAAACTCTTATAGAAGTAGCACCCAATGAATCATCCTTGAATTAGTATCCTTCTTTGCGATGAGGTGTATCAATGTTGCATGATCAGTATGTACAATAACTTTGGTGCCAAGAAAGTAGGATCTAAACTTCTCATAAGAAAATACTACAGCGAGCAATTCTTCTTCAGTTACTGTTTAGTTCCTTTGAGCATTATTGAGAGATTTTCTAGCATAGTATATAGGATGAAGAATCTTCTCATACCTTTGTCCTAACACTACACCAAGTGATACCCTACTTGCATCACACATAAATTCAAACTGTTGTTCCCAATTAGGTGCAATGATGATAGGTACCAAAATCAACTTCTATTTTAACTCTTCAAACGCCTTCGAAAAGGCTTCATCAAAAACAAATTTCATCTCCTTCCTAAGTAATTTGCATAATAGATGTGCTATTTTAGTGAAGTCTGATGAAATGGCGATAAAACCCAGCATGTCCCAAGAAGATTCTAATGCCTTTGATAGAGATTGGAGGGGGGAAATTTTCAATTACCTCAATCTTTGCTCGATCCATTTCAATGACCTTGCTCGAGATCTTGTGGCCTAGTACTATGCCCTCTTTTTCCATAAAGTGACACTTCTCCCAATTTAGCACAAAACTACATTCTTCACACCTTTTGTGTACATTACTAAGATGAGCCAAGCAATCATCGAATGAGTCACCAACCACCGAAAAGTCTTCCATAAAAACTTCAATTGTGTCCTCTACCAAGTATGAAAATATGGACATCGTGCAACATTGAAAGGTCTTTGGTGCATTACACAAACTGAATGACATTCTTTTGAAGGCAAATGTCCCATACGGGCAACTGGAAATGGTTTTCTCTTGATTTGCAGGTACGATTGAAATCTAATTATAGCCCGAATAACCATCAAGAAAATAGTACCATCCTTTGCTAGCAAGATGGTCTAGCATTTGGTCCATGAATGGGATTGAAAGTGATTTTTTTTGTCCATGCATTCAACTTGCGATAATCCATACGTACTCTCCAAACAATGATAGACTTCATCGAAATGAGCTCATTCTTTGCGTTTCGAACCACAATAATACCATCTTTTTTCCCTACAAATTGGATAGGACTTACCCATTTACTATTGGCAATTGGGTAAACCACTCAAACATCTAGCTACTTAATGATCTCCTTTTTGAGTACCTATTGCATAGGTAGGTTAAGTCATCTCTGATGCTCAATTCTTCCTTTGTAATTCAGCATGAGTTGGATTTTATGAGAATATATGCCTTATGGAATGCCAATGATGTCGGCTATGGACCATCTAATTTCCTATTTTAAAGTGCCTCAAGATAGATGTCAAATCTTCCACCTATCTTTGGTAAAGATCATCAACTATTAGGACTGGCAAAGAATTTTCATACCCTAAGAACACATATTGCAAGTGAGAAGGGAGAGCTTTGAGCTCTAGGGTCAGAGGTTCGTCAATAGAAGGTTTTGCAAGTTAGGTTGCTCTATTCTTTAAATTTGATGAGTCAAGTGTCTTTGGAAAAATGTTGTATTTCCCAAGGCCATTGTCATAACCTAACCCCGTAGACCGTGACTAGTGCCCAAACTGAACACTCATGTACACACCTATTAACTAAAATCAAGCCACAACTAAACATAATGTGGAACTTAAGGAAATAGAATATCATCTCAAAACTGTCACATATTTGTAAATCAACGTAACCTGCCTCCTGAGGAGTTACAATATCAATAGATAGCTTGGAACACAAGCCGACAAGGCTGCCACCACACACAACATTATAAAATATACATGTACGCAAGCCGATAAGGCTATCACTATAAAAGGGAACGTCCCTAAAACATAAGTCATGCTAACACAATCGAACAACATCCATACACAACCCACACATATGTCTATAGACCTCTAAGACTTTCAATAGTAATATATGATGGGACAGGACCCCGCTATATCCCTGGTTAAACAAATATATACATCAAAAGATCTATACCAAAAATCTAGGCCCCAAGATAATAGAGCACTCAAAAATAGTAGAGTGGAAATCCTAAGCTGGTGGATCCCTGAAATGAGTATCTGTACCAACGGTCATGAAACACATCCCCTCCTAAGAGAGGGGGTCAGTACGAAATATGTACTGAGTATATAAAGCATAAAATACCATAAAGGAGATCACATCTGAAGTAGACATTTAGGAGACAAGTATGATAATCAAGAAGTCAATGTACCTGTATTTTATAAATGGAACCATACATATCATTGTCATATGCCGTACTCGACCCATTATGAGAATAGGTAAATAAAGTCGTATATACGTATACCATACCAGGACCGTCATGATACTCGGTTCCATAATCATATTATTATAACATCATATTATCATATCACGTATCCGACCCTCCAGTGAGGTACTTGGTGAATAATATAGTGGAACCATACATGATAACATATCCGACCGGGACTCGGTAAAAGATGTAATAACAGTATGCATGAGCAGAGTAGTGAGTAACTATATGCATTTAAATCATCATTTAAGACTCAATAGATAAGTAGGCTAATTAATACTTGAGTATCCGGGTGATAATCATGTTCCATACTTTTTGAATGTCATTATGAACTATATCAAATAAAGCCTCAGGGAATCATAGACACGTATCAAGATAGTGTGAAACAACTTATGAAATTTAAGGAGATTAATCATTATAGAGTCTTTAAGGATAGGGACTTTCACATACCAACGACTGTCCAATGTATAGAAGACTCAAGGGTAGTAGCTTAGCTACTTAAAGAGTTTTAACATCAGGAAGTGAATAAGAACCATGAATAATATTCAGAACCTATGGATGGAATTACCCAAAGCCATATCATATATCACTTATATCTAAGACATGCCAAAATAAAGCAGGGATAGCTTCACATACCTTCAATGCTTATTCGTAACATAATATGTATATGCTGCCTGTAGTGTCTCAACCTATATTAAGACATTAAGAACTATGGTTAGCTATGAAAAGGCATAAAACATATTTTAACATTAGTAACTTAGTTCTAGATAATTAGGAAGCACTTCACCTATATCGCTCACTCCTTGCATTTACGCCAATTATACAACAACCAATATAACAACAAACAAAGCTAAACGAAACAAGATCCAAGGATACTCCCAAAACAGGCCACATACATTTTGCATACGATATCTTATACATTGCTTTCTTATTGAATTAGTGATTTACATTAGCAACAACAAAATAATGATTTCAACCCTTGTATACAAGAGAATTATCCTAACATTACGACAAGTCCTAAAGAAGCCCATCAATTACAATCAACACAACACAAGTCTTAAGGACACTTAGTCCTTCAATTTTACAAGATCAACAACATAATACATAATATTAACCCTTAATCCCTTAATTCAACAAGAACAGCCCATTAGACAAATATAACTCCATTTTAGTCATCAAATCCCTTTAGCTTCATCATTTATTCCATGACAACAACAACAACACCAATTTAAAATTAACTTATCATTGCTAGTCTAAAACAGCCCCACATATGGCTGAAGCAAAGTTTCAACACCAACACACAATTCTTGTATTCAATACCACATCCACCAATTCATAAACAAATCAATCATTCCTAAAACATGAAAAGGGGAATGAAATCTTACCTTAAAAACAAAACCCTTATCATCAACGTGTAACTTTTTCAAGAATAGCTGTGGCCGTAAGTTGTCATGGCTGTTATGATCTTCATCCTTTTCCTCCAATTGACCTTGAAATACCTCAACTTAATCATGTAAAAGGGGGAGGAAAGGAGCTAACCGAGAGCTCCTTTGGTGCTTCCATGGCTATGACTTTTTTCTCTCTCAAAAGCTTAGGAATTCCACTTCTCTAAATTCTCTTTTTGAAAGTTGAAAATGAATTTTAGTTGATGAGTTAGTCATCCTTATTCTTATATGGTGACTACAAAGTGGACTCATGTCCACGGACACCCTTATGACATGTTCCCATTTTTCATTCAAGACCAATCAAATTTTGCCATGTGCTATGGGGCCCACTTAGTAGTCTAATTAGCTTAATTAATCATTAATCCCCACTTAATAATATGGTTATGGTTACTTAATCCCTAATATCCATTAATATTTCCATACCAATTAAAATTTGTAAGAAATTCATACACTTAATTAAAATCAAGGGTTAAAAGTCTCTATCTCATATCTCAAAATGATCTCGTCCTTAAACTTATCTCGATTAGCATAAAATATTCCAACCTTCAAAAAGTATGGGGTATAATATCTTTCTTCCTTTAGAATATTTGTCCTCGAATGTTAAACAAATCTCACAAGATCTTATAATGATTTTGGGGAAATCTCTTTTATTGCTACAACATATAGTTTCACCTATCAATCCATGTAATCAATTTAAGAGTTTAGATTACCTGTAGCCATAGAAAGCAAGTGAGGATACTCATTCTTCATCTCTTCTTTGTCTTCCCAGGTCAACTCTTCCTGATTATTATTTTTCCATAATACCTTAACGGAAGCCACGTCCTTAGTACACAAATTTGTCACTTGACGATCAAGTATAGCTATAGGTTGCTCCTTATAGGACAAATCCTCCATCGGTTAGATATCATCCATGGGAAATACTCTAGAATGGTCACCTATACATTTTCAAAGCATCGATACATGGAAGACTGGATGTACTGCTTCCAAATAAGATGGTAGGTCCAACTAATAGGAAACCTTGCCTACCTTACGAATGATTTGATAAGGGCGAATGTACCTCGGGATAAGATTCCCTTTCTTACCGAATCTCATTACACCCTTCATGGGTGACACCTTGAAGAACACCCAATAATCAACCTAAAACTCTAAGGGTCGACGTCAATTATCTGCCTATGATTTCTGTCGACTCTAGGCTGCTAATAATCTCTCTAAATGAGCTCCACTTTATTAATAGCTTGCTGAATCATGTCTTGGCCTATTAGTTTAGTCTCACCAACATCAAACCAACTAATAGGTGACCTACACTTCTTTCCATACAAAGTCTTGTATGGTGCTATCTGAATACTCAAATGGTAGCTGTTATTATAAGCAAATTCAATAAGTGCCAAATGATCATCCCAACTATCTCTAAAGTCAACAATATAGGCTCGTAATATATCTTGTAGTGTCTAAAAGGTACGCTCGGCCTGTCCGTCAGAGTGAGGGTGAAATGTTATGCTGAGACTCACTTGTGTCCCCAATCCCTCCTAGAAGGATCTCCAGAAGTTAGCTCTGTAAACTAGGCTCCTCTATCATAGATAATAGCTGTGGAAACCTCATAAAGTCTTACTATCTCCTTAAGGTACAACTTGTCATAGTCCTCAGCTGAATATGTAGTCTTGACTAGAAGAAACTGGGCTGATTTTGTCAACCTATCAACGATGACCCAAATAGAGTCATATTTTAATAGAGTGCAAGGTAAACCTGTGACAAAGTCCATTATGATCACCTCCCATTTCTAGGTCGAAATCTCAATCTCCTATAATAATCCACTAGGCTTCTAATGCTCAATTTTAACTTATTGGTGATTCAGGCACTAGGCTACGAACTCTGCTATGTCCTTCTTTATGCCATCCCACCAATATAGACATCTGAGATCATAATACATATTTGTTGACCCTGGATGAAAAGAATAATGGGTATAGTGTGCCTCTTCCATAACTTGTTGTCGTAGCCCTGCAATCTCAGGTACACATAATCTGCCCCTATATCTTATCACTCCATCAGGTGTGATCTCAAATGGGGTATTTTCCTTTTGAAGGGCTGTATTCCTATACTAACCCACAATAGGTTCCTCGTATTGGCATCCCTTTACTTCTCCTATGATAGAGGATTTAGCAATTCCTCAAACAAAAACTCTACCATCATCGGAATCAGCCAAACGTACTCCAAGGTTAGCTAACTTGAAAATCTCATGGACTATCTTCTTTTGTTCTGGTTGTACATCTGCCAAGCTACCCATAGATTTACGGCTGAGTGCATCTGCTACAATATTTGCTTTTCCTGAGTGCTATTGAATGTCAACATCATAATCTTCCAGCAACTCCAGCCACCTTCTCTGCCGCAAATTTAGCTCCTTCTACCTAAAGATATATTGGAGACTTCTATGATCCATGTAGATATCAACATGTATGCCATATAGATAATGCCCCTATAATTTCAAACCATGAATTAATGCTGCTAACTCCAGATCATGAGTTGGATAATTTCTTTCGTGCTTTCTGAGCTGCCGGAAGGCATAGGCTATGACTCTACCATATTGCATCAATACACAACCTAGCCCAACACTGGAAGCATCACAATAAATGACATATCCATTCTATCCTTCAAGAAGAGTTAAAATAAGAGTCGTAGTCAACTTATCTTTCAACAACTGAAAGCATCGTTCACAAGCATTGGTCCATTAGAATCTAGCCCCCTTCTGAGTTAACCTTGTTAAAGGTGCTAAAATGGAAGAAAACTTCCTATAATATCCTGCTAGCCTAAGAAAACTATGTATCTCAGTAGGTTTCGTAAGTCTAGGCCAAGTCTTTACAGCCTCAATATTCTGTGTATCTACTCGAATATCATCAGTTCCAATAATATGCCCCAAGAATGCTACTGAAGTCAACCAGAATTCATGTTTAGAAAACTTAGCATACAACTTCTGGTGCTGGAGCACCCCAAGTATCATCCTCAAATAATCTGTATGCTCCTCTTCTGATCATGAATAGACCAGAATATCATCAATAAATAAAATCACAAACAGGTCTAGGAATAGATTAAAAACTCAGTTCATTAGATCCATAAACACTACTGGACCATTGGTAAGACCAAAAGACATCACTCTAAACTCATAATGCCCATATTCGATCCTGAATGCAGTCTTAGAAATAACTAGTTTCTTTACCCATACCTGATGATAACCTGACCACATGTCTATCTTTGAGAAACACTTAATACCCTGTAACTAGTCAAATAAATCATCAATTCTAGGGAGGGAATATTTATTCTTTATTTTCACCTTGTTCATCTACCTATAATCAATACACATTCACAGCGACCTATCTTTCTTTCTCACAAATAGTACCGATGCTTTCCAATGTGATGTATTGGGCCTAATGAAGTCTTTTTCTAACAACTCTCTCAATTTCTCTTTCAACTCCTTCAGCTCTGCAAGTGCCATTCTATAGGGAGAAATAGATATAGGCTGAGTATCTGGCAATACATCTATGGTGAACTCTATCTCCTACTCAGGAGGAAAACCTAGAAGTTTATCTGGGAATACATCTGGAAATTTATTAACTACCGAAACTGATTGAAGAGTTGATACCTCTGCTTCCAAGTTATGCACACGAACCAGTTGATAAATATAATCCTTTCTAACCATATTCCTTGTCTTGAGGTATGAGATAAAATTACCCCTCGATGATGTCGTATTCCCCAGCTATTCTATAATTGACTCCCCTGAGAATTGAAACTAAACTACTTTTTCTCTATAATCAACATTAGCATAACAATAAGCTAACCAATCCATGCCCATGATAACATCAAATTCTATCATATCTAACTCTATCAAATCTGCCTTGGTGTGATGACTATATATAATCACTGAACAATCCCTATATACTTAGTTGGCTATAACAGAATCTCTTACCGATGTAGCTACCTCAAATGGTTTTATCAATTCAGGTTTTATCCCCATTCTATTAGCAACAAAGGGAGAAATATATGATAAGGTGGATCCTAGATCTATCAATGCATATACATCCCGAGAGAAAATTGATAATATACTTGTAACCATGTTTGGTGGCGCCTCCTGGTCCTGTCTACTAGCTAAGGCATATATGCAATTCGAAGAGCCGCTAGAACTAGGAGCTCCATCATGGCCTCTACCATGGCCTGCTAATGTATGGTTACCCTGCCCCATAGGGCGCATAGCCACAAAAAAAGATGAACCAACAACTAACCTAGTAGGCTGAGTTGCACCATCGGGACTACCCCTGATTTGACACTCCCTCATAATATGGCCTTGATGGATGCAAGTAAAGCAAGAACCTATAACACAATGCTATTCCCCAAAATAGGCCCTACCACAATGAGAATACCGAGGCAAAGGTGGCTTGACTGGCGCGAACCCCTATTCATCTATGAACCTAAAACCCTGGAGCTCTAATCGAATCCTAAATGCCCTGTGCTATTGGATCTCCTAGCTGTGAACTGTGGGGGTGCACTCTAAGCTGGCTGAGAAGGATATCTACTATACTTCTAAGGTTGCCTGCCTTGAAACTCACTAGAATAACCAGCCAATCTAGCTCTCTTATGCTGGCCTCTATCCTAATCTCTATTGGGCTGACGCCCCTTGTGTCAATCCTTTACCCCCTGTGCATATGTATGTACTTGAGCAATATCTATACCTAGATGAGAAGCCACTGCCATATGGCGCCATCAATCAAACAATGATCTCGCCTCATCATATAACGATGCATTCTATCAGCCATATTAGCTACAATAGTGGGCGTATGTCTCGCTATTGAATCAAACTCTAGACTATTATTATATCCCATAATTTTATACATTGGAACATTTTTAAGCTCCTCTAAAGCTGCCATGTGATCTATGTTATCCATGATATTATCAAAATGATCCTAAGGAGAGGAGGATGTAACACCTCATATTTTGCATAGACTAGTTCTATGTGGGTAGTGATGGTTTGAAATAGGTTTGGAAGGATTTGAAAAGGGTTCGAGGCCAAATAATTTATCATAGTAATTGACCTACTCTCTTAAGCTACTAGTTTGGATTTCTTACATAATTAAGCTACTTGATTACACGTCTAGCTTAAGTAGAAAAGATCACATAGGTTCTGAAGGTAAGACTAATTGCTAACCTACGAAAAGAACAAGTAGGTGATGCACCTACTTGGAATATATAGGTTGCATTTTAAATGAAAAGGGCAAGTGGGTGATGCAACTACTTACAAATTTGTGGCAGGAATTAAGTTGGGATTAGTTCTTAATTATGATTAATTAACTTAATTAGAGCACTAAGTGGCCCCCACTAAGACATGTGGTAGAATCTGATTGGTGTGTGGATGATAATGGGACACATGTCATAAGGGTGGACACGTGTCCAACCCCTAGGAAGCCTATATATACCCAATTTGATGACTAAGTGTTATACCCCGCACTTTTGAACCTTGACACGTGTCCCTAATCGTATTGAAGTAGCCATGAGACCCTTACTATCCACACACATCAAACAACTTTAAGGAAAGAAGAATGTGATACCCCATAGTAGAGAAGGTTGGAAATGGAGTCATAAGAATTCGGAAGGAATTGGGGGTCAAGTAATGAGTCGTAAAACTCGATTTACCTACATAAGCTACTAACTTGGAAGTTTTACATACTTAAGCTATTGGAGTACGTACCAAGCTTGTGTAACATGGATTACATAGGCTCTTAAAATAAGAAGAGATTACGAACCTACGAGAGGAAGCAAAAACTAGTTTTCGAACTTACGAAAGTGAAGCAAGCAGGTGACAAGCAAGAACCTCAAGCAAGCACCTCAAGCAAGCAGGTGACAAGCAAGCAGGTGACTCACCTACCTGCTTGGGGTGGGGCCCACACTGCCACGTGGCAGCATGTGGGTGGCCGCATGGGTGAGGTGGCGCCCTAGGGGGCTGCCATGTGTCACCCCTAGGGTATGCCACGTGTCACCCTCTAGGGAAGGTTATATATTAGTCATTTTATGACTAGAACTTCATTTTCAGCATTTTTAACTTAGGGAATGAGAGAAAACCGTGAAGAACAAGTGAGGACAGCCACGGGTTTGAGCAAAACAAAAGGTAAGGCCCAATTTCGTTTCGTGAATTAATTATTTAAGGTATGCTACGGTGATATGACGGTGTTTAATAATGAAAATTTCGGATTTGGGGCAGCAAGAAGCCACGCAAACAGCCCCTTAGTTTCAGGCGCGTCGAGGAGTTTTGAAGTTAATTTTCAGCACGTTTGGAGAGCCGTTTGTTAAGGTATGGTTTGATTCTCTTCTCCCATATTTTTGTGAGGGTTTATACATGCTATGGAGGTGTTATTAACGTAAAGTTACGATTCGGAGCAGCACCAAAAAGATACAAACAGTCCGCTAAAGTTTCAGCATGTTAAGAAACTTCCGAGGCAAATTTTGGCGAGTTTTGGCCAATTTCGGATAAGGTAAGGTGTTCCCCTCTAATTTGAAGCTTATGATGTTATTATAGGGTGTATTACACACCTTAGGGCTGCTGGAAGTTGGGGAAAAGGTTTGAAAAGTTCAGCGTTCGAAATAAGCTAAATTATAGTCGCTATAGTTGAATTATCGTCGAAATAAAGTATTGCTCTTGTGAGGTGATGCTGTAGGGGTGTGGCTTGTTGTTGCAGGGCCTAAATATGTTCTAATGTGGGTTAGGGTGCTGCTGGTCAAAGCCACATGACCCCTCGTTGCGTATAATGAAAGGCATTACAAAATAAAGGCTAGACGCCCTGTTGTGAAATCGTATTTCTGAATAGGTCGTTTGGAGTTTTATGTTATATATTGTTGGTGTGAATTGCTGTAGGTTGTTGTTGTTGGTTGGTTGTAGGTCTTAGGGACCTAATTGGAAATTCGGATAGGGCACATTATAGGGGAGGTGCTGCCCAATTTTCGTTAATGCCTTAACAAACTAAAAAACTAGTCGAGGAAACGACTAAGGAAATAGATTCCATTAACACTAAGGTGTAACCTAAGATGCTGGAAAATTAAGAAGAGTTGATATGCATATTACTCTCCTGTTTAATAGGTTCAAAGGACGACGAGGCAAACAAGATAAGGAATAACTCAGACGAGGTACGTGAAGCTTTCTTTTGGCATGTTTATGAAATAAGTATGTAGAGCTATTCTTATTTTCTTTTGGCATGTCTTAGGTATAAGTTATGAATTCTGTGTATACAAAATGTGGGGATAATTCCACTCGTGAAACTCCAAATGTAATTCATAATGGTATTCACTTTGTAATGTTAAGACTCCTGTAATAGTTGAGTTATTGCCTTTCCAGGCTACTAGATCATGAATAGTAGTATATGTAAAGCCTGTCTGTTCTTTCTTTTGGAAGGTCTTAAGTATAAATGTAATAGCATATGATATGAGGTGGAGGTAGTTCTAATTATAAGCTCCAGGTAGATTGTGACTTTTGTTTACTACTTGGTATTAGAATTCTTAAAATAGTTAAACTACCCTCGAGTCTCCTATCTGCTGAATAATATTTGAATGTGTCAGCTCCTATTCCTAAAGTCTCTGCAACGACAAATGTTTCTACTTTCATAAGCTGTTTAACCTTGTCTCGATACACGTCTACGATTCCTGAAACTCCAGTTGATATGCTCCATAACGATGTTTAGAAGATACTTAAGACGATTACTACTCTGATCTTCAGGTGACGATTCACTTGACTGTTTCATTGAGTCTCAAAAGATGACTTAGTTGCATATAGTTTCTCACTACTCTATTCGAGTACCCTGTAACCCATCTTCCTCCGACTCCCATAAGAGGGGCGGGAATGCGATCGTGCCTAGTTGTACTATTCTTTCACCGAGTCCTGGGCCGGCTATATATATATATAAGAAGTATACGAGGATGAAATGCCATATACGATGAAGTGAAGCATACGATGACGCCGTATGTGATGATGCTCGTCACCGTATCCCGAGCCGGATATGTGTCACGACCCAACCCCGTAGGCCGCGACTGGGGTCCGACCTAGACCCCCCATACACATATCTATTAGCTGAGGTCACATTGAATCGTAAATAAGACAATATCATGTAACAGAACCCCACTGGGCGATAACATTTTCATAAACTGTAGCCCTTTTCATTTGTATAACAACATGACAGGGCACGCAAGCCGACAAGGCTGCCATAACATAATAACATATATCATGTAGATCCAGCTGAATCAAACTGACATACACAACCCACATATACATGTTTGCAGACCTCTAAACATATAAATGACAACATATGGCGGGACAGGGCCCCCGCCGTACCCCTGAATAGATAAAATAATTTCTATACATCCGTGGACAGTATCAAAAACTAGGCCCCGATACAATGGAGCCTCTTCCAGCTGAGCTGCATGGAATCCTAAGCTGACGGACTCCCAAAATCTGTATCTGTACCTACGGGCATGAACGCAGCCCCCCGAGAAAGGGGGTCAGTACGATATATGTACTGAGTATGTAAAATATAATATAATACAACTGGAAGCATATCTGATATAGAGAAACAGGGGATAAGATATCAATTCAGAAACCTGTACCTGTACTTTGTGAATTACAAAAACATGCATGTTCGAGTCATATCATATAGCCGGCCCTTTCAGGGGTCCGGTGAATCATCTCTGTAAAATCATCTCTGTAAAACCAACATGGCCCCAGTGCCATCACCACCTTATTACAACACATCATCATATATTTATACACGTATCCTGGCCCTCTATTGAGGGACTCAGTGAATAATGTAGTGAACTGTGCATGAGAACATATCCTGGCCCGGGACTCAGGGAAAGATGGGTCACAGTATACACGAGTAGATTAATGAGCAACTATATGCAATTTAAATCATTATCAGAGACTCGACAGAATAAGAAAGTTAAGCTTTTGTTTGAGGACCCAAGTAACGGTGTAGTCATCTCGAGTGTCCTCTAAATGCCATTATGGGCTGTCTCAATTATAATCCCGGGGCTCCTAGACATGTACTAAAGTAAAGCCAAATCACTTATGGAACCAAAAACATTTGTTAACATATAGTCTGTAAGACTTGGAGCTTGTATATTAGTTACCTCTTTAGCATATAACAGTTTCCAGGGAAATAGTTCGACTACTGTAGGAGTTCAATATTCAGAAGTAAATAAGAGATGTTTGAGAATAGAGTTACCCTAGAGCTCAGGTCATATTTAACTTACAGCTAAGACAAAGGCATGCCCAAAAGAAGAAAGAAAATAAGCTTTGTGTAGTCTGTACTTTGTTTCAGATGACCTTCATACACATATTTCATACCTGACCCATTATAGGGCTCGGTGAGCCACTATGGCATTCAAATCTCACTTTCGTACCAAATACATATCAAGAGAAGGGAAAGATAGTTTCCCATACACTATTCTTTTAGCACGTAGAAGGACCTATGTCAGGTATGGTGTTGCAATACAACTGATATATAAAGTTAGAAAATGAAAGGAAAATTATACAAGAAAGTGCAACAGGTGCAGTTCGAAGGGACATACGAGGTAAGTCCATTTTCATACTGCTAATTGTGGGCGCCCTGTGTGGCGGTGATATGAAATGATGTGAATATATATTTGTGTGCCCAACTCCTTTCTCCTTTGCCTTGCTCAATCTTCCTTTTCTGCTTGAAAGTAGCGTGAGGCATTGTTGGCATTTTCTGCATGCAGGTGTTGGGATAGTAAGAAATACAGAGGAAACTCTGCCCAAATTTTTTTAGAAATAAGAGGAGAATGAGATACAGGGTTGTAGTATGTCTTGAAAGGTTGTTCTCGCAACAATGATAAGATTTGACTAAACAAGTATGACTGACCTTGAGAAATAAGTTAATTGTTGAGTTAATGGCAATAGAAACTAGGAGGACGATACTGGAATAGTAGAATAAGTTAGAAAGGACCTATAAGCCAAAGATGATGGCTCAGAGAGGACTGATAGATCAGGATAAAACGAGATAGTAAGGCATCGCCTGAATTGATACATAGGGATAAACTATGACAAGTGATAGTTAAAGGAAGTAACAGTATGGTTAAGACAAGAGTAAGACAAGAGTACAAAGGGAAAAGAATTGTGACGGATATGAAGTGTTAATAAGATAGCTTGTGAGACATTAAGGACAAGACTAGCTAAGAAGGGTAAGTAACCCATAGTAAAAATCGTGAAGAAAGTCAAGCGGTATTATACTATGGGTTGGAATGCGAACAAGGTACCAGATGAACATAACAAAAACCGTTATGAGAATAAGCAAAACTTAGTAAGGAATTAACTAGAAGGTATGACGTGGTCCATGTAAATAGAATGTAAAGATAGGTGTGGAACGAAAAAGCAAGCTATGAAACAAATAAGGAAGATTTATCAAGTTCCATAAGGAAAGTTTCGAATAAAGGTTATATGATAACGAAAAGAATGGCTAGTGCTAGGAAATAAAGGGTAATATGGAATTCCTTACGTCCAACCAAAAATGGAAATGAGTTGAAGGTATAATAGAGAAGTTCTAATAGAGGCACTCAAGATAGATGTGATTAATTAAGTATGAGTATCGAACAAAAAGAGAAATAGACAATTACGACCTGGAGGTGTAGTAAGATCAAAAGGTATTAAGACAAGGTCACCACTACAACGAAGTTGATATGGTTTTAAGCAGGATTTGAAGTAAGCCTTAAGCACACGACAAAGATGGAAGCTCAGGAGGCATAACTAAGTATTGTGTATACGTGACTCCACCTTGACGATTAATGAGATCCTGCAAGGAAAGGGAATATCAATTCGCAGAATAATTGTTGCATTACTAAGTTATTAGAAGAATAAGATGTATCCACGGGAATAAGTTTAGTATAATGACAGAGCTTGAAACGCGAATCGCTAAAGTATAAGATTCTCGAGTGGAGGATTTTGAACTAAGGATGAGCGCGAGCTAATTACTGATTGGGATGGATGGAATGTGGCTTGGAATGCATTGCTACATTACGGATATTACTCGAGTATAAACCATTAGATTAGGTTTATACGATATATTACATATACGAAAGCACCTTATGGTTGTGCTAGGGTTTCCTATAAAGGCAACTTAACGTATGGAAGATTTAACAGAACATGTAGACATGGTGCAGCACGTTAAATATATTGGAGTAGAATCATTCGCGTGTGAATGGCTAAAAATAAATGGAGGATGACATAGGTACACCCTAAAAGGGGGGAAGTGGACAAGAGAAGTACGAGTGTAAAAGAAAATCGACTGACGCTATCATATGTAAATAGGGACGCTTGAACTTCAAACGGAACCCCATAAGGGATGGACGTGATCATACCCGCACTGATGCACCGGATTCCGTCAAAGCTCCGAAGTTAAGCGTGCTCAGATGAGAGTAGCACTGGGATGGGTGACCCCCTGGGAATCGAGAAAGGGAACGAAATAAGTATGACAGAAAGAGATTATAAAGGCGTGTTAGTACAATAACACATATAGAACAGAGTAAGCCAAAAGTAGAAAAGATTATGACTGAATAACCACGCACTTCGTGAAAATGGCACAAGAATAGTTGTGCAGCTTACGAACATTGGTATACTAAGAGCGAGGTCAAATGATTACTCAATAAAAGGAAGTCAGTAATAGCAATGTGGTTGCCATATTTAGAATCTATTAAAGAAAAGTGTAAGATGATTTGAGGTTGAACTATGAAGGTCTAATCGGTATTAAGGACAAAAGCCATAGCGGAGCCCTGACCTCGACCGAAGGAGGTAAGCCGCTAGTATAGCGACACTAAAGTATTTTCTAAATGGCTCGACGTACCTACACACGGTTGTGTAAGAATTTCAGTATAATGTGTGGTAATAAAACTGAAAGGAAGATCCGAGTAAAAGAGCAAGATAACATATCTAAGGTGTTACAAGTTTAATTAAGAAGAGTGGTATAATGGCTTAAACGAAGAGGAGCATCAGAGGCTTGATAGCCTATTATGGGGGATGGGAATCCCGACTCGGGAATGGAAGGTGATTAATGTAGGTTATAGTGCAGGATGACCTCATACCTTACGGAAGTATAAGTTCATATGGGTTATGGTAGATAAGCTGACAAAATTAACCCATTTTCTTCCAAGTAGGAAGATGTACTCAGCTAAGGGTTATACGAGATGACATAATAAGGAAACAATAAGATTTCACGGGGTTCCCACATCTATTATCTCAGACGGGGAAGGTCAACGTACGGCTAACCGCTGGAGATCATTCCGGTAAGGATTGAGAACACAGGTGAATCTTAGTACAGTATTTCGCCCTTCGATGAATGGATAGGTCCAGAGGGGATCCAGTAAATTATTGATGAAGTAAAGCTTAGTCCGGGACAAGCTATCGATTAGAAGCCTAGAGTCGGCAGAAAGGGGATATATTGATCGTTCTCAGGTTATATGTAGAATGGATTAAGCTGCCTATGAGTAGGACTTACCATCCGATTTGAAGCAATACATTTAGTTTTCACAGATTAATGCTCCGCAAGATCATAAACGATGCTCCCAGAATATTTCCTGTTAAGAAGGTCCACGTAACAGGGAGTTATCCTACGAGAGGCTACCTATTTCCATCCGGGATCAACAGATTAAACGGGTTGCAAACTAAGGACATAACTTCCGTCAAGGTACTGTGGTGGAATAAGAATCATGAAGCCATAACCAGGAAGTTAAAAAGGACATGAAACACAGATGTCGGTACCTATTCCCGATGTCTACAGATAACCCCCAGTCCTGGAACTCGTATATTGATTACTTGGATGAAGATGTATGTTATTCCAGTAGAAAGGAATTTCCCTATGATCCGTATAAAGTCTTAAGGGAAGTTTTATTTAACATTCGGGGACGAATGTTTTAAAGGGGGGAAGGATGTTATACCCCACACTTTTGAACCTTGACACGTGTCCCTAATCGTCTTGAAAGTAGCCATGAGACCCTTACTATCCACACACATCAAACAACTTTAAGGAAAGAAGAATGTGATACCCCATAGTAGAGAAGGTTGGAAATGGAGTCATAAGAATCCAGAAGGAATTGGGGGTCAAGTAATGAGTCGTAGAACTCGATTGACCTACGTAAGCTACTAACTTGGAAGTTTTACATACTTAAGCTATTGGAGTACGTACCAAGCTTGTGTAGCATGGATTATATAGGCTCTTAAAATAAGAAGAGATTACGAACCTACGAGAGGAAGCAAAAACTAGTTTTTGAACTTACGAAAGTGAAGCAAGCAGGTGACAAGCAAGCACCTCAAGCAAGCAGGTGACAAGCAAGCAGGTGACTCACCTACCTGCTTGGGGTGGGGCCCACACTGCCACGTGGCAGCATGTGGGTAGCCGCATGGGTGAGGTGGCGCCCTAGGGGGCTGCCACGTGTCACCCCTAGGGTATGCCACGTGTCACCCTCTAGGGAAGGTTATATATTAGTCATTTTATGACTAGAACTTCATTTTCAGCATTTTTAACTTAGGGAATGAGAGAAAACCGTGAAGAACAAGTGAGGGCAGCCACGGGTTTGAGCAAAACAAAAGGTAAGGCCCGATTTCGTTTCATGAATTAATTATTTAAGGTATGCTACGGTGATATGGTGGTGTTTAATAATGAAAATTTCAGATTTGGGGCAGCAAGAAGCCACGCAAACAGCCCCTTAGTTTCAGCCGCGTCGAGGAGTTTTGAAGTTAATTTTCAGCACGTTTGGAGAGCCGTTTGTTAAGGTATGGTTTGATTCTCTTCTCCCACATTTTTGTGAGGGTTTATACATGCTATGGAGGTGTTATTAACGTAAAGTTATGATTCGGAGAAGCACCAAAAAGATACAAACAGTCCGCTAAAGTTTCAGCATGTTAAGAAATTTCCGAGGCGAATTTTAGCGAGTTTTGGCCAATTTCGGATAAGGTAAGGTGTTCCCCTCTAATTTGAAGCTTATGATGTTATTATAGGGTGTATTACACACCTTAGGGGCTGCTGGAAGTTGGGGAAAAGGTTTGAAAAGTTCGGCGTTCGAAATAAGCTAAATTGTAGTCGCTATAGTTGAATTGTCGTCGAAATAAAGTATTGCTCTTGTGAGGTGATGCTGTAGGGGTGTGGCTTGTTGTTGTAGGGCCTAAATATGTTCTAATGTGGGTTAGGGTGCTTCTAGTCGAAGCCACATAACCCCTCGTTGCGTATAATGAAAGGCGTTACAAAATAAAGGCTAGACGCCCTGTTGTGAAATCGTATTTCTGAATAGGTCATTTGGAGTTGTATGTTATATATTGTTGGTGTGAATTGCTGTAGGTTGTTGTTGTTGGTTGGCTGTAGGTCTTAGGGACCTAATTGGAAATTCGGATAGGGCACATTATCGAGGAGGTGCTGCCCAATTTTCGTTAACGCCTTAACAAACTAAAAAACTAGTCGAGGAAACGACTAAGGAAATAGATTCCATTAACACTAAGGTTTAACCTAAGATGCTGGAAAATTAAGAAGAGTTGATATGCATATTACTCTCCTGTTTAATAGGTTCAAAGGACGACGAGGCAAACAAGATAAGGAATAACTCAGACGAGGTACGTGAAGCTTTCTTTTGGCATGTTTATGAAATAAGTATATAGAGCTATTCTTCTTTTCTTTTGGCATGTCTTAGGTATAAGTTATGAATTTTGTGTATACGAAATGTGGGGATAATTCCACTCGTGAAACTCCAAATGTAATTCATAATGGTATTCACTTGGTAATGTTAAGACTCCTGTAATAGTTGAGTTATTGCCTTTCCAGGCTACTAGATCATGAATAGTAGTATATGTAAAGCCTGTCTGTTCTTTCTTTTGGAAGGTCTTAAGTATAAATGTAATAGCATATGATATGAGGTGGAGGTAGTTCTAATTATAAGCTCCAGGTATGATTGTGACTTTTGTTTAATACTTGTTATTAGAATTCTTAAAATAGTTAAACTACCCCCGAGTCTCCTATCTCCTGAATAATACTTGAATGTGTCAGCTCCTATTCCTAAAGTCTCTGCGATGACAAATGTCTCTACTTCCATAAGTTGTTTAACCTTGTCTCGATACACGTCTACGATTCCTGAAACTCCAGTTGATATGCTCCGTAATGATGTTCCTCGGCGTATTTTACTATATGATGATGGTACGCTATAGACGTACACTACTCTTTCACTGAGTCCCTCACTAAAGGGTCGGACACTTTATGTAGGCATGCATATGAAAGTATAGGGATACATTTGTGACCCCGAGCCCTAGAGTGAACCGGATATACGGTGATGATATTCGAGATTAGTCGCATATGATGATATGATGTCGTATGCGATGACATGATAAAATGATATACATGATGATATGATGACTCATGATTATGATGAAACGATTATGGTATCGAGTTCACTAGAGGGCCGAGTATAGGGTATGATAAAGTATATGACTGCATGTCTTAAGCTGCAAGTACGGTAATCTGTTAACTATTATACATGTCTTCTGTATCCCCATTTTAGTTGTTGTCTCAGTTATGATGTTATGCTTTATATACTCAGTACATATGTCGTACTGACCCCCCTTTCTTCGGGGGGCTGCGTTTCATGCCCGCAGGTACTGATGTTCGTTCTGGAGATCCGTCAGCTTAGGAGTTCCTCTCAGCTATGTCGGAAGTGCTTCACTGTTCTGGAGCCTAGTTTTTGATACTGGTTATTTGATGTACATATTCATTTATTCAGAGGTACAGTGGGGGCCCTGTCTCGTCATATGATGCAGTTATTACTTCTAGAGGTCTGTGGACATATGTATATGGGTTATTTGTAAGTTCGTTCTAGTTTTGCTCATACGATGTATTGCAAATGTTTTCATGTTATGGTAGCCTCGTCGGCTTGCGTTCCCTTTCCTGTTATGATACGGGTGATAAAGGCTACATGTATATGAAAAAGTTTTCGACCCATTGGGATCTATGTATAGTATCACATCACACACGGTTCAACTTAAGTGTAACTAGTAGATACGTACAGGAGGGTTCAGGTCGGACCCCAGTTGTGGCCTACGGGGTTGCATCGTGACACTAAGAAGCTCATTTCTTTCATCTTCAACCATTGGAAATAGAGAGAAAAAGAAGGAGAGTTCATGACAACTCACGTCCATGGCTGAGCAAATCAAGCTCCCAAATTCTGATCCCCACATAAATCTTTTAAGTTAGTTTTCGATCAATTGAAGGTGATTAACAATGTGAACTAATCATTGAAGCAGGAAGAATGCCTAACGTGTAATCCACAAGTTTAAGCCAACTTGTTCAGGTAAGAGTTAATCATTTTCTATATGTTTTAGGATGAATTTGGACGTGTTGTGAATGTATAAAAGTGAATTGGATGTATGAAATTATATATGTGGGCTTTGGAATGTTGTTGAAGTCGCAGGGGCTATTTTAATTAAAGTCGGTGAGCTGAATTGGATTAATATTTTGGTTGTTATTGTCATGGGTTATGTAATGAGAATTAAGGAATTAAATGGTTCAAGTGGAAGTTGTAATTGTTGTGTGGGCTGTTGTAGAAGTTTATATGATGTTAATGTAATTTTCTTCCACATAAGAAGGTGATGTTGTTAACGTGTGGTTGCTGGTGTATTTCATGAAATTAGACGGAAAGAATGTATTAATTAATGTTTAATGAATGTAGATGGTCTATTTGGCATGTTCGTAGGTGTTTGTGAAAGTATCGAGCATCTCTTTACATTGTTAGTTAGGGGCTATTTTGGGTGTGTTGTTGTTCTTGTTGAATTTAAGGACTAAATTCTTATTGAATTGAAGGACTAAGAGTAGTTAAGGCTATATTATTGTTGTAATTGTTGGACTATTATAAGGTCATTCAATGAAGTGTTGTGGCTATAGATTATTAAAAGTAACTAGATTACGTCGTAGTCGTTATGTTAAAAATTATGAAACTTCATATTGTGCGGACTATTTTGGAATATTCTTGAATCTTGCCTTGGCTAACTTTGATATAGCACTTGAACGTGTAGTTGTTGATGTTGACTTGGTTGTTGCATAGTTGGTTTGAATATAAGGGAAATTCGCCTAATTTTATAGCAATGAGCTGCTAACGTTGGAGTACGTTTTGAAACCTTCTTGTAACTTAACCATAATTCTTGACGTCTCAATATAGGTTGAGACACTACAGGTAGCATATACGTATTATATTACGGATAAACATTGAAGGTATGTAAATCTATCCCTTCTTTCTTTTGGCATGTCTTAGATATAAGTAATATATGATATGATCTTTGGGATAATTCCATTCATCGGTTCCGAGTATGATTCATGATTCTTACTTACTTCTTGACGTTAAAACACTTAAAGTAGCTGAGCTACTTCCCTTGAGTCTTCTATACATTGGACAATAGTTGGTATATGAAAGGCTCTAATCTTAAGGACCCTATAATGGTTAATGTCCTTAACTTTCATAAAATGTCTCGCATTTTCTTGATACATGTCCGTGATACCTGGGGCTTTATCTTATATGGTTCATAATGACATTCAAATAATACTGACCATGACTATCACCCTGATACTCAAGTATTAATTAGTCTACTTATCTATTGAGTCTCAAATAATGATCTAAATGCATGGTTACTCACTACTCTGCTCATGCATACTATTATTATATCTCTCACCAAGTCCCGGGCCGGGTATGTTACCACGCACATTTTACTACACTATCCAGCGAGTCCCTCACAAGGGGGACGGGTAGGCTATATGATGATATAATAATGCAATGATATGGTTATGGCACCAACTCCCACGAGGGCCGAGTACGTTATATGTATATGATGATATGATAATATAATGATATGAATTTGTTCACCGACTCCCTTACTAGAAGTCCGGATACGGTATATATATATGATGATATGATAATATAATGATACGACTTTGTTCATCGAGTCCCTTATTAGAGGGCCGAGTACGGTATATGTATATAATGATATGATAATATAATGATATGACTTTGTTCACCAAGTCCCTTAGTAGAGAGCCGGATATGATGATATGATAATATAATGATACGATTATGGTAATGAGTTCCATAATGGGCCAGGCATGGTATATGATAATGATATGCATGATTTGTTTCGTAAGGAACAGGTACAGTGAGTTCTTGATTATCATACTTGTCTCTTGGACTCTCTACTTCAGTTATGATCTTTCTTATTATATTTCATTCTTTACATACATAGTACATATCTCGTATTGACCACCCCTTCTTCAGGGGGGTTGTATTTCATGACCGCAGGTATAGATGCTAGCTTTGATGATCCACCAACTTAGGACTTCTATTCAGCTCTCTTGGAGTGCTCCTTTGTCCCAGAGCCTAGAAATTTGGTACAGACCCTTTTTGATGTATATATATGTTTATTCAGGGGTACGACGGGGCCCTATCCCGCTATATGATACTGATGATACTCTTAGAGGTCTATAGACATATGTATGGGTTGTGTGTATATGTGTTCAGTTGTGCCTATATGACTTATATGTTGCGATGTTCCCATTTGTAGTGGAAGCCTTGTCGGCTTGCATACGTACATATTTTTAGATGTTGTATGTAGTGATAGCCTTGTCGGCTTATGTATTATGATGTGTTAATTTGATTATGATTCCTCAAGAGAATGGTTACCCTAATACGTATATGTAACGCTTGAGATAACGTCCTATTTTCATAAAGCCTCCATGTTTTGTTTGGTTTCATTTTGACGATGTCTAACTGATATGTATACGAGTACCCAGCTTAGGCACTAGTCACGACCTATGTCACAACCCAACCCCGTAGGCCGCGACTGGGGTCCGACCTGGACCCCCCGTACACATATCTATTAGCTGAGGTCACATTGAATCGTGAATAAGACAATATTATGTAACAGAGCCCCACTGGGCGATAACATTTTCATAAACTGTAGCCCTTTTCGTTTGTATCACAACATGACAGGGCACGCAAGCCGACAAGGCTGCCATAACATAATAACATATATCATATATCATGTAGACCCAGCTTAATCAAACTGACATACACAACCCACATATACATGTCTGCAGACCTCTAAACATATAAATGACAACATATGGCGGGACAGGGCCCCCGCCGTACCCCTGAATGGATAAAACAATTTTTATACATCCGTGGACAGTATCAAAAACTAGGCTCCGATACAATGGAGCCTCTTCCAGCTGAGCTGCATGGAATCCTAAGCTGACGGACTCCCAAAATCTGTATCTGTACCTGTGGGCATGAACGCAGCCCCCCGAGAAAGGGGGTCAGTACGATATGTGTACTGAGTATGTAAAACATAATATAATACAACTGGAAACATATCTGAGATAGAGAATCAGGGGATAAGATATCAATTCAGAAACTTGTACCTGTACTTTATGAATTACAAAAACATGCATGTTCGAGTCATATGATATAGCCGGCCCTTTCGGGGGTCCGGTGAATCATCTCTGTAAATCATCTCTGTAAAACCATCATGGCCCCAGTGCCATCACCACCTTATTACAACACATCATCATATATTTATACACGTATCCTGGCCCTCTATTGAGGGACTCAGTGAATAATGCAGTGAACTGTGCACGAGAACATATCCTGGCCCGGGACTCGGGGAAAGAAATGTTACAATATACACGAGTAGAGTAATGAGCAACTATATGCAATTTAAATCATTATCGAAGACTCAACCGTAGAAGAAAATTTAGCTATTGTCTGAGAATCAGGATTGTAATGTAATCACCTTAAATGCCCTTTAAATGCCATTAGGGGCTATACTAGCTAGTGTTTCGGGGTCCTTAGACACGTACTAAAGTAAAGCCAAATCGCTTATGGAACTAGAAACATTTGTTAACATATAGTCTGTAAGACTTGGAGCTTGTACATTTGTTACTTTTTAACGTATAAAAGTTTCCAGGGAAATAGTTCGATTATTATAAAAGTCCGATATTCAGATATAAATAAGAGCTGCTAAGAATGTAGTTACCCCGAAACTCATATCATGTTTAACCTACAACTAAGACATGCCAGAAGAAGAAAGGGAATAAACTATATATAGTCTATACTTTCCTCTATGGGATCTGCATACAAAATATTTCATACCCGGCCCATCATGGGCCTCGGTGAATCATTATGGCATCATAATCTCACTTCCGTACTAAATACGTATCAAGGGAAATGAGAGATAGCTTTCCACACACTATTGTTTAACACGTAGAAGCCTTACTAGGCAATACTCAATCCTTGCAGAAATTCCAATACTAAGCAGTGGATAGGGGTTATGAGGCATACTTGGAGTTTTGGGAATGGAATTATCCCTATATTCCACACACAATTCACTTAAGGCTAAAACTTGCCAAAAGGAAAGAAAGATAGTTGTACGAGCTTATACCAAAACATGTCAAGAGAAAGCTTTACATACCTCTTGGGAGTTACCCTTTATCCTGCTCGCCTCGTCGTCTTCTGAACCTATTCAATATAAAGTAATACGAATATCAACTACTCTTAACTTTTCAGTATCTGAGGTTACGCCTTAATGCTAATGGAATCTATTCCCTTAATCGTTTCCTCGACTAGTTCTTTAGTTTGTTAAGGCGTTAACGAAAATTGGGCAGCACCTCCCCTATAATGTGCCCTATCCAAATTTACAATTAGGTACCTAATACCTACAGCCAACCAACAATAACAACCTGCAGCAATTCATACCAACAATATACAACATACACTCCAAACGACTTATTCAAAAATACGATATCAAAATAGGGCGTCTAGCCTTTATTTTGTGACGCCTTTAATTATACATAACGAGGGGTCATGTGGCTTCTACTAGAAGCACCCTAACCCACATTAGGACATATTCAGGCCCTGCAACAACAAGCCACACCCCTGCAGAGCAACTCACAAGAACAACACTTTGTTTCGACAATAATTCAACTATAATGACTACAAATTAGTTTATTCCGAACGCCAAGTATTTCTAAGCCATTTTCATATTTCCAGCCACCAATAGGGCGTGTAACATGCTCCATCAGAACACATAAAGCTCAAATTTAAAGAAGAAACCTTACCTTACGTTAAACTTGTCAAACTCGCCAAAACTATCCAAAATGTGAAATCTGGACAGTTTACTGTTTCACCTTGTCGCTTCGTTTCGAAGGGGTAATGGAGGGAAACAGGATTTATGCCCTTCATGAAAGTTATAGACATATGTCTTAGGGTCGCAAACAATTTCGAATCATCCCTACATCAATTTTGTACAAAACGATATGACCAAAATACTTACAGCTGTCCGTGTAGAATTTCCAAAACCAAATCTGGGCAGTACCTCCTTTACACTTCATCACCCTTTTTCGAGCTGCTACAAGTAAAAATGGATTTTAGAGTCTGAACGAAAGTTATCGGCCTCTGAAATACCTTTCCAAAACATATTAAATCATTCGAAACGAAACTGTACACAAGAAGTTATACCCATATTACTAACAATAGTCCCTTCAAAAAAACGGGTTGGTTAATTATTTCTTAACGTTTTCTCCTTCAATTTTCTCTTATTTCTTTCCAAGTGTAAACTGCAACCATGGTTCCTTAGGCATCCTAAGACACATGTATACACCCCCACATGGTTGAAAAACATTGTAGATAATTAATTCACCGAGGAAAATTGAAGAACTCACCTTTAATTCTTCAAAAACGTTGCTGCCTTGTTCCTTTTGGTTCTTCACGTTTTTCCTCTCACGTTTCTGTCCAATTTTTCCCAAGTGTACAGCTGAAGAAATGACTTCTTAGTCATCATAATATACATATATATGCATATATACATCTCCACGTGCTTAAGGAACACCGTAGCTAATTAGTTCACGGAAGAAAATTAAGCAACTTACCTTAAACTTTCTCCAACCATGGCTGCCTCTTCTCACGTTTTTTTTTTCTATGTTAGCTGCTGTTTCTGGATAATGAACAGCTTAAGAAGCATATATACATATATATATGAGGTGACACGTGTCATCCCCCTAAGGGTGACACGTGTCAGCCCCTTATTGGGCCACCTCAACATGCGGCCAATGGGGTGCTTCCACGTGGCAGTGGGGTCCACCTCCCCCAAGCAGGTGGGTCACCTACTTGACCCCAAGCATGTGGGTCACCTGCCTGCTCAGGTGCTGCCACGTGTCACCCTCCCATTGGCTGCCCCGCGATTTTTTTTTCTCTTCCTCGTGGGTTCGTAATCTCGTTCGCAATCTCGTCTCACTTTAAGAGACTATGAAACCCTTGCTACGTAAGCTTGATATGTAATCAAGTAACTCACGTATGTAAGATTTCTAAATTAGTAGCTTACGTAGATAAGTCGAGTCCTACGACTCGTTACTTGGCCTCCGATTCCTTCCGGATTCTTATGATTCCCCTTCTAACCTTCTCTAGTATGGGGTATCACATTCTCCCTTCCTTAGAGCCGTTTGATAGTGTCGTAGCATATCCGGCTCACATGATAATGTCCAAGGAACTTATGAGACATTCTGAGTTTAAAAAGGGTGGGGTGTAACATCCTTCCCCCTTTTAGAACATTCGTCCCCGAATGTTAAACAAAACTTCCCTTAGAACTTATATAGACCATCGGGGGATTCGTTTCTATTTCCTTACACATATTTCCATCAAAGTACTTAGTATACGAGTTTCAGGAGTTGGGGTTACCTGTTGACCTGGTGTGTTATGTCCTCTTTTTAATTCCTTAGGTCATCCCTTTTCTGGTTTTGATTTTTGCCACAGTACCTTGACGGAAGGCACGTCCTTAGTTCGCAACCTTCTAATTTACCAATCGACGATGGAAATAAGTTTCTCCTCATAGGATAACTCTTTCATCTCATGGACTTCATTTATAAAACATACTATGGGTGGATCGCTAGTACATTCGCAAAATATCTATATCTGATAGGCTGGGTGTATGGTCTCCAAATCAAGTGGTAAGCTCAACTTACCAGCCACGTTGCCCACCTTATAAGTAACTTGATACAGTCTAATATATTCTGGGTCAAGTTCCTTTTCTAGGTGACCCTATGATGAACATCCAATCATCAACTTGAACTCTATATGTCGACGTCGATTATCTGTATGTCATTCCTGCCGACTCTGGGCTTTTAGTCAATAGCTTGCTTAATCATGTCGAGGCCATTGGAATACTAGTGTAGTAATTATTATTGTAGGAAACTTGATAAGTGATGGATAATCATTCCGGCTACCTTCGAAGTTAATTTCCCGGCTCGTGACATATCTTATAGCGTCTAATAGTGCTCTCAGTCTGTTTAGTAGCTCGAGGGAGAAATGCGGTACTAAGACCTGTTTGTGCTCCTGACCTCTTCTTGGACTGATCTCAAGGCATTAATTATAATTGAAGTCCCTTTATCTGGATATTAGAGGAGGAAACCTCACGGAACCTTACCATTCTCCATGTTCTATAACTCCCCCTAATTTCAGCAGCATAGGTGCTCTTGATTGGAAGCAAATGGGCTGATTCCTTAGCCTAATCACAACAACTCATATAGCACCCTACTCTTACCAAGTATAAAATGGGTGCGTAATGACGTGGATAATTTGGGAACCGTTAGCCTCGTATAGTCTTTCTCGACTCTTTTCAGGACTTTAACTGGCATTCGATCTTTTGGGTCCTTCTTCCCCTCTTTTTCCAATCCTTAGGGTTGGCTACCGAATAATGTTGCAGTCCCCCCATATAACGGCGCTCGTAGTCATTCTGTGCTTTGTCTAACATGATCTGGTGTAATTCCAAAAGAGTTTTGGCATAGAAGCTCGCTATCCTATAGTAACCAGCTAGTTCAGTCAGTTTTACTTAAACCTTTTCACAATTTCCCTTACCCCCGCTTATAATCCTCTAGACACATTATCTTGTGTCATTCTTTTACCTTTACAAGAATACAAGAGTGTACAAGAAGCATCGTCAATTAGCAATTAGCTAATCCTTCTTGTTTTGGTTAAACCCTTGTTACAATTGCCTTAACGTATCTTATAATACTCTGGGTACATAATCTCATATTGTTTCTCCATCACTAGTTCAAATTCCTCCATCTCGCCCAATCACACCAGCACTAACGCATTAAGTTCCATCAGAATTTCGAAGTAAAGCGTGCTGGGGCGAGAGTAATATTGGGATGGGTGACCTTCCTGGGAAGTCTTCGTATATCGTTTCACTGTAATCCTTTCTACGATGTGCGGACACTCAATTTAGCCCAAGATTTACCTTAGTGTTGTCTCGCGAGTCTTTATGTTTTGTCCTGTCCTTCCTTTGTTATCTTGCGACCAGTATCGGCGTAGACCTTTAGTTCCGCTATGACCATGTCCCTTTTTGGTCATTTTGGTTTAACTTCCCCTATTGTATTCCCCCCCTTTCTGTACGCACCCATTCATTAGGGTGGGCTATTGAGTAGCGCTAAAGTTCTTTCATATAGTGACCCTTGGAGCCGCTTTGACTCTTGTCTATTATTACCTGGCATAGCTTTAAAGGAATTTGACATATACGCTTCCCTATCCTCGATTCACTTTGTGTCCTTTTCATTTTCTACCACAGAAGACTTTTTATTCCTTTGTCCTTGGTTATATACCTATCGCAACATTATTTGCTACCAACTCTATAGTTAACATTTTGGCTTTTGATCTAGCATGTTATCATTATCCTTCGTAGTGTTTCTTAATTGATTCGACATCCTTTCTTGTTTTACACCCTTTTGTTTTTATACGCAGTCACCTTCTAGCGTTATGTTGTTTAGGGTATCGTCACAACCTTCTCAACGCTGCCTTATGTAGCATTCTGGCTTCCGTTCAATTACTGGTGGCTTCCAGACCTTTCTAACTTGGTTCGGCAGGATATCTTATTGAAGTTTAGACGTCCATCTCAAATATAATACCATATCGATTGCCTTCACCTTACTTTTGCAATATTCTCATTAACTTCCCCCCTTTAGAGGGTACTCGTGCTTTCCTCTGTATGTACTTGTAGTCATTCCAATTTCAATTAGGCGGTACTAGTATTCTGGGAATAACTATTCTAGGTTTTCTTAAAGCAGTGGCTTTGTCCCAACCTATATCCTTTGTTTCTTGGGACGAATACAAGTTGTGCCAATTATTCCTTAAGTTTGCCATCCTCGTCCCTTGAGGGTTCCACTATTTTTGGGGCGATGTGGTGTACCCGCGTCATTTCTTTGTATCTTAAGCCCCATGCTCTTACTGCGTTCTTAATGCAGGCCTTTAACTTAGGCAACGCGTACTAAGTGCGTCTTACTAGTGGCTCCAATTTATCCCTGCATACTCATATCACACTGTTCAGTTCATACTTACCTATCCCCCTTTTAACTCGTATATATATTTGGTTCATGACATCTCTTTGAGGTGCTTTTATTAGAAGTTCTTTCCCCAATTAATCGGTGGCAAATTATAAACTATTATCGTACATCATTTTCCAACTATTGTTGGAAGAAATCAGAACATCTTAAACATCACAGTACTTCTTCTAATACTTGACCTACCTAGTCTCCTTCTGAGTTTATCCTCAAGCTATAAACAACTCATCTGATTTACAATTAGGAATTGGAGGTTTGGTATTTTTTCCCCTAAAAAGAGTGATACTCGTTCGCGTGACATCTTATCCTTCATCCTGAGCCTCTTTTTTTTTTTTTTTTTTTTTTACAACACAATTACGGTTGGAGATACTACGGTCTGAACTGTACTGCTCAGACAGACTTTTGTTTCTTCAAAATAATTTCCTCGAGTAAGAAAAGTATCCCTTATTGACGACATGAAGAGTACCTCTTATAGTTTTAATTAAACATAATAAGGGTACTTGATATCAATCTCCAGGACATCCTAAAAATCTATGTTTCATTCCCTTTTCCTTGTTCTGGGAAAATTTCGACAAAGTTTCCTCTACATTTCTTACTTATGCCAAAACCTGCACGCAGAAAATACCAACAATGCCTCACAGGGCCAACATATATATATATATACATATCATATCATAGCCACACAGGGCTTTCAATGTCATCTCATATCGCAGCCACATAGGGCTTTCAACGTTAACAATAATATAAAAATACTAGACTTACCTCATATGTCCAACTCCAAACTACATCTGTTGCACTTTTTGTCTGCTTTTCTTTCAGGTTTCAACTTTATATTTCAATACCTTACCCGATGGATATCTTCCGTGGCTTTACTTCACTTACTTGCATACTTTGTAACTTTCCATGTCATCAATTACTTTCTTCTATTGGTGTCGTCCTTCTGTTAAGATCCAAGGTTAGTATAAGGAATTTTTCCTATGACTCAGATCTAAAGCACGATCTCAGATGTAGAAGGGAGGTAACATCCTAAATGTCCTATAGCTTCCTGTTTATAGATGTGGCGCGCAACACACCGATAAACAAGACTCTACTAGACACGATCTGCAGACACTCCGAGGACGAACTGCTCTGATACCACTTCTGTCACAACCCAACCCCGTAGGCCGCGACTGGGGTCCGACCTGGACCCCCCGTACACATATCTATTAGCTGAGGTCACATTGAATCGTGAATAAGACAATATTATGTAACAGAGCCCCACTGGGCGATAACATTTTCATAAACTGTAGCCCTTTTCGTTTGTATCACAACATGACAGGGCACGCAAGCCGACAAGGCTGCCATAACATAATAACATATATCATATATCATGTAGACCCAGCTTAATCAAACTGACATACACAACCCACATATACATGTCTGCAGACCTCTAAACATATAAATGACAACATATGGCGGGACAGGGCCCCCGCCGTACCCCTGAATGGATAAAACAATTTTTATACATCCGTGGACAGTATCAAAAACTAGGCTCCGATACAATGGAGCCTCTTCCAGCTGAGCTGCATGGAATCCTAAGCTGACGGACTCCCAAAATCTGTATCTGTACCTGCGGGCATGAACGCAGCCCCCCGAGAAAGGGGGTCAGTACGATATGTGTACTGAGTATGTAAAACATAATATAATACAACTGGAAACATATCTGAGATAGAGAATCAGGGGATAAGATATCAATTCAGAAACTTGTACCTGTACTTTATGAATTACAAAAACATGCATGTTCGAGTCATATGATATAGCCGGCCCTTTCGGGGGTCCGGTGAATCATCTCTGTAAATCATCTCTGTAAAACCATCATGGCCCCAGTGCCATCACCACCTTATTACAACACATCATCATATATTTATACACGTATCCTGGCCCTCTATTGAGGGACTCAGTGAATAATGCAGTGAACTGTGCACGAGAACATATCCTGGCCCGGGACTCGGGGAAAGAAATGTTACAATATACACGAGTAGAGTAATGAGCAACTATATGCAATTTAAATCATTATCGAAGACTCAACCGTAGAAGAAAATTTAGCTATTGTCTGAGAATCAGGATTGTAATGTAATCACCTTAAATGCCCTTTAAATGCCATTAGGGGCTATACTAGCTAGTGTTTCGGGGTCCTTAGACACGTACTAAAGTAAAGCCAAATCGCTTATGGAACTAGAAACATTTGTTAACATATAGTCTGTAAGACTTGGAGCTTGTACATTTGTTACTTTTTAACGTATAAAAGTTTCCAGGGAAATAGTTCGATTATTATAAAAGTCCGATATTCAGATGTAAATAAGAGCTGCTAAGAATGTAGTTACCCCGAAACTCATATCATGTTTAACCTACAACTAAGACATGCCAGAAGAAGAAAGGGAATAAACTATATATAGTCTATACTTTCCTCTATGGGATCTGCATACAAAATATTTCATACCCGGCCCATCATGGGCCTCGGTGAATCATTATGGCATCATAATCTCACTTCCGTACTAAATACGTATCAAGGGAAATGAGAGATAGCTTTCCACACACTATTGTTTAACACGTAGAAGCCTTACTAGGCAATACTCAATCCTTGCAGAAATTCCAATACTAAGCAGTGGATAGGGGTTATGAGGCATACTTGGAGTTTTGGGAATGGAATTATCCCTATATTCCACACACAATTCACTTAAGGCTAAAACTTGCCAAAAGGAAAGAAAGATAGTTGTACGAGCTTATACCAAAACATGTCAAGAGAAAGCTTTACATACCTCTTGGGAGTTACCCTTTATCCTGCTCGCCTCGTCGTCTTCTGAACCTATTCAATATAAAGTAATACGAATATCAACTACTCTTAACTTTTCAGTATCTGAGGTTACGCCTTAATGCTAATGGAATCTATTCCCTTAGTCGTTTCCTCGACTAGTTCTTTAGTTTGTTAAGGCGTTAACGAAAATTGGGCAGCACCTCCCCTATAATGTGCCCTATCCAAATTTACAATTAGGTACCTAATACCTACAGCCAACCAACAATAACAACCTGCAGCAATTCATACCAACAATATACAACATACACTCCAAACGACTTATTCAAAAATACGATATCAAAATAGGGCGTCTAGCCTTTATTTTGTGACGCCTTTAATTATACATAACGAGGGGTCATGTGGCTTCTACTAGAAGCAACCTAACCCACATTAGGACATATTCAGGCCCTGCAACAACAAGCCACACCCCTGCAGAGCAACTCACAAGAACAACACTTTGTTTCGACAATAATTCAACTAGAATGACTACAAATTAGTTTATTCCGAACGCCAAGTATTTCTAAGCCATTTTCATATTTCCAGCCACCAATAGGGCGTGTAACATGCTCCATCAGAACACATAAAGCTCAAATTTAAAGAAGAAACCTTACCTTACGTTAAACTTGTCAAACTCGCCAAAACTATCCAAAATGTGAAATCTGGACAGTTTACTGTTTCACCTTGTCGCTTCGTTTCGAAGGGGTAATGGAGGGAAACAGGATTTATGCCCTTCATGAAAGTTATAGACATATGTCTTAGGGTCGCAAACAATTTCGAATCATCCCTACATCAATTTTGTACAAAACGATATGACCAAAATACTTACAGCTGTCCGTGTAGAATTTCCAAAACCAAATCTGGGCAGTACCTCCTTTACACTTCATCACCCTTTTTCGAGCTGCTACAAGTAAAAATGGATTTTAGAGTCTGAACGAAAGTTATCGGCCTCTGAAATACCTTTCCAAAACATATTAAATCATTCGAAACGAAACTGTACACAAGAAGTTATACCCATATTACTAACAATAGTCCCTTCAAAAAAACGGGTTGGTTAATTATTTCTTAACGTTTTCTCCTTCAATTTTCTCTTATTTCTTTCCAAGTGTAAACTGCAACCATGGTTCCTTAGGCATCCTAAGACACATGTATACACCCCCACATGGTTGAAAAACATTGTAGATAATTAATTCACGGAGGAAAATTGAAGAACTCACCTTTAATTCTTCAAAAACGTTGCTGCCTTGTTCCTTTTGGTTCTTCACGTTTTTCCTCTCACGTTTCTGTCCAATTTTTCCCAAGTGTACAGCTGAAGAAATGACTTCTTAGTCATCATAATATACATATATATGCATATATACATCTCCACGTGCTTAAGGAACACCGTAGCTAATTAATTCACGGAAGAAAATTAAGCAACTTACCTTAAACTTTCTCCAACCATGGCTGCCTCTTCTCACGTTTTTTTTTTCTATGTTAGCTGCTGTTTCTGGATAATGAACAGCTTAAGAAGCATATATACATATATATATGAGGTGACACGTGTCATCCCCCTAAGGGTGACACGTGTCAGCCCCTTATTGGGCCACCTCAACATGCGGCCAATGGGGTGCTTCCACGTGGCAGTGGGGTCCACCTCCCCCAAGCAGGTGGGTCACCTACTTGACCCCAAGCATGTGGGTCACCTGCCTGCTCAGGTGCTGCCACGTGTCACCCTCCCATTGGCTGCCCCGCGATTTTTTTTTCTCTTCCTCGTGGGTTCGTAATCTCGTTCGCAATCTCGTCTCACTTTAAGAGACTATGAAACCCTTGCTACGTAAGCTTGATATGTAATCAAGTAACTCACGTATGTAAGATTTCTAAATTAGTAGCTTACGTAGATAAGTCGAGTCCTACGACTCGTTACTTGGCCTCCGATTCCTTCCGGATTCTTATGATTCCCCTTCTAACCTTCTCTAGTATGGGGTATCACATTCTCCCTTCCTTAGAGCCGTTTGATAGTGTCGTAGCGTATCCGGCTCACATGATAATGTCCAAGGAACTTATGAGACATTCTGAGTTTAAAAAGGGTGGGGTGTAACAACCTACGGGGTTGGGTCATGACAACTATAATCTCAAACACTCTTGCCATTCAGCCTCAAATGTAAGAATCTATCAGCTCTGGCTCATCTCATCTCCAGAGGTAGAAAGTAGCCAAGGAAGGCCTCAACAAGCTCATCCCATACCGTTGGAGGAGCACCCTCGCCCCTAGATAACTCCCAGGATATATAATAATAAACAGCTACATCACGCAGCCGATATAAAGCCAACTCAACAAACTCAGCCTTAGAAGCCCTAATTATCCTCAACGTATGTCGCAAATATTGGATAAACTCCTGTGGGTCATCCACAGGCCTCGACCCTTAGAAATCTTGGGGGTTACAAGTCAAGAAGTTATGAACCCTTAGACAATCATGTCTATCTTCATAATCAACTCCTAGCCCATGCCTGCGAGCCTGGCCTGCCATTAATCTAGTTAGTAACTGAACTGCATCATTCATGGCCCTATCCTCCGCCTTTAGCTGGGGAGAGGGAGGCTCAAGTACTAGGGCCTCAAGAGTTGGTGGTGGAGCCGGCCCATGATCTGTAGCTGTTGTTGCTCTAAGCTCTTATGAAGGTAGTAATATAACAGAGCTAGCTAACTGAAGTATAATCTCTGGCACGAATTGGGAATGGGCCCTAGTAACTTTTTGAGTTTAACTAGTCTCTCCTGCTATAAATTTACCCTTCTAGGCAGCTGTCGCTTTCTTTGGAGGCATCGCAGTAAATATGATAATCCATTAGGGAGGAATTGTCCTTATTGTCACGACCCAACCCCATGGGTCGTGACCGGGTGCCCAAGATGGACACTCACTTGTACACTTGTAAATTGTAAGTAAGCCTATCGTATGATCATGTATTAGCCCAACTCGTCTCCTGAGAGGCTATAACTTATTATTCAGGCAGCACAACACATAAGCCGATGAGGCTATCATAGCATGTAGGGTTGTCCCATTATATACATACATGCGAGGTGATAAGGCTTCCACGATAGAGGAAACATCCCAAACATACCTCATACAAACACGATTAAGCACACATATATACACAACCCACTCCCATGTCTATAGACCTCTAAGAGTAGTGACGATAACATATGGCGAAACAAGGCCCCCGCTGTACTTTTGAATAAACAAAAGTAAATATATACACCAAGGGTCAGTACCAAAAACTAGACTCCGATACAATGGAGTTTCTTCCAAATTGGCTGAGCAAAATCTTAAGCTGGCGGACTCCCAAAACAAGTATCTGCACCTGCGGACATGAAATACAGCCCCTCCAAAAAGAGCGGGTCAGTATGACACATGTACTGAGTATGTAAGCATACAACATTATGTGAAAAATTACAGTTAAAATAGGGATGCAGGGGCAAGTATAATATTTAGCCATTTACCGTACCTGCATCTTATAAAATAAAGTCATACATACTATTATCATGTACTGTACCCAGCCCGTTCAGGGACTTGGTAACAATTACATCATTCTGATATCATGAGCATATGTGTATTATTAGCACTGTAGAAAGTACAGCTCGATCCATGTATATAGCAAGTACCTATCGAGGAACAACGGCCTGATCTACATATTGTATAATAATGCCGAGGAACGACGGCTCGATCCGTATCTCATATAACAGTGCCAAGGTACGACAACCTGATCCATATATTGCATAATAATGTCAAGGTACGATGGCCCAATCTATATATTACATAATAATGCTGAGGTACGATGGCCCTATCCGTATACATACATAGCATACAATAATGCCGAGGAATGATGGCCCGATCCACATATCATATAATTATATACATATATTATAGCCGGCCTGGGACTCGGTGAAAGATGTATAGTTGTGTGCGTGACCAAAGCAGTGCATAACCATATGTAACTAAATTATCATTCGAGGCTCAACCGAGTAATCAAGTGAACCCTCACTTGAAGATTAGGGTAGCAGTCATCTTAAGTACCCTTTAACGGTCAGTAGGAATCATAAAAAGTGAAGTCTCAGGTATCAGAGGCACGTATCAAGATGATGCCATATAGTTTATGCAATCAGAGACTTTTATTCTTATAGAGCCTTTAAATTCATGAGTAAATACGAGTCATGAGTTATATATTGGACTTAGCAATGGAATGACCTCTAGCCTCATATCATTCACTACTTAACTTGAAGGCATGCCAAAAGAAAGGAAGAGATAGCTTCATATACCTTTTATAGAGTAATCGTCCCCACTCTTTCTTCATCGCCTTCTGAATCTATTTAACACGAAGGTAATACTGACATTAATAACCTTCAACCTTTCATCTTCTCAAACTATAACCAAGCATCTATAGAAATCATTTCTTTATGTGTCTTTCTCAAGTAGTTTACTAATCGGTAAAGAAGTTAACGGAAATCGGGCAGCACTTTCCCTATAAATTGCCCTATCCAAACTTCTAGTTACATCATCGATAAGCACAGCCAACCAACAACAACAATCAGTAGCACATATACAAGTAACCCATTTCAACATTACACAACACAAACCCCAAACAACTCATTTAAAACTACGATACCAAAATAGGGTTTTTAATCTCTATTTCGTAAAACCTTTAACCACACGAAATGGAGGGTCGTGTAGATGCAACCATAAGAAACCATGCCCTATTTAGACCATGTTCCAGCCCTGAAACATACAACCAAACCCTCCAATCCACAGCACCACAATCACAACACATTACTCGACTTCGACTTAACTAAAACGACTTTAATTTAGTTTGTTTCTAATACCAAGCATACTTCCAACTTTATTTAACACCTATAATACACTCCATAACAACATTATTAACTCCACTTTGAAAGGGAAGACCTTACCTTGTTCAAACTTGCAAAAACTCTCCTTGGAAGTTCCTTAATCGCGCTGAAAAGTAGTGGACTGCTCGTTACCCTTCCTTGCTTCCCCAAATCAAAAAATTTTCATTATTAAACACCATTATATCCTCATAGGATACCTTAAATAATTAATTCATGGAACGAAAGTTGGAACCTTACCTTGATGGGGCTAAACCAGTAGCTCTCCCTCTGGCTTGCTAGGTTTTTCTCTCAACTTTTCCTTATTTTTTCTAAGTGTAAAAGATGACTTTATGATGCATTAGTCATCAAATGGTCCTTATATACTACATCTTAAGAGGTGACATGTGTCAACCCCTAAGGGTGATATGTGTCCAACCCTTATTGGATAACCCAAACCATGCTACCACTCCAAGGCTTCCATGTGGAAGTGTGGGACCCACCTCAAGTAGGTGTGTCACCTAATTGGTCCAAGTAGGTGCACCACCTACTTATTCCAAGTAGGTGCATCACCTGCTTGCTTCCAAGTAGGTTCTACGCCTCCTTTCGCCTCTTCCGTAGGTTCATAATCTCATCTCAATTTAAGAGCTTACGTATTCCTCACTATTTAAGCGTGGAGTATACTCAAGTAACTTGAGTACGTAGGACATCCAAGTTGATAACTTACGCAAGTAGATTGCGTACCATGACTCATTATTTGGCCCCCCAACTCCTTCCAAGTCCCTCTAGACCTATTTCTAATCTCCCCTCTTATAGGGCATTACATTCTCTCTTCCTTGGAGTTATTTGGTAAGGTTCTAGATAATCTGGGTCACAGGTCAACCTTTAAGAAGTTTAAGAAGTGTTTCAAAGTACAAAAGTATTGGGTATAACACTTATCATATAGCTCTATCGCACGATCTAGAATAAGAAGGAAAGATAACATCCTAAATGTTCGGTAGTCTCTTGTTTATAAATGTGGCGTACAACACTCCAATAACCAAGACTCTATTGGACATGGTCGTAGACACTCCGAGGATGAACAACTCTAATACCTCTTTTATCATGACCCAACCCCATTTTCACGACCCAATCTCAGAGGCCGTGACTAGTGCCCGAGCTGGGCAGCCGTATATATATCTGTTAGACATTGTCAAACTAAAACCAAACACAATATGGAGGATTTGTGAAAATAGGACATCATACCAAGTGTTATATACATATATCTTGGTAAACTATCTCCTGGGAATCACAATAAAATTAAAACATTGTAATATACGAGCCGACAAGACTTTCACTGTATACAACATCCCAAAATATGTACGTATGCAAGCTGAAAAGTCTACCACTAAAAATGGAAATGTCCCAACATACAAGTCATATAGGCACAACCGAACACATACACACATAACCCAAACATATATCTACAGACCTCTAGGAGTATCAATAGTATCATATGGCAGGACAGAGCCCCGTCGTACCCCTTAATAAATATACATATATATATATATATATACATCAAAAAGAGTCTGTACCAAAAGTCTAGGCTCTGGAGCAAAGGAGCACTCCAAAATAGGTGAATGGAAATCCAAAGCTAGCGAATCCCTAAAACGAGTATTTATACCTACGGGAATGAAACACATCCCCCCGAACAAAGGGGTCAGTACAAGAAATATACTGAGTTTATAAAATATGAAACACAGTAACAAAGATCATTACTAAATTGAGAGTCTAGGAGACAAGTATAATAATCAAGAACTCACTGTATCTGTGCCTTATGAAACAAATCATGCATATCATTGTCATATACCATACCCAGCCCATTATAGGACTCGATGCCATAATTGTGTCACCACATTATCGTATCATCATATATATATACTGTACCTGGCCCTCTGGTAAGGGACTCGGTGAACAAAGTCGTATCATTATATTATCATAACATCATATACATATACCGTATCCGTCCCTCTAGTAAGAGACTCGGTAAGAGATGTAATAACAGTATGCATGAGTAGAGTAGTGAATAACCATCTGTATTTAGACCATGATTTGAGATTCAATAGATAAGTAGACTAATTAATACTTGAGTATCAAGGCGATAGTCATACTCAGTACTCTTTGAATATCATTATGAACTATATTAAATAAAGCCTCAAGGATCATAGACAAGTATCAAGATAACGTGAGACAACTTATGAAAGTTAAGGACATTAATCATTATAGGGTCCTTAAGATTAGGGACTTTCATATACTAACTATTTTCCAACGTATAGAAGACTCAAGGGAAGTAGCTCAACTACTTTAAGAGTTTTAACATCAAGAAGTGAATAAGAATCATGAATCATACTCGGAACCGATAAATGGAATTACCCCAAAGCTTTATCATATATCACTTATATCTAAGACATGCCAAATGAAAGAAGGGATAGCTTTACATACCTTTAGCGCCTATTCGCCACAATACGTATATATGCTGCCCGTAGTGTCTTAACCTGTATTAAGATGCTAAGCACTATAGTTAAGCTATAAAAAGGTATTAAAAGTACTTTATCATTAGTAGGTTATTTCTAGATAATTGGACAACACCTCCCTTATATAGCTCACTCCTCTCATATCCTAGCCATCCATACAACCATCAAGTAGCATCAATAATCATACGTTCAAATGCCATGTTAAGGCTAGCCAAGACAAGATTCAAGAATACTGCAAACAGCCCACATAACATTTTAATCAACCCGACATTGTTAACATTCGATAACAATCCACATACGACTACCACATATTTAGGTTATCTTTAATGATCCCAGTCTTAAAGTTTCATCGAGCGATCTTCTAACAGTCTAACCAATACAATAACTGTAGTCATACTTAATCTTCCAAGCTCAATAAGAACAACAATGACATATCAAAACAACCCCTAACTAGCAACATAAAAGATGCTCGAAAACCTTGCAAACACCTATGAACATGCCAGGCAACCCACCTATGATTCTTATACATTATTTCGTACAAGCTTTTCATCTAATTTAATGGCTTATAACAGCAGCCACACGATAGAAACATCACTCATTCAAATGCAAGAAAACATTGTTAATATTACACCAAGTTCTACAACAGCCATCAAACCATTACAACTTCAACTTTAGCCATTTAATTCCTTCATCCTCATCACATAATTCATGACAACAACAACTAAAATACTAAATAAAATCAGCTCACCAACTTTAATTAAAACAGCCCCTATATCTTCAATAACACTCTAACATAATTATACATAATTTCATACATCCAATTCACATTTACACATTCACCACACGTCCACATTCATCCGAAAACATATAGAAAATGTTAACTCTTACTTCAACATAATGGCTTTTTAAGTTGGCTGAAACTCGTGGATTACACGTCAGGCCTTCTTGCTGCTCTAATGATTAATTCACATTGTTAATCACCTCCGATTGATTGAAAATACCTTAGAGAATTAATTTATGGATCAAAATTTGGGACATTATTTTGCTTCAGCCATGGCCATGAGTTGCCATGGCTTGGAATCTCTTTCTTTCTCTCTAGGTTAGGTTGAAGAAGAATGAGATAAATTACTATATAATTAGTCATTACTAGGCTTATATATACGGCCTTAGGGGTTGGACACGTGTCTACCTTTATGACATGTGTACATAGTTGACATGTTTCCACTATCATCCACACACCAATCAGCTTCTGCCACGTGTCTTGGTGGGGACCACTTAGGGGTCTAACCATGATTAATTAATATCTAATTTCCTTTAATATTTCTAGACGAAATAAAATTTATAATCAATTCATGTATTAATTAAAATTTGGAATAAAAATCTCTATCTCGCATCCCAGAATGATCTTTCCCATTACTTTAAGAAAGTAGGTGCATCATATCCTTAATTCCTTCCACAATTTGTAAGTAGTTGCATCACCTACTTGCCCTATTCATTTAAAATGCAGTCCACATTTCTAAGTAGGTGCATCACCTACTTGTTCTTTTTAGGAGGTTAGCAATTAGACTTACCTTAAGAACTTGTGTTATACTTTCTACTTAAGCTAGACGTATAATCAAGTAGCTTAATTATGTAAGATATTCGAACACGTAGCTTAAGAAAGTAGGTCGATTACTATGACAAATTATTTGGCCTCGAACCCTTTTCAAATCCTTCCAACCCTATTTTAAACCATCACTTCTCACATAGAACTAGTCTATGCAAAATATGGGGTGTTAAATACTCCCCTCCTTAGGATCATTTGATAACGTCATAGATAATATAGATCACATGACAGTTTTAGAGGAACTTAAAAGCATTTCAATGTACAAAAGTACGGGATATAACATCATTCCCTCATTTAGAACATTCGTCCTTGAATGTTAACTAGCCTGATAAGGTCTTACAAGGATTTCGGGAAGTCTCTATAATAATTATCACATATAGTTTTCTTATTAATCAATATAACCAAGTTAGGGGTTTAGAGTACCTGTGGATATAGGGAAAAAGTGAGGATACTTTTTCTTCATTTCCTCTTCATCTTCCTAGGTCATCTCTTCTCTATTCTTGTTTTACCACAATACTTTAACGGAAGCCACATTCTTGGTATGTAGCCTTCTAACTTAGCGATCAAGTATAGCTATAGGATTTTCATCGTAAGACAGCTCCTCCATCACTTGGGTATTATCCACAAGGAATACTTTAGAGGGATCGCCAATACATTTGCGAAGCCTTGACACATGAAAGACTGGGTGCACTGCTTCCAAATCAGATGGTAGGTCCAACTCATAGGCAACCTTGCCCACCCTAAAAACAATCTGATAAGGCCCAATGTACCTCGAGATAAGTTTCCCTTTCTTGCCGAATCCCATTACACCCTTCATCGGTGACACCTTCAAGAATACCCAATCCCCAACTTCAAACTCTAAGTGTCAACATCGATTATCTGCGTATGACTTCTATTGGCTCTAGGCTACTAATAGTCTTTCTTGAATAAGCTTCACTTTATCCACTGCTCGTTGAATCATGTCTTGGCCTATTAGTTTAGTCTCACCAATATCAAACCAACCAATAGGTGACCTTCACTTCCTTCCATACAAAGCATCATACGGTGCCATCTAGATCTAAATTGATAGCTATTATTATAGGCAAACTCGATGAGTGGAAAATTATTGTCCCAGCTACCCCTGAAGTTAATAACACAGGCCTGTAACATATCTTTTAGTATCTGAATAGTACGTTCAGCCTGCGCATCAGTCTAAGGGTGAAATGCCATGCTAAGACTCACCTGTTTTCCCAATCCTTCCTAGAATGATCTTCAGAAGTTAGCTGTAAACTGAGCTCCTCTATTTGATATAATAGACGTGGGGATCCCGTGAAGTCTTATATCTTCTTGATATATAACTTTGGATAGTCCTCGGCTAAATTAGTAGTCCTGACTGAAAGAAAATAGGCTGATTTTGTCAGCCTATCTACAATAACCCATATAGAATCATACTTCCATGGAGTGCGAGGTAGGCCTGTAATAAAATCCATATTAATTTTTTCCTATTTCCAAGTCAGGATTTTTATCTCCTATAATAGTCCACCAGGCTTCTGATACTCGATCTTAACCAGTTGGCAATTCGGGCACTGGGCTATGAACTCCGCTATGTCCTTCTTCATGCCATCTCACCAATATAAACATCTGAGGTCATGATACATCTTTATTGACCCTAGTTGAATAGAATAATGGGCATAGTGTGCTTCTCCCATAAATTGTTGGCGTAGCCCTGCAATCTCATCTATATATAATTTGCCCCTATATCTCAGCACTTTATCAGGGGCGGTCTCAAATGGTGTATTTTCCTTTTGAAAGGTTACATCCCTATACTGTGCCAGAACAAGGTCCTCGTATTGGCATTGATTTGCTTCTTTCATAATAGAGGATTTAGCAACTCCTCAATAGAAACTACACCATCGTCGGGATCAGCCAAACGGACTCCAAGGTTAGCTAATTGGCAAATTTCATGGACTATCTCCTTCCGTTCTGGTGGTACATCTACCAAGCTCAACATCAGGAAGAGTTAGAGCAGGGGTCATAGTCAACTTATCTTTCAGCAACTGAAAGCTTCGTTCATAAGCATCGGTCCACTGGAACTTAGCCGCCTTCTGAGTCAGCCTTGTTAAAGGTGATAAAATCAAAGCAGACTTCTCTACAAATCTCCTGTAATATCCTGCTTGTCCTAGAAAACTACGTAACTTAGTAGGTGTCGTAGGTCTAGGCCAAATCTTTACAGCCTCAATTTTTTGTGTATCTACTCGAATACCATCCACTCTAATAATATGCCCCAAGAATGCTACTAAAGTCAACCAAAATTCACATTTTAAAGAACTTAGCGTACAACTTCTCGTGCTGGAGAACCCCGAGTACCATCCTAAAATGAACTGTATGCTCCTCTTCCGATCATGAATAAACCAGAATATCATCAATAAATACAATCATGAACATGTCTAGGAATGGCTTGAACACTTGGTTTATTAGATCCATAAATACTACTGGAGCATTGGTCAGCTCAAAAGACATCACCCTAAACTTATAATGCCCATATCGGGTCCTAAACGCAGTCTTTGAAATATCTACTTCCTTTATCCATACCTGATGATAGCTTGACCGCAGGTCTATCTTTGAGAAACACTTAGCACCCTACAATTGATCAAATAAATCATCAATTCTAGGAAGGGGATATCTATTCTTTATTGTCACTTTATTCAATTGTCTATAATCAATACACATCGGTAGTGACCCATCTTTCTTTCTCACGAATAGTACTGATGCTCCCCAAAGTGATGTGTTGGGCCTAATGAATTCCTTTTCTAACAAGTCTCTCAGTTGCTCCTTTAATTCATTCAATTTTGTAGGTGCCATTCTAAGAATAGATATGGGCTTAGTATCTGACAACACATCTATAGTGAACTCTATCTCCTGCTCAGGAAGATGACCTGGAAGTTTATTTGGGAATACATCTGGAAATTCATTAACTCTCAACCCTTTCTAAATCATCTCTTAGTGTCACAAATGTTACACCCCGTAATTTTTTACTTTGGAATGCGTTCTTAAGTCTCTTGAAAGGCTCTTAAGTTTCATGGAAGGATCATAAGCCTCTTAAGTTTCTTAAGATTTTCTAAAGTTTCTTAAAGCTTCTAAAAGCTTCTTAAGTTTCTTGAAAGATTCCTAAGTTCTTGAAAGCTTCTTAGAAGTTACCATGTGATCCGGATAGGCTATAACACTATCAAACAACTATAAGCAAAGGAGAATGTGATACCCCATGGCAAGAAAGATTGGAAATAAAGTTATAGGAATTCGGAAGGAATTGAAGGCCAAGTAGGGAGACGTAGGACCTGACTTACTTGTGTAAGCTATTACATTGGATATGTTACATACATAAGCTACCAACTTGGAGATTTTACATACTTAGGCTACTTGAGTACATACCAAGATTACGTAGCAAGAATTACATAGATTTGTAAAAGAAGACAAGATTATGAACCCACGAGGAGGAAAAGAAGGTGACATATGGAAGGATGAGAAAGTGCCACGCGGCAGCAAGGGAACGTGCCATGTGCAAGAAGCTGGAGCAAGGGGGTGGACCCCCACCTGCCATGTGGCAGCCTATAGTTGGAGGAAAGGATGTGTTGGCCCAATTCGGGCTTGACATGTGCCACCACTTAGTGCTTGACATGTGTCACCACTTAGTGCTTGACATGTGTCACCACTTAGTGCTTGACATGTGTCACCACTTAGTGCTTGACATGTGTCACAACTTAGAGGTTGACACTTGTCACCCCCTAAAAGTGGCCTCTCCCTCTCTATATATATATGTCCTATGACTCATCAAGTTCCATACTTCTCTAGAAAACTCAAACAAAGAGAGAAAATTCAAGAGAAAGAAAAGAAGAGAGGAGAAACCTTAAGAGAGAAAGAACCTACGATTTTGGGAAGAGGAAAAGAGGTAAGTTTCCAATTTTGTTCCATGAATTAGTTATCTAGGTTATACCATAATGGTATGAAGGTGTTAGTGATGTAATTTTATGATTTGGAGAAGCACCAAAATGTTAGCAAACAGCCACAAAGTTGTAGATATGCTGAAGGAAATTCCCAGGCGAGTTCCGGCAAGTTTTGGTGAGTTTCGGGTAAGGTAAAGTTTCTCTTTCGAACTGGAGTTTATGATGTTGTTATGAGGTATAATACATTTCTTAAATAAGGTTGTAATTTAAAAAATTTAATAAGGATGCTTGAAGTTAGAAACAAACTAAATTGAAGACATTAAAGCTAAATTGAAGTCGAGTAGTGGGTTGTCGTTGTGGTTCTGAGGGTGCAGCTGGTTGGGTTGCGTGTTGCAGAGATTTAAAGTGTTTTAAAAAGAGTATGGGTGATTCTGGTTTCAGCCACATGAACCTCTATTTAGTATGGTTAAAGATTTTATAAAATAAAGATTAAAAACTCTATTTTGGTATCGTAAATTTTGAGCTAGTTGTTTGGAGTTGTATTGTGTAATGTTGAGGTGGTTAAATTGTATATATGCTGAGGGTTGTTGTTGTTGGTAAATCTCGGGGATGTTGAAGTTATAGGGGAGATGCTGCCCAATTTTCGGTAACTTCAAAACTAGTAACAAACTAGTCGAGGGTATTAGATAAGAAAATGACTCCTATGGGTACTTGGTTGTAGAGTTGGAATTGGAAAGTGAAAGGTCATTAACCATAGTATCACTTTCATGTTAAATAGGTTAAAGAGACGATGAGGCCAAGTAGGTAAAGCTAATCTTCCTTTCTTTTTGCGCATGATCTTTATGAAACAAATAGATGAAGTACATATGACTCCAAGGAAGTTTCTTTTCTTAAAGCCACTAGGATGGCCAATTTCTTGACTTCCAAAAGATATTTTGTTATGCCTTGATATGTGCATATGATTCCAAAAGTTCTTTTTTGATATAACCCATAGTAATATTTAAAAGGTACTTGATATGACTCTTGTCTTGACTTTTTGAATAATAGCTCATTTTAAGTACCCCTTCGAGTCTCAAATATGATTTAAATTGCATCTAGTTTCTCACTACTCCACTCGTGGATGCCTCAATGCTTCTTTCACTTAGCCCGAGCCAGGTTTGTTATTGTGCGTACCTCTCTGCATTGTTCATCGTGCCTCGGCTTTAGGGGCAAGTACGCCCTGTACATAAGTTTGTGGAGTTATGCTGTATCATGTACATGTATGCTGATGATATTATATGATATGGCTATCTGATATAATATGATTTGTTTCGGAGATATTCCCTACTCTGGATGTATAATGTGCTGTGGCGCCAGTAGTGAGGTGGCGACCATGTTTTATTCACCGAGTCTCGTAATAGGGCCGGATATGGCATATGTTTTTCCACTTGCATTATCAGGGCCTGTAAAGAGAATTTTGATATTTCTGGATATTTTTCCTTTATTTTGCATATTCTGTTCTGATGATGACTTTATTTATTATAGTCCTTATTTTATATACTTGGTACATTATCCGTACTGACCCCTTTTTTTTGGGACTGCATTATATGCCCGTAGGTACAGACGCTCGGTTTGCTGATCTACTCGCTTAGGACATCCACCTTGTTGGTTGGCAGTGCTTTTTTTTTCGGAGCCCTATTTTTGTGCTAACTTTTCTGTTATACATTTGTACATGTTGGTTAAGGGTAAGACTGGGCCCTGTCCCCTCATATGACTAGGCTATCATTCTGTAGAGGTCTGTATACTTGTGATGTGGGTTATGTATATATGTTTTGGGCTTTGTATTCTGTGTTGGCCTTAACGGCCCTCTTGTGCTATAACTGTTCTCATGCACTTTCTAGCGACTCCTTTTTAATTTCTACTTTTGTTTATTCTGCTAACACGCTAAGTAGAGCTAAAGGTATGTATGAGTGCCCAACTCGGGCACTATTCACGGCCTATGGAGTTGGATCGTGACAACAAACCCTTCCAAATTATCCTAGTATTTCTTTTTACCATATTGATATCCTCATAATTACTATTATCATCAATTCATCGGTTAATCCTTATCTCTTAAAGTCAAACGTATTTGTGACTTAGTCAACTCTCATCGTTACTATTGGCATGACTTTCCAAAAATGTTACAAACTTATATGTCATTTTCTTGTTAATCCTTAGAGAATTCTGGCAGTGTTTCATCTATATTTGTTACTATCTCAATAATTGCACGTAAAAAATACCAACAACACCTCACAAGGATAACACACATATATATTATATCTTATCATAGCCGCACCGGGCTTCCTATATCAATCACAAGATGAAAATGATGAAATTGCCCCATATATCCAGTACAAACTATACCTGTCACTCTTTCCTTTTTATTTTCCCTTTCGATCTTTAACTACAGGTTTCAAACATACCTGCAACATTCGTACTATGTCTAATATATATTTCGTTTACAGTTACTGGTTTCTTTATCTCCTTCTGTGTACACTTTCTAACTAGACTTATCTGCGATATATACATTCAACCTGTTTCCTTACTATACTTACCATAACTTGCCATAATGATGGCCAATTTGCCATTCCGTATATACAAATTCCCATTATGTTCCCTTGCTATCCAATTTTCACATGTATGTGCAACTATTCTCCATTCTAGATTTCAAAATTCCCATGGGTGGGAACGCCTTGGTCATTATTACTCATAAATACTTGGCTATTGACTCCTTTGATTTCCACTTGCTGCTATTAGGTAACATTCTATAACAAATGCAAATACATAGGAAATTTCGATAAGGTTTCCTATATCTGTAGTTGATCAGTCTCTAGTCTGATCCGGTGATCTAGAAAGTTAAGTGTGCTCCTCATCATCATTTGTCCGCTATCTACTCGTCTGACCTTCTCGTCTAATCATCTGAAACTAGGGAATGCAGATAACTAGGTAACTCCTGGTTTATCGATGACCAAGACAAGGGGCTGGAATAGTTTGTAATACTTACCGAGGTAGATGGTCTGACATGGTGCCCTGCCATAGGGGCAACTGGTATGGATTTAGGGACTGCTTCCTTGGATATCAAAAATTCTGGAGGAATTGTCGTTGGGTCCTTCGAGGGGTCAGTCTCAATAGAATAATTAAGGCTCCTTCTACTCGATCATGGAGCCTTAGGTCCCAAATTTACCCTAGGGGCCTTCTTAGTACCCCCATTATTTAAAGCTGGCCTCTTCATCTGTCATGACCCGACCTATGGTCTAGTCGTAATACGGTGATCGAAACTTCGAAGGGCTCCAACCAAGCCTCTTATACATATCATAATCATACATAAGGTAAAATATAAAAAGTAAAAACATCATAAGATAGTCTAAAGCATGAATAGAAATCTGAAAATATCTTATGACAACATAGACTCAAATATATGTCCAACTAAATACCTCTAAATATGAGTATGGGTGGGGGCTAAGACATGTCCCTAGATTACCCTCAATATACAATATAAACAAAAGTCTTTTGAAAAGAAAATAATAAACAACTTGAAAACTAGTCCCCGATAATGAGGACTCACCACAACACAGCCGGATAGAGAACGCCTACTAGTTACGTGGATGATTAGGATCTTCAACCTCAACCCCTACATTATGAGACAATGAAGGCCAAAAGTATGTATTAGTACGTTTGAATGTGCTAGGTATTAGGGCATGACATGCAACGTAAATCATGGAATGAAAAGAGCAAGTAAAACATATGATAAGATGGAATAAGTAAAGTTATAAGAAAATCATATTGACCAAAGAATTTAAAAGCATCAATTTAAAATCATAACATACTTAAGAGATCATACATATGTGGGATAGAAATCATAACCGACAATAAGACCATGCGATCTATAAAATGGAATACAATGATACCCACATAGAGAAGGAGGAGGCTACTTTGCCAAGGTAGAATCTTACATGCCTAAGTGGATCCACTAAGAGGTCGGGTGAGCCAGGTACTCACCCCTAGTTTTTAGACTCGGGTACTCACCTTCAAGCCTTAATATTTCGGGTACTCACCTCATAGAGATTTGGGTATTCACCTCTAATCCCTTTATACCTATGGTGACATGTAGTTTAAGAGACATGAGATTGTTATTAGGGATTTTGGTACGGACCCCACCTCAAGTTCACTCGGTGCTAAGTCAAATCCCACAGAATACATACATAACATAAGATCATAATTTCATATATCATAGTAATGATCATAGATTTTGAAAATCATAGAGTAGCTCATTTTTTATAACATAAGTGCAATACGGGTATTGTCCTTCCACATTACCAATCATACATACATAGTTCATATCATTTGTCCTTAAGGCACCACATTGGATCCTAAGTCACTTTTTCCATATTTTGCATGAAAATCATCATTCGACACATACTTATAGTTCATGATCATAATTGAAATATATAATCATAATTCATACTTGGAAGTTCATGATCATAGCTTATACTTGAAATTAGGATAAGACATGAATGCATGATAAATTGACTTGAAAATCACGAAATTGACTTGAAAGAATGCATGATCATAAACTTTCTTTTAGCCCATACATAATTCATATAGATAATATCCTTTGGAAGTATAATTCAAAATATTCATAATACACCTAATGAACCCTAGAGATCAAAATAGAAGAATTCATGGAAAAACTCTTCAATTCATTGCAATAACCATCAATTTATATCAAAATAGACTCATGATCATATTTTGAATTATAATTCATGCAATAGGAATAAAGATCATAAAACCCATAAAATACCATACTTTAATTTGATAGAAAACCTTGAGAAATTGATTGGGCTTGATGATTGAAAGAATCCATGAATTAATATGTCTTGACCCAACCTGTAGGCCGCGATTGGGGTCCAACTTGGACCCCCCGTATACATATCTATCAGTTGTGGTCACATTGAACTGTAAATAAAACAATATCATATAACAGAGCCCCACTGGGCGATAACATTTTTATAAACCTGTAGCCCTTTTCTGATTGTATCACAACATGACAGGACACGTAAGCCGACAAGGCTGCCATCACATATTAACATATATCATATATCATGTAGACCTAGCTGAATCAAACTGACATACACAACCCACATATACATGTTTGCAGACCTCTAAAAATATAAATGATAATATATGGCAGGACAAGGCCTCCGCCGTATCCCTGAATAAATAAAAGAATTTTATACATCAATCATCAGTTTTAAAAAAACTAGGCTCTGATATAATGGAGCCATTCCCAGCCGAGATGAGTGGAACCCTAAGCTGATGGACTCCCAAAACTTGTACCTGTACCTGCGGGCATGAAACACAGCCCTCCGAAAAAAGAGAGTCAGTACGATATATGTATTGAGTATGTAAAACATAACATAATACAACTGGACGTATATCAAAAGTAGAGAAGCCAGGGAATCAATTATCAAATCAGAAACATGTACCTGTACTCTATGAATCATAAAAGTATGCATGCTCAACTTATACAATATAGCAGGCCCTTTCAGAGATCAGGTGAATCACATCTGTAGGACTATCATAGGCCCGGAGCTATCACCACCTTATTGCAACACATCATCATCATACATATATACATACGTACCCGACCCTCTAGTGAGGGCTTAGTGAACAATGCAGTGAGTTGTACATGATAATGGACCCGGCCCGGGACTTGGTGAAAAAAGTGTTACAGTATACACGAATAGATTAGTGAGTAACTATATACAATTTAAATCATATCGGAGACTCGACGAAATAAGAAAATTAAGCTTTTATTTGAGGATCCGAGTAACGGTGTAGTCATCTTGAGTATCCTCTAGATGCCATTATGGGTTATCTCGATTATAATCTCGGGGACCCTGGACATGTATTAACATAGGTCCAAATCATTTATGGAATCAGAAACACTTATTACCTTATAGTCCTTAGGACGTAGAGCCTGTACATTTGTTACCTCTTTAAGGTATAAAAGTTCTCAGGGAAAGTAGTTCAACTACTATAGGAGTTCAATATTCAGAAGTAATTAAGAGAGGTTTAAGAATGGAATTACCTCGGAGTTCAGATCAGATTCAACTTACAACTAAAACAAGGACATGCCCAAAAGAAGAAAGAGAATATAAGCTTTATATAGTCTGTACTTTCCTTCAAGTGTGTCATGACCCAACCCCGTAGGCCGCGACTAGGGTCCGACCTGGACCTCCCATATACCTAGCTATCATCTGTGGTCAAATTTAACTACAAATAAAATAATATTATGTAACAGAGCCTCACTGGGCGATAATACTTTCATAAACCTATAGCTCTTTTCATTTGTATCACAACATGATAGGGCACGCAAGCCGACAAGGCTGCCATAACATAATAACATATATCATAAATCATGTAGACCCAGCTGAATCACACTGACATACACAACTCATATACATGTCTGCAGACCTCTAAAAATATAACTTACAATATATGGCGGGACAAGGCCCCCGCCGTACCCTTAAATGGACAAAACAATTTTATACATCAGTTGACAGTATCAAAACTAGGCCCCGATACAATAGAGCCTCTTCCAGCTGAGCTGCATGGAATCCTAAGCTGACGGACTCCCAAAACCTATATCTGTACCTGCGGGCATGAATGCAGCCCCCCGAAGAAGGAGGGCTAGTACGACATATGTACTGAATATGTAAAACATAACATAATACAACTGGAAGCATATCTGAAATAGAGAAGCAGGGGATAAAATATCAAAATTGGAAACCTATACATGTACTCTGTAAATCATGAAAGCATCCATGCTCAAATTATACAATATAGCCGGCCCTTTCAGGGGTCTGGTGAATCATATCTGTAGGATCATCATAGGCCCAGCGCCATCACCACCTTATTGTAACACATCATCATCATATATATACATACGTACCCGACCCTCTAGTAAAGGGCTCGGTGGACAATGTAGTGAGTTGTGCATGAACAGACCCGACCCAAGACTCGGTGAAAGAAGTGTTACAGTATACACGAGTAGAGTAATGAGTAACTATATGCAATTTAAATCATATCGGAGATTCGACAAAATAAGAAAGTTAAGCTTTTGTCTGAGGGCCCGAGCAATGGTATAGTCATCTCGAGTATCCTCTAAGTGCCATTATGGGCTGCCTCAAAAGTAATCTTGGGGACCCTAGACATGTATTAACATAGGGCCAAATCGTTTACGAAATTAAAACACTTAGTATCGTATAGTCTTTAAGACTTGGAGCCTATACATTTGGTATTTTTTTAACATCTGTAAGTTTCCAAGGAAATAGTTCTACTACTACCAGAGTTCGTTATTCAAAAGTAAATGCTAGATAACTAAGAATGGAGTTACATCCAGAGCTCATATCATATTCAACTTACGACTAAGATAAAGACATGCCCAAAAGAAGAAAGAGAATAAGCTCTATATAGTCTGTACTTTCCTTCAGGTGATCTTCATATACATATTTCGTACCCAGTCCATCATGGGCTCGGTGAACCATTATGGAATCATAATCTCATTTTCGTATCCAATACATATCAATGGAAATGAGAGATATCTTTCCACACGCTACTGTTTAACACGTAGAAGCCCTACTAGGCAATACTTAATCCTTACAAGAACTCTAATACTGAATAGTGCATAGGGGTTATGAGGCATACTCGGAATTCTGGGAATGGAATTATCCCCGCACTTCATATAAAATTCACTTAAGGCTAAACATTTCCAAAAGGAAAGAAAGATAGTTGTACAAACTTATACCAAAACATGCCAAGAGAAAGCTTTACATACCTTGTCTGAATTATTCCTTATCCTGTTTGCCTCACCGTCCTTTGAACCTTAATTTCTTAGAAACCATGGCTGCCCCTTTCTCTTATTCTTCTCACGTTTTTCTCTCTATGTTTTGGGCTGATTTTTTGAGTTCCAAATGACTTAAGAGTCATTAGCATACATATATATGGTCCCTTAGGAAGTGACACGTGTCAGCCCCTAAGGGTGACATGTGTCAAGCCCTTATTGGGCCACGGATCCACCTTTAGCCACCAAGGATGCCACGCGTCCTTAGTGGGGACCACCCCCAAGTAGGTGGGTCACCTACTTGACCCCAAGCAGGTAGGTCACCTGCTTCCACGTGGCACTTCCCTAGGCTGCCACGTGGTACCTCCTTTTAATGCCACATGTTGCCTTCTCCTCTCCCCAGTGGGTTCGTAATCTCGTCTTGTTTTAAGAGTCGATGTAATCTGTACTACGTAAGCTTGATATATCCTTAAGTAGCTCAAGTGTATAAGACTTTTAACTTAGTAGCTTACGTAGGTAAATCTAGTCCTACGACTCATTTTTTTTAGCCTCCAACTCTTTCTGGATTCTCACGACTCTATTTCCAACCTTCCCTCTCACGAGGTATCACATTCTTCTTTCCTTCGAGTTGTTTATTGTGTGTGGATAGTAGGGGTCTCATGGCTACTTTCAAGAAGATTAGGGACACGTTTCAAGGTTCAAAAATACGGGGTGTAACAAGGTGATCTTCATATACATATTTCGTACCCAACCCTTTATGGGGCTCGGTGAACCACTATGGCATCGTAATCTCATTTTCGTATCAAATACATCTCAATGGAAATAAGAGATAGCTTCCCATACATTACATTCTGACACATAGAAGCTCTACTAGGCAATACTTAATCTTCACATGAACTCTAATACTGAACAGTGGATAGGGGTTATGAGGCGTACTCGGAATTCAGGGAATGGAATTATCCCCGCACTTCATATATAATTCACTTAAGGCTAAACAATGCCAAAAGAAAAGAAAGATAGCTGTACGAACTTATACCAAAACATGCCAAGAGAAAGCTTTACATACCTTCTCTGAATTATTCCTTATCCTGTTTGTCTCGCTGTCCTTTGAACCTATTCAACATGCAAGTAATATGAATATCAACCCCTTTTAACTTTCCATCACCCTAGGTTACACCTTAGTATTAATGGAATCTATTTTCTTGGTCGTTTCCCCGACTAGTTCTGTTTTCGCTAAGGCGTCGATGAAAATTGGGCAGCACCTCCCCTATAATGTGCCCTATCCAAATTTCCAATTAGGTCCCTAAGACCTACAGCCAACCAACAACAACCACCTGCAGCAATTCACACCAACAATATAAAACATAAACTCCAAACGACTCGTTCAAAAATATGATATCAAAATAGGGTTTCTAGTTTCCATTTGGCAAAACCTTTAACCGTACGAAGAGGGGGGGTCGTGTGGCTGCAACCAGAAGCTCCCCCAACTAATTTAGAACATGTTTAGGCCCTGCAATAACACATCACACCCCTGCAGCAGCAACTCACAAGAACAACGCCTTACTTTGACGACAATTCGACTATAATGACTACAATTTGGATTGTCTTCAACGCCAAGCATTTCTATACTATTTTCACATTTCCAGAAACACACAAGGTGTATAATACACTCCATAACAATACCATAAAGTCAAATTTGAAAGGACAACCATCATCTTACCCGAATTTGGCCAAAACCATCAAAGCGCAACTCGGAACTTCTCCAAACGCGCTGAAATTGAGCAAGCTGTTCGTGTTACTTCTTTGCTGCCCAAAATTGAAATTTTATGTTATTAAACACCATTATACAACTTAGGGATACTTCAAATAATTAATTCACGGAATGAAAATCGGAAGCTTACCTCCAATAGGCCTAACCCGTAGCCCCTCTCTCTTGTCTCCAACGTTTTTCTCTTCTTCTTTCTTCTAAGTTTCCAATTGTAACGCTGAAGTTTTGGTTCCGTAAACATCTTAAAATACATATATACATATCCACGTTCTTAAGGAACACGGTAGATAATTAATTCACTAAAGAAAAATTGAGAAACTTACCTTTACGCTTCCAAAGCCATGGCTGCCTCTCTCTCACATTTTCTCTCCATGTTTTGGACTGATTTTGGAGTTCCAAATGACTTAAGAGTCATTAACATATATATATATATGGTCCCTTAGGAAGTGACACGTGTCATCCCCTAAGGGTGACACGTGTTAAGCCCTTATTGGGCCACGGATCCACCCTTAGCCTCCAAGGCTGCCACGTGTCCTTGGTGGGGCCCACCCCCAAGCAGGTGGGTCACCTACCCGACCCCAAGCAGGTGGGTCACCTGTTTCCACATGGCACTTCCCTAGGCTGCCACGTGGTACCTCCTTTTGCTTCCATGTGTCGCCTTCTCCTTTCTCCCGTGGGTTCGTAATCTCATCTTGTTTGAAAAGTCAATGTAATCCGCACTACGTAAGCTTGATATATACTTTAGTATCTCAAGTCTATAAGACTTTTAACTTAGTAGCTTACGTAGGTAAATCGAGTCCTACGACTCATGTTTTTAGCCTCCAACTCTTTCTGGATTCTCACGACTCTATTTCCAACCTTTTCTCTCATGGGGTATCACATTCTTCTTTCCTTCGAGTTGTTTAATGTGTGTGGATAGTAGGGGTCTCATGGCTACTTTCAAGAAGATTAGGGACACGTTTCAAGGTTCAAAAGTGCGGGGTGTAACATCCTTCCCCCCTTTAGAATATTCATCCCCGAATGTTAAATAACACTTCCCTGAAGACCTTATGCCGATTGTAAGGAGATTGTTCTCTATTGTGATCACACCTATTCTCATCCAGGTAATTAACACATAAGTTTCAGGAGTTTGGATTCCTGTAGACATCGGGAATAGGTGTGAATACTTGTGTTTCATATTCTCTTCAGTTTCCCCGGTTATCCCCTTTCTAGTTTTGATTTTGCCATAATATCTTGACGGAAGGCACATCTTTAGTCTACAATCTTCTAGTTTGCCGATGTAAGATGGCGATAGGTTGTTCCTCACAGGATTCCTTTTCCTGGGCATCATCTATGGAGTATACCCTGGGTGACTCGTCAGTACCCTTGCGAAGCATTCCTATTTGATGGACTGGGCTCATAGTTTCCAAATAAGGTGGTAAGCTCAACTTACCAGCCATGTTGCCTACCTTATGAGCAACTTGATACAGTCTAACATATTCTGGGTTAAGTTCCTTTTCTAGGTGACCCTATATTATGAACATCCAATCACCAACATAAATTCTGTATGTCGATGTCGATTATCTGTATATCATTCCTGCCGACTTTGGGTTGTTAGTCAATAGTTGCTTAATCCTGTTTGGCCTACCAACTTAGTCTTTTTCCCGAACAGGGGGACTTATACACTTTGCCTTACAACATCTTGTAGGGGTTCATCTGAATGCTGGAATGGTAGCCCTTTTCGTAGGCAAATTCAATAAATAGTGGGCAATCGTCTCAGTTATTCTTAAAGCCAACCATATTAGTCTGCAATATATCTTCTAACGTCTGATAGTATGCTCAGTCTATTCAGCAGCTCGAGGGAAAAATTGGGGTACTAAGACCTACCTGTGTTCCTGATCTTTTGTTGGACTGATGTCCTAATGTTAATCTTAATTGAAGTTCTTCCATCTAAGATATTAGCTGGGGAAACCTCACAGAACCTTACTACGTCCATGTTGTATAACTCCACCTAATATTAGCTGTATAAGTGCTCTTTGATTGGAAGCAAATGGGCTGATTTATTACCCTACTCACAATAACCCATATAGCACCCTACTCTTATAGAGTACAAAATAGGTTCATAACGATGTTGATAATTTGGGAACCATTAGCCTCGTATAGTCCTTCTCGACTTTTATCAGAACTTTAACTGGCATTCGATCTTTTGGGTCCTTCTTCCCCCCTTTTTTTCCAATCCTTAGGGTTGGCTACCGAATAATGTTGCAGTCCTCTCATATAATGTATCTCGTAGTCGTTCTGTGCTTTGTCTAACATGATCTAGTATAATTCCAAAGGAATTTTGGCATATAAGCTCGTCATCCTGTAGTAACCAGTTAGTTTTGCCAGTTTTACTTAGGCCCTTTCACAACTTCCCTTACCCCCGCTTGTAATCCTCTAGACACATTATCTTGTGTCATTCTTTACCTTTACAAGAATATGAGAGGGTACAAGAAGTATCCTAGCGTTACCTCGCTAGTCCTCATGTTTTACCTTGCCTTTTTCTCCCTTATCCTATAATCGATGTGTGGGTAGATCTTTGGTCCACTCGTGGCCATGTCTTACTCCACCCATAGCACTAATTCCATCTCGGTAATTTGGCTTAACCTATCTTTGTGTCTCTCGATAGTCAATTACAACTTGGGCTCCCTTGCCTAGGACAATAGCTGTGGGGACTCCGTAAGGTCCTACCACTCTTTTACTCTACAATTTTACACCTTCTCGGCGGAGTAGGTAACCTTTTATCAAAGGAGCAGGGACTAACATCGTTAATCCACAAGTAACATTCCCTCGAGATTCATCTGGCGCTGGAGTACGAAATGAGTCTTGTAGTCCTGGTCATATTGCTTCCTGTCATTCGTAAATTACATCAGCTGGTACCCTTACCTTTTGGGTTTTGCCCTTTTTTTTCTCCCTCAGAGTTGGCTGCCAAGTGGTGACGAAATTCCCTCGCCTACTGGCCCATATAGTCATTCTGTGGTTTTCCTTTCATTAACTGGCTCTATGTTGAAGTGATGTGGCATTTGAGTGTGTCGTCAGTTAGCAATTAGCTAATCCTTCTTGTTTTGCTTACCCCTTGTTACAATTGCCTTAACATATCTTATAATACTCTGGGTACATAACCTCATATCGTTTCTCCGTCGCTAGTTCAGATTCTTCCATCTAGCGTGATCATACCAACACTAACGCATTAAGTTCCATCAGAATTTCAGAGTTAAGCATGCTGGAGCGAGAGTAATATTGGGATGGGTGACCTTCCTGGGAAGTCTTCGTGTCGCGTTTCATTGTAATCCTTTCCATGATGTGCGGGCACTCAATTTAGCCCAAGATTTACCTCAGCGTTGTCTCGCGAGTCTTTATGTTTTGCCTTGTCCTTTCCTCTATTATCTTACAACTAGTATCGGCGTAGACCTTTAGCTCCACTATGAACATGTCCCCTTTTTTTTTGGTCATTCTGATTTAACTTCTCCTATTGTATTCCCCCCTTTCTGTACGCACCCATTCATTAGGGTGGGCTACTGAGTAGTGCTAAAGTTCGGTCATATAATGATCTTTGGAGCCGCTTTGATTTTTGGCTATTATTAGCTGGCATAGCTTTAAAGGAATTTGACATACAAGCTCCCCTATCCTCTAATCACTTTGAGTTCTTCCCATTTTCTACCATAGGAGGCTTTCTATTCCTTTTTCCTCGGTTATATATCTATCACAACATCATTTGTGATCAACTCTATAGCCAACCTTTGGTTTTTTGGTCTAGCATGTTGTCATTATCCTTTGTAGTGTTTCTTGAGTCATTAAATATCCTTTCATGATTACATTCTTTTGTTTTTATACACAGCCGCCTTCTAGTGTTATGTTATTCAGGGTCTCGTCAAAAACTTCTAATGTTGCCTTATATAGCATTCTGGCTTCCATCCAATTACTGGTGGCTTCTGGACCTTTCTAGCTTGGTTCGGCAAGATATCTTATTGATGTTTAGACGTCTATCTCAAATATATTAAGATATTAATTGACTCCTCCTACTTTTACTAGTTTCTCGTTGACTTCCCCCCTTTAGAGGGTGCCTATACTTTCACCCGCTTATGCCTTGCTCTATATCTCCATATCCCATCGTAATTTCATCCAATTTCTTTCCTCAATCTACTTGATACTGCATCATGTCTCCGTTTATATGCATATTTTATAACCTAACTATCCGCGTATGGAGCCTTGGCTAAATTACGAAGCGACGAGAACCTTTCCATATTTAATGTGATGTCCTGTCTACTAATCGGTACTTGAATAATCTGACCCAAGGAACAACTCATCCAAGGCCACCTTCTACTTTTTCTTTTCCCAGAATTACTTCGCACCTGTAGTCGTTCCAATTCCAATTAGACAGTGCTAGTATTCCGACGATAACTATTTAAGGTTTTCTTGAAGTAGTAGCCTTATCACAATCTATATCCTTTGCTTCTTGGGGCAAATAGGAGTTGCGCCATTTATTCCTTAAGTTTGCCATTCTCATTTCTTAAGGGTTCCACCATTTTTGGGGCGACGTTATATACACGCGTCATTTTTTGTATCTTAAGCTCCATGCTTTTACTGCATTCTCAACGCAGACTTTTAACTTAGTTAGCCTCTACCAAAGGCGCCTTATTAGCGGTCTCACTTTATCCCCCTTTTAGTTCGTACATATATTCAGTTCCTGACATCTCTTTGAGGTGCTTCTGTTAGAAGTTCTTTCCCCAATTAGTCAGTGGAGAACTATAAACTGTTATTATAAATCATTTTCCAACCATTGTTGGAGGAAATCAAAACCTCTTAAACATCACAGTACCTCTTTTAGTACTTGACCTACCTGGTCTCCTTCTGAGTTTATCCTCGAGCTATGAACAACTCATCTAATTTACAATTAGGAGTTGAGGGCTTGGTATTTTTTTAAAAAAGAGTGAAACTCATTCGCGGGACATCTTATCTTTCATCCTGAGCCCTCTGTTTATATTCCTACAGTACAAATATGGCTGGAGATACCGTAGTCCGAACTTTCTACTTAAATAAGCTTTTGTTCCTCCGAAATAAAATTCTTCAAGTGAAAAGGGTGCCCCTTATCGTCAACCTGAAGGATACCTCTTACAGCTTTAGTTAAACACAGTAGGAGTACTTGGTATCAATTTTTAAGGCATACTAAAAGTCTATACTTCATTTCCTTTTCTTATCCTAGAAAACTTTCGGTAGGGTTTTCTCTATACTTCCTACTATCCCAGTCGCACAGGGCTTTCAATATTATCTCATATCGCAGCCACATAGGGCTTTCAATGTCAATAATAATATAAAAATACTGGACTTACCTCATACGTCAAACTTCAAACTGCATTTGTTGCACTTCCAGTCTTTTTTCCTTTCTGGTTTCAACTTTACATTTCAATATTACTTCAATACCTTACCCGACAGATATCTTCTATGCCTTTACTTTACTTACCTGTGTGCTTCGTAATGTCCCATGTCGTCAATTACTTCCTTCGGTTGATGTGGTCCTTCTGTTAAGATCCAAGGTTAGTATAAGGAATTTTCCTATGACTCGGATCTATAGCACGATCTCAGATGTAGAAGAAAGGTAATATCCTAAATATCTTGTAGCTTCCTATTTATAGATATGGCACGCAACACATCGATAATCAAGACTCTACTAGACACGGTCTGCAGATACTCCAAGAACGAACTGCTCTAATACCACTTCTATCACGACCCAACCCCGTAGGCCGCGATTGGGGTCTGACCTGGACCCCTCCGTATACATATCTATCAGCTGTGGTCACATTGAACTATAAATAAAACAATATTACGTAACAGAGTCCTAGTAGGCGATAACATTTTCATAAACCTATAGCCCTTTTCCGATTGTATCACAACATAACAGGGCACGCAAGCTGACAACGCTGCCATAACATATTAACATATATCATATATCATATAGACCCAGTTGAATCAAATTGACATACACAACCCACATATACATGTATGCAGACCTCTAAAAATATAAATGACAATATATCGCAGGATAGGGCCCCTACCGTACCCCCGAATAGACAAAATAATGTTATACATCAGTGGACAGTATCAAAAACTAGGCCCCGATATAATGGAGCCTCTTCCAGCTGAGCTGCATGGAATCCTAATCTGACGGACTCCCAAAACCTGTATCTGTACCCGTGGGCATGAACGCAGCCCCCTAAGAAAGGGGGTCAGTACGATATATATATTGAGTATGTAAAACGTAACATAGTACAACTGGAGGTATATCTAAAATAGAGAAGCAGGGGAACCAATTATCAAATCAGACACATGTACCAATACTCTGTGAATCATAAAAACATGCATGCTTAAATTTTCAATATAGCCGGCCCTTTCAGGGGTCCGATGAATCATATATGTAGTATCAGTATCAGGTCCCGTGCTATCGTCACCTTATTACAATACATCATCATAGTATTAGTATCAGGCCCCAGGCTATCGTCACCTTATTACAACACATTATCATAGTATCAGTATCAGGCCCCAAGCCATCATATATATACATATGGATGCCAGCCCTCTAGCGAAGGACTCAATGAACAATGTAGTAAATTACACGAATTTGACAACTGACCCGAGACTCGTAGAAGAAGTGTTACAGTATACACAAGTAGAGTAGTGAAAAACAAACAAGAGCTTAGTCGAATAAATTATTATACAGTCATATAGAAGACTCAAAGATAGCAGCTTACTACTTTAAAGTTTAATCATTCAAAAGTGAGTGAGGGTCCTGAAGTCATATTCAGAACCTGGGAATGGGATTACCCCCAAAGCTCATATCATATCCTGCTTACATCTAAGACATGCCAAAAAAGAAAAGATAAGCTTTACATACCTATACCAAAAACATACCAAGAGAAGCTTCACATACCTTGTCTGAATTATTCCTTATTCTGTTTGCCTCGTCGTCCTTTGAACCTATTCAACATGAAAGTAATATGAATATCAACCCCTTTTAACTTTCCAGCACCCTAGGTTACACCTTAGTATTAATGGAATCTATTTCGTTAGTCGTTTCCCCGACTAGTTCTGTTATTCGCTAAGGCGTCGACGGAAATTGGGCAGCACCTGTTACACCCCACATCTTCAAACTCGGAAGGTTCCTTAAGTTACTTAGAAGCTAGTATGTGATCCACTTAAGTTACGACCCTATTGAACAATTCTAAGAAGGGAGAATGTGACACCTCATGGTAGGGAAGGTTGGAAATAGGGTCAAGAGAAGTCGAAAGGAGTCGGAGGCCAAGTAACGAGTCGTAGGACTCGACTTATCTACGTAAGCTACTAATTTGGAAGTCTTACATATGTGAGTTACTTGATTACATACCAAGCTTACGTAGCAAGGGTTTCATAGGCTCCTAAAGTGAGACAAAATTACGAACGAGACTACGAACCCACGAGGGAGGGAAAAAATTTGGACACGTGGCAGCCTAAGAGGGTGACACGTGGCAGCACCTCAAGCAGGCAGGTGACCCACCTGCTTGGGGTCAAATAGGTGACCCACCTGCTTGGGGGAGGTGGACCCCACAACCATGTGGCAGCACCCCATTGGCCGCATGGTTGAGGTGGCCCAATAAGGGCCTGACACGTGTCACCCTTAGGGCCTGATACGTGTCACCCTTAGGGCCTGACACGTGTCACCCTTAGGGGCTGACACGTGTCACCTTATATATATATGTGTATATGATTCTTAAGCTGTTCATTATCCAAAAACATCAGCCAACATAGAAAAAAAACGTGAGAAAGAGAGATAGAGAGGCAGCCATGGTCGTTGAAGATTAAAGGTAAGTTTTTTAATTTTCTTTCTTGAATTAATTATATACGGTGTACCTTAGGTACGTGGATATATATGTATTTTAAGACGTTCATAGAACTAAAACTCCAGCTTTACAATTGGAATTTGGAAGAGAAAACAAGAGAAAAGCGTGAAAGGGACAAGGGAGAGAGGCTACGGATTTGACCCTTTTTGGGTAAGCTTCCGAGTTTTGTTCCGTGAATTAATTAATTATGGTATTACGTGGTTATATGACGATGTTTAATAATGAGAAAATCTAATTTAGGGCAGCGAGGACATCGCACAACCAGCTCGCTCAAGTTCAGCGCGTTTGAAGAAGTTCCGAGTTGCGATTTGGCTAGTTTTGGCCAATTTCGGGTAAGGTAAGGCTTCTTCTTTAAATTTGGAATTTATGGTGTTATTATAGGGTGTATTACACACCTTTTGGGCTGCTGGAAGTTGTGGAAAAGTCGTAAAAAGTCCGACGTTCAGAATAAACTAAATTGAAGTCGCTATAGTTGAATTGTTGTCGAAATAGAGTGTTGTTCTTGTGAGTTGCTGCTGCAGGGGTGTGGATTGTGGTTGCAGGGCCTAGATATGTTCTAATGTGGGTTAGGGTGCTGCTGGTCGAAGTCACATGACCCCCCGCTGTGTATAATTAAAGGCGTTACAAAATAAAAGCTAGACGCCCTAGTGTGATATCGTATTTTTGAATAAGTCATTTATAGTTTATGTTGTATATTGTTGGTATAAATTGCTGCAGGTTGTTGTTGTTGGTTGGCTGTAGGTATTAGGGACCTAATTGGAAATTCGGATAGGGCACATTTGTTACACCCCACCCTTTTTAAACTCAGAATGTCTCATAAGTTCCTTGGACATTATCATGTGAGCCGGATACGCTACGACACTATCAAACGGCTCTAAGGAAGGGAGAATGTGATACCCCATACTAGAGAAGCTTGGAAGGGGAATCATAAGAATCCGGAAGGAATCGGAGGCCAAGTAACGAGTCGTAGGACTCGACTTATCTACGTAAGCTACTAATTTAGAAATCTTACATACGTGAGTTACTTGATTACATACCAAGCTTACGTAGAAAGGGTTTCATAGGCTCTTAAAGTGAAATGAGATTACGAACCTACGAGAGGGAGCAAAAACTAGTTTCCGAACTTACGAAAGTTAAGCAAGCAGGTGACAAGCAGGCAGGTGACTCACCTACTCGGGATGGACCCCACGCTGCCACGTGGCAGTTTTGTATTGGAAGCTTGGACGAGGTGTCACCCTAGGAGGCTGCCACGTGTCACCCTAGGGGGCTGCCACGTGTCACCTCCTAAGGAGGTGTATATATACATGTTGGCTGACTCTTTAACTCATTTTCCATCCAAAAACATCAGCCAAATGAGAGGAAAAACGTGAAGAACCAAAAGGAACAAGGCAGCAACATTTTTGAAGAATTAAAGGTGAGTTTTCCAATTTTCTTCCGTGAATTAATTATATACGGTGTACCTTAAGTATGTGGATACGTATATATTTATTTTAAGACCCTCATGGAAGTAAAACTCCAGCTTTTCAATTGGAATTTGGAAGAGAAAATAAGAGAAAACGCTAATTAACCAACCCGTTTTTGGAAGGGACAGTGGTTAGTAATATTGGTATAACTTCTTGTGTACAGATTAGTTTCGAGTGATTTAATATGTTTTGGAAAGGTATTTCGTTTATCTATAACTTTCATTCAGACTCCAAAATCCAGTTTTACATGTATCAGCTCAAAAATGGTGATAAAGCGTAGAAGAGGTACTGCTCAGATTTGGTGTTGGAAATTCTACACGGACAGCTGTAAGTATTTTGGTCATATCTTTTTGTACAAAATTGATGTAGGGATGATTCGAAATTGGTTGCGACCCTAAGACACATGTCTATAACTTTCATGAATGATGTAAATCCTTTTTCCCTCCATTACCCCTTCGAAACGAAGCGACAAGGTAAAATAGTAAACTGTCCAGATTTCACATTTTGGATAGTTTTGGCGAGTTTGACAAGTTTAACGTAAGGTAAGGTTTCTTCTTTAAATTTGAGCTTTATGTGTTCTGATGGATCATGTTACACGCCCTATTGGTGGCTAGAAATATGAAAATGGCTTAGAAATACTTGGCGTTCGAAATAAACTAATTTGTAGTCGTTATAGTTGAATTGTTGTCGAAACAAAGTATTGTTCTTGTGAGTTGCTCTGCAGGGGTGTGGCTTGTTGTTGCAGGGCATGAATATGTCCTAATGTGGGTTAGGGTGCTTCTGGTCGAAGCCACATGACCCCTCGTTACGTATAATTAAAGGCGTTATAAAATAAAGGCTAGACGCCCTATTGAGATATCGTATTTTTGAATAAGTCGTTTGGAGTGTATGTTGTATATTGTTGGTATGAATTGCTGCAGGTTGTTGTTGTTGGTTGGCTATAGGTCTTAGGGACCTAATTGGAAATTTGGATAGGGCACATTATAGGGGAGGTGCTGCCCAATTTTCGTTAACGCTTTAACAAACTAAAGAACTAGTCGAGGAAACGACTAAGGAAATAGATTCCATTAACATTAAGGCGTAATCCAAGATGCTGGAAAGTTAAGATAGTTGATATTCATATTACTTTCATATTGAATAGGTTCGGAAGACGACGAGACGAGCAGGATAAAGGGTAACTCTCAAAAGGTATGTAAAGCTTTCTTGTGGCATGTTTTGGTATAAGCACGTACAATTATCTTTCTTTTCTTTTGGCAAGTTTTAGCCTTAAGTGAATTGTATGTGGAATGTGGGAATAATTCCATTCCCAGAACTCCAGGTACGCCCCATAATCCCTAACTACAGTTAAGTGTTAACACCCCTACAAGGATTAAGTATTACCTGTTAAAGCTTCTACGTGCTAAAGAATAGTGTATGGGAAACTATCTTTCCCTTCTCTTGATATGTATTTGGTACGAAAGTGAGATTTGAATGACATAGTGGCTCACCGAGCCCTATAATGGGCCGGGTATGAAATATGTGTATGAAGGTCATCTAGAACAAAGTACAGACTACATAAAGCTTATTCTCTTTCTTCTTTTGGGCATGTCTTTGTCTTAGTTGTAAGTTGAATATGATCTGAGCTCTGGGGTAACTCCATCCTCAAACATCTCTTATTTACTTCTGAATATAGAACTCCTACAGTAGTCGAACTATTTCCCTAGAAACTTTTATATGTTAAAAAGGTAATAAATGTACAGGCTCCAAGTCTTACAGACTATATGTTAACAAATGTTTCTGGTTCCATAAGCGATTTGGCTTTACTTTAGTACATGTCTAGGAGCCCCGAGATTATAATTGAGACAGCCCATAATGGCATTTAGAGGACACTCGAGATGACTACACCGTTACTCGAGTTCTCAAATAAAAGCTTAACTTTCTTATTCTGTCGAGTCTCTGATAACGATTTAAATTGCATATAGTTACTCACTACTCTACTCGTGTATACCTTAACACTTCTTTCCTTGAGTCCCGGGCCAGGATATGTTCTCGTGCACAGTTCACTACATTATTCACTGAGTCCCTCAATAGAGGGTCAGGATACGTGTATAAATATATGATGATGTGTTGTAATAAGGTGGTGATGGCACTGGGGCCATGATGGTTTTACAGAGATGATTCACCGGACCCCTGAAAGGGCCGGCTATATGATATGACTCAAACATGCATGTTTTTGTAATTCACAAAGTACAGGTACAAGTTTCTGAATTGATATCTTATCCCCTGTTTCTTTATCTCAGATATGCTTCCAGTTGTTTTATATTATGTTTTACATACTCAGTACATATATCGTACTGACCCCCTTTCTCGGGGGGCTGCGTTCATGCCCGCAGGTATAGATACAAATTTTGGGAGTCCGTCAGCTTAGGATTCCATGCAGCTCAGCTGGAAGAGGCTCCATTGTATCGGGGCCTAGTTTTGATACTGTCCATGGATGTATAGAAGTTGTTTTATCCATTCAGGGGTACGGCGGGGGCCCTGTCCTGCCATATGTTGTCATTTATATGTTTAGAGGTCTGCAGACATATATATGTGGGTTGTGTATGTCAGTTTGATTAAGCTTGGTCTACATGATATATGATATATGTTATTATGTTATGGCAGCCTTGTCGGCTTGCGTGCCCTGTCATGTTGTGATACAAATGAAAAGGGCTACAGTTTATGAAAATGTTATCGCCCAGTGGGGCTCTGTTACATGATGTTGTCTTATTTACGATTCTATGTGACCTCAACTAATAGATATGTGTACGGGGGGTCCAGGTCGGACCCCAGTCGCAGCCTACGGGGTTGGGTCGTGACAACATTATAGGGAAAGTGCTGCCCAATTTTTGTTAACGCCTTAACAAACTAAAAAACTAGTCGAGGAAACGACTAAGGAAATAGATTCCATTAATATTAAGGCGTAATCTAAGATGCTGGAAAGTTAAGAGTAGTTGATATTCGTATTACTTTCATATTGAATAGGTTCAGAAGATGACGAGACGAACAGGATAAAGGGTAACTCCCAAGAGGTATGTAAAGCTTTCTCTTGGCATGTTTTGGTATAAGTTCGTACAGCTATCTTTCTTTCCTTTTGGCAATGTTTAGTCTTAAGTGAATTGTATATGAAGTGCAGGGATAATTCCATTCCCAGAATTCCGAGTATGCCTCATAACCCCAATCCACTATTCAGTATTAGAGTTTCTGTGAAGATTAAGTATTGCCTAGTAGGGCTTCTATGTGTCAGAATGTAATGTATGGGAAGCTATCTCTCATTTCTATTGAGATGTATTTGATACGAAAATGAGGTTACAATGCCATAGTGGTTCACCGAGCCCCATGAAGGGCCGGGTACGAAATATGTATATGAAGATCACCTGAAGGAAAGTACAGACTATATAAAGCTTATTCTCTTTCTTCTTTTGGGGCATGTCCTTGTCTTAGTTGTAAGTTGAATCTGATCTGAACTCTGAGGTAACTCCACTCTTAAACATCTCTTAATTACTTCTGAATATTAAACTCCTATAGTAGTTGAACTACTTTCCCTGGAAACTTTTATATGTTAAAGAGGTAACAAATGTACAGGCTCTACATCATAAGGACTATAAGGTAATAAGTGTTTCTGATTCTATAAATGATTTGGCCCTATGTTAATACATGTCTAGGGCCTCCGAGATTACTTTTGAGACAACCCATAATGGCATTTAAGGGACACTCAAGATGACTACATCGTTACTCAGGTCCTCAAATAGAAGCTTAACTTTCTTATTCTGTCGAGTCTCTAATAATGATTTAAATTGCATATAGTTACTCACTACTCTACTCGTGTATATTGTAACACTTCTTTCCCTGAGTCTCGGGCCAGAATATGTTCTCGTGCACAGTTCACTGCAAAACTCCCCGAGTCCCTCACTAGAGGGCCGGAATACGCATGTATATATATATATGATGATGATGTATTGTAATAAGGTGATGATGGCGCCGGGCCTATGATGGTCATACATATGTGATTCACCGGACCCCTGAAAAGGCCGGCTATATTGTATAAATTGAGCACGCATGCTTTTGTGATTCACAGAGTATAGGTACATGACTTCGATTTAATAATTTGTTCCCCTGCTTCTCTATTTCGAATATACCTCAAGTGTATTATGTTACATTTTACATACTCAGTACATATGTCGTACTGACCCCCTTTCCCGGGGGGCTGCATTCATGCCCGCAGGTACAGATATAGATTTTGGGAGTCCGTCAGCTTAGGATTCCATGCAGCTCAGCTGGAAGAGGCTCTATTGTATCAGGGCCTAGTTTTTTATACTGTCCCGGATGTATAAAAATTATTTTGTCCATTCAAGGGTACGGCGGGGGCCCTGTCCCGCCATATATTGTCATTTATATGCTTAGAGGTCTATAGACATGTATATATGGGTTGTTTATGTCAGTTTGATTCAGCTGGGTCCATATGATAGATGATATATGTTATTATGTTATGACAGCCTTGTCGGCTTGCGTGCCCTATCATGTTGTGATACAAATGAAAAGGGCTACAGGTTTATAAAATTTTTATCGCCCAGTGGGGCTCTATGACCTGAAATTATTTTATTTATGATTTAATGTGACCTCAGCTAATAGATATGTGTACGGGGGGGTCCAAGTTAGACCCCAGTTGCGGCCCACGGGGTTTGGTCGTGACAGCACCTCCCCTATAATATGCCCTATCCAAATTTACAATTAGGTCCCTAAGACCTACAGCCAACCAACAACAACAACCTGCAGCAATTCACACCAATAATATACAACATAAACTCCAAATGACCTATTCAAAAATACGATATCACAATAGGGCGTCTAGCCTTTATTTTGTAACGCCTTTAATTATACGCAATAGGGGGGTCATGTGGCTTCGACCAGCAGCACCCTAACCCACATTAGAACATATGTAGGCCCTACAACAACAAGCCACACTCCTACAGCAGCACCTCACAAGAGCAATACTTTATTTTGATGACAATTCAACTATAGCAACTCCAATTTCACTTATTTCGAACGCCGAACTTTTCAAACCTTTTCCCTAACTTCCAGCAGCCCCTAAGGCGTTTAATACACCCTAATTTAACATCATACAGTTCAAATTAGAGGGTAAGAACTTACCTTTCCCGAAATTGGCTAGAACTTGCCGAAATTGTGCCTCGGAACTTTCTTTAGCGCGTTGTAACGTCGTGGCAGCTTGCTGTCCGAGTTTTTCTGCACCAAACCTTAATTTTGTACTACTAATACCTTCATATCATTGTAGTATATGCTAAGTAATTAATTTATGGAACAGAAACGGGACTTACCCCCTTTTTTTTCCAAACCCATAGCTCTCTCTTTGTTGTTCCTAAGGTTTTCCTTCAACTTCTCCTTATATTTTCCAAGTTCTAAGCTGAATAAATGATTCCATAAGCATCCCAATATACATATATACACCCCCACGTATTTGAGGAACACCGTAGATAATTAATTCGCGGAGAAAAAATGAAGAACTCACCTTAAATACTTAGAAACCATGGCTGCCTTTTTCTCTTCCTCTCTACGTTTTTCTTTTCTTGTTCTTGGCTGAACTTTTGGCTAAGAATGAGATACTTAGTCATAATACACATATATATAGGGTGGCTGTGGGGGTGACATGTGTCAGCCCCCTAGGGTGACACGTGCCCAGCCATGATTGGGCCACTATATCTATGCAACCAATTAGGGGATGCCACGTGGCAGTGGAGCCCACCTACCAAAAGTAGGTGGGTCACCTACTTGACCCCAAGCAAGTGGGTCACCTGCTTGCTTGAGGTGCTGCCACGTGCCACTCCTCCATTGGCTGCCACGTGTCACTTTTTTTCCCCTCGTGGGTTCGTAATTTCGTCTTATTTTAAGAGCCTATGTAATCCATGCTACGCAATCTTGGTACGTACTCCAATAGCTTAAGTATGTAAAACTTCCAAGTTAGTAGCTTACGTAGGTAAATCGAGTCCTACGACTCATTACTTGGCCTCCAATTCCTTCCGGATTCTTATGACTTCATCTTCAACCTTCTCTACTATAGGGTATCACATTCTCCCTTCCTTAGAGTCATTTAATAGTGTCGTAGCATATCCGGCTCACCTGATAATGTCCAAGGAACTTATGAGACATTCTGAGTTTAAAAAAAAATGGGGTGTAACACATATGGAATCATACTTCTGTGGAGTGTGAGGTAAGCCTGTAATGAAGTATATATTAATTGGTTTCCATTGTCAAGCTGGGATTTCTATCTCCTATAATAGTCCACCAGGCTTCTGATGCTCAATCTTAACTTGTTGGCAATTCAGGCACTAGGCTACGAACTCTGCTATATCCTTTGTCATGCCATCCAACCAATATAAACATCTAAGGTCATGATACATTTTTGTTGACCCTGGATGAATAGAATAAAAGGCATAGTGTGCCTCTCCCATAACTAGTTACCATAGCCCTATAATCTCAGGTACATATAATCTGCCCCTATATCTTAGCACTCCGTCAAGTGTGATCTCTAATGAGGTCTTCTAATCTTGAAGGGCCGTATCCCTATACAGTGCCAGAATAGGGTCCTGGTACTGGTGTCTTTTTACCTTTTACGTGATAGAGGATTCAATAACTCCTCGAACAGAAACTCCATAATTATCAGAATCAGCCAAACGGACTCCACGGTTAGCTAACTGGCAAATTTCATGGACTATCTTCTTCCATTCTAGTTGTACATCTTCCAAGCTATCCATAGATTTACGGCTAAGTGCATCTGCCACAATATTTGCTTTTCGTGGATAGTATAAAATGTCAACAACATAATCCTTTAGCAACTCTAGCCACCTTCTCTACCGCAAATTCAGCTCCTTTTACTTAAATATATATTGGAGACTTTTTTGATCCATGTAAATATCAACATGCACGCCATATAGATAATGCCTTCATATTTTCAAAGCATGAATTAGTGCTGCTAACTGCAGATCATGAGTAGGATAATTTTTTTCATGCTTTCTGAGCTGCGGGAGGCATAGGCTATGACTCTACCATGTTACATCAATAGACAACATAGCCCAACACTGGAAGTATAACAATAAATGACATAGCCATGTGGTTTTTTAGGAAGAGTTAGAATGGGAGTCAAAGTCAATTTATCTTTCAGTAACTGAAATCTTTATTCACAAGCATCGGTCCACTTGAACTTAGCCATCTTTTGAGTTAACCTTGTTAAAAGTGCTGAAATCGAAGAAAACTTCTCTATAAATCTCTTATAATATCCTGCTAGCCCCAAAAAAGTATGTAACTCAGTAGGTGTCATAGGTCTAGGCCAAGTCTTTACGGCCTCAATCTTCTGTGTATCTACTCTAATACCATTAGGTTCAATGATATGCCCCAAGAATGCTACTGAAATCAACCAGAATTCACATTTAAAGAACTTAGCATACAACTTCTGGTGCTGGAGCACCCCAATTACCGTCCTCAAATGATCTTCATGTTCCCCTTCCGATCGTGAGTAAACCAAAATATCATCAATAAATACAATCACGAATAGGTCTAGGAATGAATTGAACACTCAGTTCATTAGATACATAAACACTGCTAGAGCATTGGTCAGCCCAAAAAACATCACCCTAAACTCATAATTCCCTTATCGAGTCCTAAATGCAATATTTGGGATATCTGCTTCCTTTACCCGTACCTGATGATAGCCTTACCACAGGTCTATCTTTGAGAAACACTTAGTACCCTGCAACTGGCTAAATATATCATCAATACTGGGGAGGGGATATCTATTCTTTATTGTCGCCTTATACAACTGCCTATAATCAATATACATTCGCAGTGACCCATCTTTCTTTCTCATGAATAATACCGATGCTCCCTAAGGTGATGTGTTGGGCATAATGAAGCCTTTTTCTAACAAGTCTCTAAGTTGATCTTTCAACTTCTTCATATCTGCGGGTGCCATTCTATAGGGATGAATAGATATAGGCTAAGTATCTGACAATACATCTATAGTGAACTCCATCTCCCGCTCAGGAGGAAGAGCTGGAAGTTTATCTAGGAATATATCTAGAAATTCATTAACTACCGAAACTGACTAAAGAATTGGTACCTCTTCTTTCAAATCATGCACACGAACCAGATGATAAATATAACCCCTTTTAACCATCTTCCTTGCCTTCAGGCATAAAATGAACTTACCCCTTGGCAATGTCGTATTCCCCAGCCATTCTATAATTGACTCCCCTGGGAACTAAAATTGAACCACTTTTTCTCTACAATCAACATTAGCATAATAAGAAGCTAACCAATTCATGCACATAATAACATCAAATTCTATCATAACTAAATCTATCAAATTTGCCTTGGTGTGACGACTATATATAATCACCAAACAATCTCTATATACTTGCTTGATTATAACAGAATCTTCTATCGGTGTAGCTACCTCAAATGGTTCTATCAATTCAGGTTTTATCCTAATTCTATTTACAACAAAGGGAGATATATCAGATAAGGTGGATCCTGGATCTATCAATGTATACACATCCCGAGAGAAAATTGATAATATATCTGTAACCACATTTGGTGACACGCCTTGGTCCTGTCTACTAGCCAAGGCATATATACGGTTCGAAGGACTGCAAGAACTAGAAGCTTCACCATAGCCTCTACCATGTCTTATTAGTCTCTAAATATCCTGCCCCATAGAGAGCATAGCCACAGAAGAACATGAACCAACAACTGACCCAGTAGGCTGAGCTGCACCACCTGGACTACCTCCGAATGGACACACCCTCATATTATAGCCTTGATGCCTACATGTAAAGCAAGCACATATAGCAAAATGAAATTCCCAAAATGGGGCCTACCACAATGAGAACACCGAGGAAAAGGTGGCCTCGACTGGTGTGAACCCCTGTTCATCTGTGAATCTGAAACCATGGAGATCTAATTGGCTCTTGAATATCTTGTGCTATCGAATCTCGTACCTGTGAATTGTGGGGGTGCACTCCGGGATGGCTGAGAAGGATATCTACTATACTTCTAAGGATGCCCACCTCAAAACTCACCCGAATAACCAGCCGATCTAGCTTTCTTATGCTGGCCTTTATCATGATCTTTATCGGGATGATGCCCTCTATGCCGAGCCTCTACCCCCTTATATATTCCTTCACCCGAGCAATAACCATACCTGGGTGAGAAGCTATTGCCATACAACTATCAATTGAATAACGATCTAGTCCCATCACATACCAATGTACTCTATTAGCCATACCAGCTATAATAGTAGGCGCATGTTTAGCCAACAAATCAAAATCAAGACTATAATCTTAAACACTCCTGCCATTCATCCTTAAATGTAAGAATCTATCAACTCTAGCTTATCTCATCTCTAGAGGTAGAAAGTGGCTAAGAAAGGCCTCCACAAACTCATCCCATACCATTGGAAGAGCACCGTCGTCCCTATACAACTACCAAGATTCATACCAAATAACGGCTACATCACACAACTGATATGAAGCCAACGTAATAGAGTAAGTCTTAGAAGCCCTCATTATTCTCAACGTACGCTGCATCGATCGGATAAACTCCTATGGGTCATCTATAGGCATCGACCCATAGAACTATGGGGGGTTACAAGTCAAGATGTCACAAACCCTTAAACTATCATATCTATCTACATAATCTACTCCTAGCCCATGCATGTGAGCCTACCTGCCATTAATCTGGTCAGTAACTGAACTACGTCTCTCATGGACCTATCCTTTGCCCCTGGATGGGGAGCTAGAGGCTCAAGTACTGGGGCCTCAGGAGTTGGCAGTGAAGCCGGCCCCTGATCTGCAGTTGCTGCTGCTTTAAGCACCTCTAGAGGTGGTGGTGTAGCATAGCTCGCTGACTAAAGTATAATCTCGAGTATGGACTGGGCACGGGCCCTAGTAACTCTATGAGTTTGACTAGTCTCTCTTGGTACACCTCGTACTTTGGTACCTTGGAACGCTTCTTAAGGTTCTTAAGTTTCTGAAAAGGCTCTTAAGTTTCTTAGAAGTTGTCATGTGAGTCGGGTGATCTATTGTCATGACCCAACCCCGTAGGCCGCGACTAGGGTTCGACATGAACCCCCCGTGTACATATCTATTAGTTGTGGTCATATTGAATTGTAAATAAGACAATATCATGTAACAGAGCCCCACTGGGCGATAATATTTTCATAAACCTGTAGCCCTTTTCGTTTGTATTACAATATAACAGGGCACGCAAGCCGACAAGGCTACCATAACATAATCACATATATCATATATCAGGTAGACCCAGCTGAATCAAACTGACATACACAACCTATATATACATGTCTGCAGACCTCTAAAAATATAAATAATAACATATGGAGGGATAGGGCCCCCGCTGAACCCCCGAATGGACAAGAGAATTTTATACATCAGTGGACAGTATCAAAACTAGGCCCCGATACAATGGAGCCTCTTTCAGCTGAGCTACATGGAATCCTAAGCTGACGGACTCCCAAAACCTGTATCTATACCTATGGGCATGAACGCAGCCCCCCAAGAAAGGGGGTCAGTACGATATATATACTGAGTATGTAAAATATAACATAGTACAAGTGGAGGTATATCAAAAATAGAGAAGCAGGGGAACCAATTATCAAATTAGAAATATGTACCAGTACTCTGTGAATCACAAAAATATGCATTCTTAAATTTTCAATATAGCCGGCCCCGTCAGGGGTCCGGTGAATCATATATGTAGTATCAGTATCAAGCCCCGTGCCATCGCCACCTTATTACAACACATTATCATAGTATCAGTATCAGGCCCCAGGTCATCATCACCTTATTATAACACATCATAAATATACATAAGGATGTCGGTCCTCTAGCAAGGGACTCAGTGAATAATAAAGTGAATTGCACGAATCTGATAGCCGGCTTGGGACTCAGAGAAAAAGTGTTACGGTATACATGAGTAGAGTAGTGAGAAACAAAACACAGTTTAAATCATTATCTGAGACTCAATGAAGATATCAAGTGAACCATCACCTAGGGATCAGGGCAGAAGGTATCTGACGTATACTCTCTATGTAAAAAGGAGTTTTTGGAAATCTTAGACATATACCAATATGAAATATCTTATAGCAGTTCGAGCATTGGTTATCTCAGAGCCTTTCTTTTTTTACAAACAAGAGTTTAGTCGAATCAATTGTTATACAGTCATATAGAAGACTCGAAGATAGCAGCTTACTACTTTAAAGTTTAACACTCCAAAGTGATTGAGGGTCTTGAAGTCATATTCAGAACCTGGGAATGGAATTACCCCCAAAGCTCATATTATATCCCTCTTACATCTAAGACATGCCAAAAGAGAATAGATAGGCTTTACATACCTATACAAAAAAACTTACCAAGAGAAGCTTCACATACCTTGTCTGAATTATTCCTTATCCTGTTTGCCTCGCTGTCCTTTGAACCTATTCAACATGAAAGTAATATGAATATCAACCCCTTTTAACCTTCCATCACCCTAGGTTACACCTTACTATTAATGGAATCTATTTCCTTAGTCGTTTTCCTCAACTAGTTCTGTTATTCGCTAAGGCGTCGACGAAAATTGGGCAGCACCTCCCCTATAATGTGCCCTGTATAAATTTCCAATTAGGTCCCTAAGACCTACAGCCAACCAACAACAACAACCTGCAGCAATTCACACATACAGTATACAACATAAACTCCAAATGACTTATTCAAAAATATGATATCACAATAGGGCGTTTAGCATTTATTTTGTAACGCCTTTAATTATACGCAACGGGGGGTCATGTGTCTTCAAACAGATGCACCCTAACCCACATTAGAACATATTTAGGCCCTGCAACAACACATCAAAGCCCTGCAGAAGCAACTCACAAGAACAACGCCTTACTTTGATGACAATTCGATTATAACGACTACAATTTGGATGTCTTCAACGCCAAGCCTTTCTATACTATTTTCACATTTCCAACCATACAAAAGGTGTATAATACACTCCATAACAATACCTAAAGTCAAATTTGAAAGGACAAACATCATCTTATCCCGAATTTGGCCAAAACCATGGAAGCGCAACTTGGAACTTCTCCGAATGCGCTGAAATTGAGCGGGCTGTTTGTATTACTTCTTCGCTGACCCAAATTGAAATTTTAGGTTATTAAATACCAATATAAAACTTAGGGACACTTAAAATAATTAATTCATGGAATGAAACCCGAAAGCTTACCCCAAAAGGGCCAAAACCGTAGCCCTCCTTCCTTGCCCCTTTAACATTTTTCTCTTATTTTTCTTCCAAATTTCCAATTGTAAAGCTGAAGTTTTGGTTCCATGAACATCATAAAATACATATATACATATTCACGTACTTAGGGAACACCGTGGATAATTATTCATGGAAGAAAAGTGAAGAACTTACCTTAATTTCTTAGGAACCATGGCTGCCCCTTTCTCTTCTTCTTCTCCAAGTTTTTCTCTCTATGTTTTGGGCTGATTTTTGAGTTCCAAATGACTTGAGAGTCATTAACATACATATATATGGTCCCTTAGGAAGTGACACGTGTTAGCCTCTAAGGGTGACACGTGTCAAGCCCTTATTAGGCCACGGATCCACCCTTAGCCTCCAAGGCTGCCACGTGTCCTTGGTGGGGCCCACCCCCAAGTAGTTTGCTGCCATGTGGCACTTCCCTAGGCTTCCACGTGGCACCTCCTTTTGCTGCCACTTGTCGCCTTCTCCTCTCCCCCGTGGGTTCTTTATCTCATCTTGTTTTAAGAGTCGATGTAATTCGTACTACATAAGCTTGATATATCCTTAAGTAGCTCAAGTGTATAAAACTTTTAACTTAGTAGCTTACGTAGGTAAATCGAGTCCTACGACTCATTTTTTTAGCCTCTAACTCTTTCCGGATTCTCATGACTCTACTTCCAACCTTCCCTCTCATGAGGTACCACATTCTTCTTTCCTTCGAGTTGTTTAATGTGTGTGGATAGTAGGGGTCTAATGGCTACTTTCAAGAAGATTAGGGACATGTTTCAAGGTTCAAAAGTGTGGGGTGTAACATCTATAACGCTATCAAATAATCCTAAGGAAAGGAGAAAGAGATACTCCATAAGAGAGAAGACTGGAAATAGGGTTATATGAATCCGGAAGAATTTAAAGGTTAAGTAGTGAGTCATAGGACTCGACTTACTTGTGAAAGCTATTACTTGGGACATTTTACATACTAAGCTACTTGAGTACACGTCGAGCTTAAGTAGCAAGGAATATATATGCTCTTGAAGTAAGACGAGATTATGAGCTCATGAAAGAGAAATAAGGAAACGACATGCCTACTCGAAGCAAGTAGGTGATGCACCTACTTGGACAAGCAGGTGATGCACCTAGTTAGGGTCAAGTAGGTGATGCAGCAGCTTAGGTGGACCCTATGCTGCCACGTGGCAGCTAATGATTGGAGGTATGATTGAGGTGGCGCCCTAGGGGCTGCCACGTGTCACCCCTAGGGGGCTTCCACGTAGAACCTCCTAAGGATGCATATATATATATATATATATGTATAGATGACTAAGGAGTCATTTTTATCTTTGGAGTTAGCCAAAAATTGAGAGCAAAACTGTGAGAACAAGGGAGAGGCAGCCATGGGTTGCTCCAATTTAAGGTAAGCCCTCCGATTTCGTTCCATGAATTAATTATTTAAGGTATCCCACAGCTACATCATGGGGTTTAATAGCGTAAAATTACTATTTAGGGCAGAAAAGAAGGGACACGAACAGTCTGCAACTTTCAGCATGTTAAGGAGTTTCCGAAGTTAATTTTCAGCAAGTTTGGGAAGTTGTTTGTTAAGGTATGACTTGGTTATCTTCTCCCATGTTTTGGTAAGGGTTTTGAAATGATATGAAGGTGTTAATAATGATAAATCATGGCTTGAAGCAGCACCAAATGGTTACCAAGCAGTCCGCGCGATTTCAGCAAGTTTGAAGAGTTTCCGAGGCGCGATTTGGCGAGTTTGGGACAATTTCGGGTAAGGTAAGGTCATTTCTTCCAATTTGAAGTTTATAGTGTTGTTAAATGGTGTATTACATGTCTTGTATGCTGCTGTAAGTGTAAAAATGCCGTAGAAATGTTTAACATTCGAAGCAAGCTAAATTGTAGTCACTATAGTTAAATTATAGTCGAAGCAAGGTGTTTTGCTTGTGGTGTGCTACTGCAGGTGTGTGGTATTGTGTTGCAGGGCCTAAAAGTATTCTAAAATAGGTGTGGGGTCTTCTGGTTGCAGCCACATGGCCCCTCATTTCGTACAATTAAAGGTTTTTCAAAATAAAGACTAGAAACCCTATTTTGGTATCGTAATTTTCAGCAAGTTGTTTGGAGCTTATGTTGTGTAATGTTGTCATGTTTTAGCTGTATATGAGATGCAGATTATTTTTTTTGGTTGGGTGTAGTGATTAGGGATCTAGTTGGAAATTCGGATAGGGCATGTTATAGGGGAGGTGCTGCCCAATTTCCGTTAACTCCTTAACTAACTAAGGAACTAGTCAAGAAGGCGAGCGAGGAGATGAGTTCTATGAATACTCGTATGTAACTTAAGATGCTGGAATGTTGAGGGTTGTTGATGCTCGTATTGTTTTCATGTTAAATAGGTTCAAAAAAACAACGAGGCAAACGTATTAAGAGTAATCCGTAAGAGGTATGTAAAGCTAACGTTTCCTTCTTTTGGCATGTTTTTGGCATAAGGCTTAGAATTTCTTTTGGCATGTCTTCAGCATAAGTGTATTAAGCTTATTTTATCTCTTGGCATATTTTGGGCACAAATATATAAAGCTAATCTTCCTTTTTGGCATGGTTTTTACGAAATAAGTATATGACTTTCATAGAATTCCAAAGAAGTTCCTATTCTTAAAGCCACTAGGGTGGCTAATTTCTTGACTTCCAAAAGATATTTTGTTATGCTTTGATACGTATATATGATTTCC